>NC_137080.1:3818061-4370207 GCF_951640355.1 Cnephaeus nilssonii | reverse complement strand
ATGGAGTAACCTCGAGGACTTGTGCTGAGCGAAATGAGTCAGACACCAGAGGACAAATACTGAGATTCTACTTCTGTGAGGTCCCTAACCAGGGCTGGGGGAGGGAGGAACGGGGTGTTAGTGTTTAGGAGGTACAGAGTTTCCCTTGGGTGAAGGTGATATGTATATTTTACTACAATAAAAGAGAAACATAGACTACAATTCCTTATGAAAAATGAGAAGGAAAAGTAGTGACTGGAAACTGGTTTACTGACTTTTTCCTGAGGGATACCTTACAAGCTGAACTCTGCTTCTTTTAGCAAAATAAAAGAAAAGCTCACCTGTGGGAGGTAGGTGAGCTCCTTGCCCATGGCTCTGCCAGTCGCTTCGAGGCACAGGGCTGTTCCCAGAATAAGGACTGTTGTTGGGCCGGTTTTACGTCACAGGCATTGAAAAGCCTGGATGTCACGTGCCCCGTGCATGTTGAAATGAAGAATTTTGTGTAGGAAAAGAATTCCTGCACCACGAATGAATCATCTTGATGATGTAACTTAGGCAAAAACTAGATCGGCTCTGAATCTATTAGCATATTGACATGGTACTTATTTAGCCTAACAGGAAAATAAACTTAGTTAAAAACTCCTTTAGAAAATCTAACGTTCATCAGTAGAAAAAGCACATAAGCACTGAACTGCAGAACTTGTTTGCAAAACTCGCAATAAATTCCCTTATGTATTTTTCATTTCCATTTTTAATGAGTCCAGATATTGTCTCCACCGCGATTTACCAAGTCAGTTAAAAAGCTGCAAGTCCCCAGTTCGCCGTGGAAAAGCAGGTGGCATCCACACAACTTTCTAAGAAAAGCGCAGCACAAGAACCTGCCTGTCCCCGCCACTGAGAAGGCAGCCGGAGCGGCCCCAGCCCGGGCAGCCCGCCACCGAGACGGCGACACCCTCCCCCGGATCCGGGGACAGGGTGCGGGCACGGCAGCGCCGTAATCAGCGGCGTCTACAGGGTGCGGCGGGGTGCTGGGCCCGAGCGCCCGATAGAGAAGCCTCCTTATCGGGGCCCGGGCTGCCTTCCCATCGGCAGTTCAGGTCCATGCCCAGCCCTCAGATAGGCATCCTGCTGCACCAGCACATTCCGGGGGGTGCGGGGCCCCGGGGAGCGCCAGGGCCAGATCCGGGGTGCGTTTGCCCGGACACCTGCGGGGACCGGAGCGGGTGTGCGCCATCGGAAGCCCCTGGGCTCTCCCTGCGATCCCCAGTTTTTGTTGTTGGGAGACAAGTTGCAGACAGGGGCAGTCACAGGGCACCCTAATTTATACAAAAGCCCAAGCGGCTGCACCCGGGGGTGGGGGAAGGGGGGACGTGCACAAGGAAAGGCGCCCTCCGCGTTCTCGAGTTTACAAACCGCCCCCCCCCCGAGAGGCAGGGGAGCCCGTTCCCCGCGCCTGCCCCCCCCCCCCGCCCCCAACGGCCCCCGAGCCCCCAGCACCGAGCACCGGGCCAGGCGGCCCCGCGGGGCAGAGCCGGGGCAGAGCGGGGCGCGGCCGGAGCCGGGGACTCACTGGTTTCGGCATTTTCGGTTCCGGCGGGTGCTCCTCGCTCCTCGGGAACGCGGCGGCGGCGGTGGGACCTGCCGGGGACACGGGCGTGAGCGCTCGGCTCCTCTCCCGCCGCCCGGACCGCGCCCGCCCCGCGCTGCGGCTTCGGAACCGGCCGGCGGGCGGGGGGCGCGGGGGTCGGGGCCCGGGCGGGCGGGCGGGGCGGCGGGGAACGGGCCGCCGCTTCCAGGAAGCCGGGGAGCCGCGGGTTTCACTTTGTGAAGCAACCGTTTGCCCGCGGCCGAGACCGCAACCGCCGCGCTTGGGAAACTTTTCAAACCGCCCCGCCCGGCCCCGCAGCCCGGGCCCCGCGGGCGCTTCGGGGCCCCGAGGGGTCGGAGGAGAGGAGGGTCGCGGGCAGCCGGCGCGACCACCCCGCGGGTCCGGCTTCACCTGCCGTGTGTTTGGGCCCAAAGAGAGCCGAGCTCTGGGGGCCGGGGTGGGACCGACCGGCCGCGCACGCCGGGCCCCCCGAGCCGGGCCCCCGGGCCCCGAGCCCGCCTGCCCCCGGGGACCCCGGGCCCGGCCTGGAGCGCGGCCACGCCCCTCCGCCCGCCGCCCCGCCACCCCCGCCGCCACCCCCGCCGCCGAGCCCGGCGCGACCCCCCGGCTCGGGCCGGCCCTCCGCCCGGCGCCCGCCCGCTCACCGGCGGCTGTGGACGGTGCGCTCCGAGTCGGTGCGTCGGCTGAGTGCCCGCCGCCCGCGCCGCCGAGAGTCCCCGGAGGGGCGGGTCCTGGGGCCGCGCCCCTCTCCGCCCCGCCCCCGACCTGCGAGGTGCGCCCGCAAGATGGCTGCGCCCCGCCCGCGCCCGGGACGCCCCGCCCGCCCGCCCGGCTCCCCCCGCCTCCCCCCGGGGCCCCCAGGCGCGGAGCCGGGTGGGGCGCGTTCCCCCCCGCCCGCCCGCCGCCGCTCCCCGGGGAAGACCCTTCCCTCCGCCGCCGTCCCTTCGCCCCTGGGGCCGGGGCCGGGGCCGCTTCTGGCCGCGATGGAGGGGCGAGAGCGGACTCGGGGGCGGAATGAACCTGCGGGCGGCCGCCGTGGGGTGCCGGGCGCCCGGGTCCGGCCACTCCGCTGTCCTGGCGCCGGGCCGAGGGAGCCCCGGGCCGGGGGGCCTGGGCCTGGGGGGCGGGCCGCCTGGGTGCCCGGAGGCCTCGCGGCGGGACCGGCCCGGACACGCGGGAGGACACCTCGCCCCCGCGCTCCGTGCGGGACACACTGGGGTCTCCTTTGGCCTGAGCGGCGCCGAGCTGCCGCGAAAGCCTCCGCCGGGGGAACTCTGGGCCGTCTTGTTTCTGAAGTGTTTTACTGACCAGAGCGGGAGGGAGGGAGGGAGGGAGGGAGAGAAACATCAATGAGGAGGGAGTCATGGATGGGATGCTCCTTCCTGCCCGCCCCTGACCGGGGACTGAGCCTGCAACCCCTCAGTCCGCAGGCCGAGGCGCTCTAACCACTGAGCCAAACCGGCTGGGGCTAGGAATTACTTTAATTTTTTTGCAAATAGTTCTCAGAAATGTTGGCAAACACGTGTGCTTTGGTGGGCGGTAGGGTTTGTAGCGCAGTGACTGAGTGCTTCTAAAGCCAGCTGCCGCCGAAACCGGTGTGGCTCAGTGGATAGAGCGTCGGCCTGCGGACTGAAAGGTCCTGGGTTCGATTCCGGTCAAGGGCATGTACCTTGGTTGGCACATCCCCAGTGGGGGGTGTGCAGGAGGCAGCTGATCAATGTTTCTCTTTCATCGATGTTTCTAACTCTCTATCCCTCTCTCTTCCTCTCTATAAAAAATCAATAGAAAAATAAAAAATAAATAAAGCCAGCTGCCCCTGCTAGAGGCATCGCATCCCCCGGAGCCTGCAGAAATGGACACGCACAGGCGTGCCCCCAAACCTAGCCCAGCAGGCTCTGTCTTCAAGCCTTTCAGGTGATTGTGATGTCGACCAAGGGTTGAGACCAGAGCTTCTGAATTCCTTCCCTGGGCTCACCACTAACGCCCAGTGTGAACCCAGCCAGTTACTAAAGTGGCATCATTATGGCACCTATTTCACGGGGTTGTTATGAGGATTAAAGGAGTTCATTCATGTAAGATGCCTAGAAAAGTGCCGAGCACATAGTAGGCACTCACGTCTATCCCTGTGCAGGATAACCAGTGACTGGGCAAAGCACCACACTCCCAATTCACGGAACACAGACGCCAGCCCCGTGGTCGGCAAACCGCGGCTCGCGAGCCACATGCGGCTCTTTGGCCCCTTGAGTGTGGCTCTTCCACAAAATACCACGTGTGGGCGCGCACATACAGTGCCATTGAAACTTCGTGGCCCGTGCGCAGAAGTCGGTATTCGGCCTGGGCGAGTCTGTTTTGAAGAAGTGGCGTTAGAACAGTGGTCGGCAAACTCATCGGTCAACAGAGCCAAATGTCAACAGTACAACGATTGAATTTCTTTTGAGAGCCAAATTTTTTAAACTTAAACTTCTTCTAACGCCACTTCTTCAAAATAGACTCGCCCAGGCCGTGGTATTTTGTGGAAGAGCCACACTCAAGGGGCCAAAGAGCCGCATGTGGCTCGCAAGCCGCGGTTTGCCGACCACGGGCCTAGCCTGCCACAGGGGCAGACTGCTTCCGGGGCACTCGTTAGTGGGCGCCTGGGACCCTCCCCCACTGCAGGTCCAGGGCGTTTCAGAGTTCCAGGTGCGGAGGGAGGCCTTTCCTGAGATTTTTCCCCTCTATTTGGGCAAGTCTGTTCCCTCTGAAAGACTGACTTTCTTTTTTATTAAAAATTATTAAAATGAAGATGTAAGGTAACTGCTGTGGGAAGGAAACAAGAGATTTAAGGAGCCTCGGTAATTACGGTTCAGAGGGGACTTGCTACTCCCAGGACACTATCTCCACCTCATAACATTGCCTGGAGCCTTGTTAGTCATGTTGGGCCCGCTCCACTGATAGTACACCACGCCCAGCTTCTACCTCAGGGCATTGTCTTCCAAACTAGAGGCTTGGAATCGCAGTGGCCCACCACCTCTACTTCTGAACTTCACCCTTCAGGGAAATGCTGACAAACGCAAAGACCACAGGTCTAGTCCCAGCACTCACAGCGGGTCACCTTGGGCAAGTCTCTTTACTGACTAAGCTCCCCTCTTCTTGTGCAGAATGCAGATGGTCTTGTTCGGGGGCCTTTAACTTACTCAAATTCGACTAGAGGGATACTTTTCCCACTAAAATAGTGTAGAGCAAGCATGTCAAACTCGAGGCCTGCGGGCAGCACGCGGCCCACAAGGAATATTTTTGCGGCCCAGCCACTATAACAGTATGTAAGAGAGGTTTTAATAAAAATTTTGTAACTTAATTTTTTACAATATCCTGTTATACATAATTATTAATAACGAACTACGACGTTCGCTAATAACTGATTACTATAATCGTGTTGCATTCGTGTCCCTTACACGCCTTTTTTGTGCAGGCACACCATTTTTCTCCACTAATACTAGCAGCGAATATTCTACCAGCTGATAACCACGTCATTAGTCTTGGACTGACTTGTTTGGTGTGCGCACCAGGAAATATTTCACTTTCGGAGAACAAGAAAAATAGGTTTATTTGCGTTACGCTTATTAATTTGTGCAGTTATTCAGTGTCTGGTAAGTTTATGTTCAAGAAAAAATATTACTTTTTATTAAAATGTCCTATTATTTTATGTTAACGATCACTCATTTATTTCAGCCCTTTGTATTCAGCATGTCTCTCTCAAACTAAATCTACGTTTCTATGAAAATTGAAGCTTTTGTTTTTTTGTGGCCCACGTAAACGTAAACGCTGTTTATTTGGCCCGGGTTAGCCGTTGAGTTTGACATGCTTGGTGTAGAATCCTGTTTTGCATATGCATTCCCCATATAGCATACATCACGTAAGCATTACACATTATATTGACATTCCTATACAGCCCCCTCCCACGAATCCATGCACTAGTGACCCGGTGCATGGATTTGTGCACATTGAAAGGAAATTAATTAGAAAATGGCTGGTGGGGTGGGACTGGGCGAGCTGGGCCGGACACGCTCTGGAGCCCATCTCCTACGGTCCCTCCCCTGCGTCTGCGGAGTAAGCGGGGTCCCTCTGGTAGGTGGGGTCCCTCGGCCTGGCCTGCGGGGATCCGGCCGAAACCGGCTCTCCAACATCCCCCAAGGGGGTCCCAGAGTGCGAGAGGGCACTCTGCAAAGTTGCTGTCGTACAGGGTGTGGAACACAAACGCACGTGTGCAGTAAACCAGATTCAGGGCCGACAGTGCCCCAGCAACAACATAACCCACGGCCGAAGGTGGAATCACACGGCCCCGCGAGGAATCGGGCTCCCTCCTCTCCAGTTTCAGGGTGCAACACCCGAGAACCACTGCTGCTAAGTCACTGCAGCTCGGCAGCTCCTGCATTGAGCATCTGTCCCCTGGTGGTCAGTGTGCATCATAGCAACCGGTCGGACGGTCAGGCACTTAGCTTATTAGCCTTTTACAAATATAGATCTTCTGAGTGATTTCAGGTGATTTTCCAATGGTAATTTATTTTCACATGACTTTAGAACCTAATACCCTCCCACTCCAACCCCCACAGCCACCCCTGTCTCCCACCCCCACCCCCCAACACACACAGAAGACAACTCCAAGCAATCTAGGAGCATTGCTATGGTGGCGGTACTGAAACTTCGGTGTGCATTAGGAACTGGGAGTCATTACGTCTCAGGCAAACCCTACACCAAACTTTGAGAGCCCCTGATGTAGGGTGTGGCACAAACGATTTATCTGGCCCCTCTCTCCACCTTTCGTTTGCCAGTCATAGTCCTGTTCGTTTTTTATCATCAGTGCCAAGAAGGAAGTGAGGAAGTCTGGAGCCAGGAGTCTCGGTCACCCTTCCTGCTCTCCTTTCGACTTCTGACCTTGAAGGACTCTTTGCTCCCTGTTCAGGGCTGAGTGTTTCAGCCAGAGGAGGGAAATCAGGTGCACGCCTGAGCCGGAGGGAGTGCTGGGAGCTCCTCAGGCAGGTGACCCTGAGCAGGCAGGGCAGCCCTCCGGGCGCCTTCACACCCGGGGGCAAGGACACGGTCACGGAACAGCCCCTTCCCCCGCTGCAGGCTCCCTATCAGGTCCCGCGGCCTGTCCCCTCCCCGTGCCCGGTTAATCTCACCCGTAAGGAAAAGTTCACAAATAGCACGACAAGCTCTAGACTCAGTCACTTCAAAAGAACGTAGGTAGGCAAGAGGGAGCTCTATAGAGTGCCCTTGGCAAAGTAAGGATTGGGGTATTTTTCAGGACCCGATAACCTTTGGTGAGAACTCCGGGCAGTGGCGAGGCCGGGAGCATGAGGCCGCAGGGGGTACAGGAGGCCCCGGCCGGCTGCATAACGCTGTTTTAAACGGCGTGGTGGCCCGCGGTGCCCTTCAGAGCACGCTTTGTGCCTTGCTGTGGCCTGAAACATAACCTATTTGAGATGTAACTTCGGGTCAGCTTGACGGGCAGAGATGACCGTGAAAGGGAGCTACGCATTTCACGTGATCTTCTAAAGCTCCGTGAGCTCACTGTGCAAACCCCTGGCCCGGTGTGCCAGTGCCCTCTGACCTCGGCGGGGGAGCATCCTCGCAGTGTGGCTCACAGCGTGGGTGAGGGACACGGGGCGGGACGCACTCACGTGGCCCGACAGGTGGCCACTCTGCCTGGACTCTTCACAGGACAGTGAGTGAGAAGGAGCCTCTTGGTGCTATTTTTAAAAATATATTTATTTTTATTGGTTTCAGAGAAGGAGAGGGAGAGAGAGAAACATCAGTGATGAGAATCATTGATCAGCTGCCCCCTGCACGCCCCCCCCCCCCCACATTGGGCATCGAGCCCGCAACCCGGGCTTGTGCCCTGACCGGGAATCGAACCGTGGCCTCCTGTTCATAGGTCGACCGCTGAGCCACGCCGGCCGGGCTCTAGATGCTCTTTGATGGTACACCTTATACAATTTGGGTCTGCTAAGAAAAATTCTGGCCACTAGGTATTCTATTTTAATTGTTTCCTTGGTGTTTAAATAATTTGCCTTAATAACCATAATCATTTTTATGTAAAAGGGTACTGATGACTGCAAAACTGGTTTGACTAATAACGTCTCAAATAGCACAGCTCTTTTTATTATATTGTTTTATTCTTGATCATTTTATGAGGGTATTTTTTTTTGAAAAAAAAATTTCTAGCTTAAAGTAAGTTTTCTATATGGTGTGAGGAGGTGATGGGTGGGACCCTACACACCCTCTATTTTGATACCCTCAATTTAGGGAGGAAACGGCCCCACAGAGAATAAATTAACTGTCCACCCTCCGACACCCCAATTTCTCAAGATTGCCCGTGACCTCCATCTTGCCAAATCCAGAGGCCAAACTTCCCTGCCTCATCTTACCCCTCCCGCTCGCCTAAGCCACCGAGGGTTTCTCCTCTTCCCCCCTCTCCTGCTTCCTCTTTTGAGGTCCTCCCACCCCATTCCACCCACGCCCACCACAGGGTCCTTATCTGTGCACATTCTCCTCCTAAGTCATCTGATCTGATCCCAGATCCCAGAGGTCATCTTGACCTCTCTCTCTCTCAAGCAGCAACTGTGGACTCGGTGTCTCACGTAGTCTTGGTTTTTCGAAAACTGTGGCCCCGCCAAGCCCCGGCTAACAAGCAGCGCAGTGCCTGGAGGCAGGGGAGGGCGGCCACAGGGAAGGTACAGGAGGCCTCCGCAGACGGCTAAGTAACCACTGGCCCTGTTACCTGGTCCCGAACTTACAAGTCAGCCTGAATTCCTCTCTTTCCCTCGTGCACCCGCCCAACAGACCTACGGGCCCGTTTCAGAATCTATCAGATTGTGTCTCCCCTCTCCCCGCCCCCTCCGCCGCCAGTGGGTTTTAGAGTAGAATTTAAACCCCTTCCTTGGCCCGCTGCTCGGCTCCTGCTCCTCCCGGGTCACCTCCCTGCCACCCCTGCTCCTGCCTGCGCTGTGCTTGAGCCTCCGGGAGCCTTGCCCCGTGCTCCTCTACCGGAATGCACTGCCCTCCCCGCCAGCCTGGCCCTTCTCCTCTCCCAGGTCTTTGCCCAAATACCAGCTCCTCTGAGACACCTCCGACCTCCCCATGGCCAGTGCCAACTCCCAGGTCACTCCTGCCACGTTACCTGCTGGACTGTGCGGAGGGCACCTGCTTGTTTGCCTCTTTATTTTCTGTGAGTCCCCCCCCTCCCCCGCCCAGGCAAGGCAGCTCCTGTCTGTCGAGTCCACTGCTACGTCCTCAGCAGCTGAAGCTGCGCCTGGGCCTCGCAGATGCGCCAGGAATATGTGTTGATGAAGGAATGAAGGAGCACTGCTAGTCAGTGCCCGCCAGTCCCTCGGGTTCCTTCCTTCCCAGCTCACCACCCTGCCGTCTGCCGGAACGCGGACCTGGGGAACTTGTTCCTTACCTACATCCCAGCTGCGCAAACCACATCAAAAACCAGAGCCGGGGAACATGTTTTTAAAAAAGGGAACTCATCTCTGTAGAATCTTCTAGGTTTCTCTTCAAGCTTAGGAATTCCAGGCGTAGGTGGGGTTCTAACAGGTCTGGTTGGCCTTTGCGGGCACAGCAGACAGGAGGGAGGGTGTGAGGAGCAGCACACACCAGGCCGCAGGGGGACGCGATGCTGGACAGCGAAGAGCAGACAATGACTCCGATCAGATCAAGGCTCAAGCCCCGCTGATGGGGGTCACGTAGCCAGAGACCGCCAGGTGTGACCCCGCAGGAGCCCGGCGGAGCCCGGGGCTTAGTCACGTGATCATGTGTAGTTTTCTCAGAAAGTGAGTTCTTCCTGTCTGCCCCATACCATCAGAGAACATGTTATTCTGTGATCTTTCTAAAATTATAAAATGTGTTAAATCTTCAGAAAATAATTCAATAGACAACTATGTACCCTCTATCCAGATTTAACAAAGGGTGATATTTTATCACGTTTTCTTTATGATTTTTAATAAAAAGATAAACAGAAACCAAGCACTCCACCCCGCCTAGCCCTCCTAAAGTCGCTGTCTCCTCCGAGCAGGGTTTGATGTTTCACATGGAAAAAATCCACGTGTGTGAAACAAACGATCTCCCAATACATCAGATTTATTAACTAGCTGTTCGGTTGCAGAATATAAACAAGAAACATTTAAAAACCATCATCTTTGCCCCAGATGGTTTGGCTCAGTGAATAGAGCATCAGCTTGTGGACAGAGGGGTCCCAGGTTCGATGTCAGTCACAGGCATGTACCTGGGTTGCGGGCTCGATCCCCAGTAGGGGCGTGCAGGAGGCAGAGGATCAATGATTCTCATCATTGATGTTTCTCTCTCTCTCTCCCTCTCCCTTCCTCTCTGAAATCAATGAAAATATATTTTTAAAAATAATGATAAAATAAAAACCATCATCTTTCTTTTCCTTTCCTCTTTTTTTGGATTGTCAAAAGCCGCCTTGGTGAAGCAGGTACTGTTCTGGGCTGTCAGCGTGGGGAGGGCCTGCCACGGGGGGCGAGCCTGGCCACTCGCTCAGGGTGGTGTCCACCACAGACGAGGGGACGAGGGGACCCCGTGTGTGTAAGTCCTTGACTTATCAAGAGAGACAGTTCTCAAACCGTCTGCCCGGCTCCTCACTCGCCCTGTCTACACTCGCTCAACAAGACAGAGTAGCTCCCGGGTCTCCACCAACTCCTCGCCAGCAAGTTGGGTTCTGCATGTAAACCACCAACGTCCCACCGCCTGTCACTGGCCTCTCCTGCGAAGCCTGAGGTCCACGGAGGGGACCTTGAGCACCGTGTGCGTGTGGGACCCCGTCGCTGACATCCCAGGCTGCTTTCTTGTAAGGACACCTGACCACCCGAGGACACGGGGCGCGAGGCATGTGTGTCCTAAGACTTGCTTTCACTTTGAAATTATTTTTACGCAAGAAAAAGCAAAACTGCCCACCCACAGTCGAGGAGCTATTTTTTTTTCTTATATTTTATTGATTTTTTACAGAGAGGAAGGGAGAGGGATAGAGAGCTAGAAACATCGATGAGAGAGAAACATCGATCAGCTGCCTCCTGCACACCCCCCACGGGGGATGTGCCCAAAACCAAGATACATGCCCTTGACCGGAATCGAACCTGGGACCTTTCAGTTCGCAGGCCGACGCTCTATCCACTGAGCCAAACCGGTTTTGGCGGAGGAGCTATTTTAAGCCTCAGCGCGGGGTTTACCATCCTCTCTCTCCTCGATGTTAGGGCGCGTGCTGGGTTGCCAGGGGGATGGGGGGATGAAACAGATAGGAACGTGGACAAACCGGGTTTTGTGAATTTCCTGAAGCTCCGAATTCTGATGTCATCTGTCTCTCCCCTTTAGCCCAATGCCAGGCCCCCGCCTTCCAGAATTTTCCACTGAGAAGATCCCATCTCAGGGAGACTCTGCTTCCGTGCGGAGACAGGCCATGTCCTTGCCTCTGAGGGTCGAGGGCACACGTTGGCCCTCCTGTCCCCTCAGTGGAGAAGGTCTCATGTGATCGGACTGGTGCGTTCGGAGGGGTAACCTGGCCACATGAGCCGGGCCCTCTCTCGCGCGCGCTCTCTCTCTCTCTCTCTCTCTCTCTCTCTCTCTCTCTCTCGGGAGCCAGTCTACGGCAAAGAGGACGCTCTGGCCCTTCAAACCACACACGTCCTAGGGCCTGGCCATCTGGGAGCCCGGGAAGCACAGGACTGCCCCCCCCCCGCCCCCCAAGGTGGCAGGTCTCTCTAGTTCTGAGGCACAGGATGCTCCCTTACCCACACATCTAGGCTGCATGCGGCCTTATCGGCAGTTCAGCCCTCAGGGGTTTCCTGTGTTGTTGGGGGTGGGGGGGGCATTATTTATTAGATGCCTTCAAACTGCCTCAGGTGCCTCTAATCTCTCTCTCCCAGGCTGTTCCATGCCAGCTTACAATGACGCCCCCAAGTATCATTTCAGGGACATACATGTCCTGCTCATTCTGTGTCCCTGAAACAAATGAAGATTTCCTCCCATTAGAGACCTCAGGGTCCTCTCAACCAGTAAGGCTTCTGATCGGTATGTCTCAGGCCCTGTGAGATCTGAGGGGGAGCCTGCTGTCTGCACCCAGGCAGGCCTCTTCCTCCCACCTCCCAGCCCTCCGAGCACCTCACCGTCCCTCCCGCTTCTCTCACTTTCTTCATGGGGGTGGGGGTGGGGGTCCCTCCCGACTTCTCTCTCTTTCTTCATGGGGGGTCCCTCCCGACTTTCTCACTTTCTCCATGGGGGATACCCTTCTTCAGCAACCACATCTTTTCCCTCTTTTCAAACACTACTGGGGAACACAAGCTTCCCCTAAATAACAAACTGGACTCCATTCTCCCAAATACTGTAGCAACTCTCAGAACATTTACTAGTAAGACTAGACTTACTCGGCCCACGTATTGAAAAGGAATTTTATTTTAAAGCATCTTTTTAAAAAAATATATGTTTTTATTGATTTCAGAGAGGAAGGGAGAGGGCGAGAGAGAAACATCAATGATGAGAGAGAATCGTGGATCGGCTGCCCCCTGCACGCCCCCAACTGGGTCATGAGCCCGCAGCCCCATCATGTGCCCTTGATTGGAACTGAACCCGGGACCCTTCAGTCCGCAGGCCGACGCCCTATCCACTGAGCCACACCAGCGAGGGCTGAACGGGAATTTTTCATTAGGAAAAGTCTTCATTTAAGGCAGGACCGTGGTTATGGCTCCTTGAGGACGCGTGTCCGTCCTCCCTGGTCTGCTTGGGCATCTGGCCCAGGGCGGTGCTCAGTCAAGGTTGCTTCCTTGTCGGTATGGTCGGGGAGCCGGGAGGAACCGGGCGCTTTGCTCTGCGGCTCCCCCAGTGGAGAGTTCTTATCAAACGGTACCCACCCAGATGCAGCAATGGGGGAGTTTTGTTGTAATCACTCCTTTTCCTTCCCACTTCTGTTCCCTCATCATCCTGTTTAATGAGTACCTCTGTGTCCATGTGTATTTTCCTCCTTTTAAGATAAGGTTGGGCATCTCCCTCTGGCTCTCTCCCCCTCTCGGCCCTGCTTTCTTACTCACCATGGTGCGGGGGCGAGGGGGCATCTCTTCCCGGCCCTGGCACCTGCAGGCCTTCTTGTCTGTATCCACACGTCTCAGCTGTCCTCCCTCCGACGCTGGACATTCAAGCTGCCTCCACAGATGCCACGAATCCTGCATACACGTCCCGTGGGCCTGAGAATTTCAGTGGGACAAGCAGCCATGAGTGAATGGGTTGGATCCTGGGAAGGCTGCCTGTAACTTATCATCCAAGCAAGGACAATTCAGAGCACGGAAGGACAAGAGGCGTAACCAAGGCTGTCCCAGGCAAACCGAGGGTCTGGTCACCTCGCTGAAGAGTTCGGATACATACATATCGACGGGGAAGAACCAGCATGGCCCCGCACCGCACCCCCAGGCGGCATGGGGTGCCCATCGCCGCCCCCCCCCCCCCCCCCCCCGCTTAGTGGTGGCCCTGAGTACATAGCACTTCATTACTGTCCAATCTGCATTCCTCTGATCTCGAACATGTCTGAGTGTCTCACTCTGCCGGCTGGCCTTCGGGTTTCCTTATTTGGAAATTATTCCTTTGCTTTGCCTATTTTTGTTGGGGTTTTCTTGCTGTTTGCAAGTTTCCTAGCTGTTAATCCCATCAGTTTTAGACATTGCAAATATGTTCTCTGTTAGCTAAACTAATTTTGTCCACGCTGTTGAATTTGATCTTTCTACTCAAAGTTATTCGGGGTTTTCCCCTTAGAGTTTTGTGTTCTTAACATTCAATTTTAGAAGCATTTTCTTCCCCTATTTCAGAAAACCATTCTCCTTCATTTTCTCCCATTGACTTTTTATTTTTTAATTATTTTTAAATATATATTTCATTTATTTATTTATTTTTTAAATATATTTTTAATGATTTCAGAGAGGAAGGGGGAGAGAGAGAGAGAAACATCAATGATGAGAGAAAATCATTGATTGACTGCCTCTTGCACCCCCCACACTGGGTTCAAGCCTGCAACCCGGGCATGTGCCCTGGCCAGGAATCGAACCGTGACCTCCTGCTTCATAGGTCAAAGCTCAATCACTAAGCCATGCCAGCCGGGCTCCCATTGACTTTTTTTAATTAATTAATTTTTAATGTATTTTTATTGATATCAGAGGGGAAGAGAGAGTGAGAGACTGAAACATCAATGATGAGAGAGAATTATTGATTGGCTGCCTCCCACACACCCCACACTGGGGATCAAGCCCACAGCCTGGGCATATGCCCCTGACCGAAATTGAACCCAGGACCCTTCAGTCCGCAGGCCGATACTCTATCCACTGGGCCACACCAGCCAGGCTCCCATTGACGTTTTAGTTTTCCCCTGGAGAGTGCCCCTCCCCCCCTCGTGGAATGCAGGAGGGAGGCGGTTTCCGAATTCCCTCAGGGCCCATCCTCCCAGTGATCTGTAGTCATCTTTATGGGCAGGAAGTTCCCTGTGGACCGGGGTCTGTCTGCAGGTCTGTCCTGCTCCCAGTCCGTGCCCCCCGCACCGTGCTGCAGGGCTCTGTGCTGATCTTCATACCCAGTAGGACAAGTTTCCCCTCAGGATTCCCATTTTTCAACACGGATCTTCATGGAACCCCATAACGAACACTGGCTCTCATCCAGATCCCTGCTGGGCTCCGGCCAGGACAGGCTGAGCTGTTCCACTTGGACATTTTATCTTAACTCTTGTCTCTTACTCTCGCACTCACTGCTTGGTCATTAACCCTGAAGGGTCATTCACAGAGTTAAAATTTTTATTGTAGAATTCAGAGTGGTATTTCCTTTCCATGCAGGTATAAGTTGGTGAACGTTTTTAGCGTAAACTCTGAAAAGCGAATGCAGCGTGCTGTGCCGTCCGAGAGGGGCCCGGGTACACAGGCCAGGACTCTGCCGGCCGCTCAGCCTGGAGACAACTGGGGAGCAGCCTGGCCTTCTCCAGACCCATCACTCGGGAGCCGTCCAAGAATCCTGGCTTGCATTCCCAGGCGCCGCCCGGCAGGCCCCGGGTCCCCACGGGCTACCAAGCCCCAGAGTCACCCCACCGGTCTCTCTCCCCACCAGGCTTCACCCCAAGGGGCGTCGGACTCTCCCAGGCCAGGCAGACGCCCCTGCCCTGGGCCGGGGTTGTACCTTCCCACCCCCCCACCCACCTCCTCCCTGTAGGACTAGGTGCAAAGGCTGCAGGCTTTCCTTACTCCTCGTCCAGGTTCCCCGGGCTGTTTTCCTGTGGAGCAGCCAGATTCCCGGGAGGCGTCCTGCCTGCCTCTATTAAACACTGCACCGCCTGCTACATGCGTTCCCAGGGCTGCGGTAACTACGTGTCATAAACTTGGTGGCTTAAAACAACAGAAATGTACCGTCCCGGAGCCGGGGGCTGAGCCCAGGCAGCTGTCGCAGGGCTGTGCTTCCTGGGAAACCTGTGGGTCGGGTCTCTCCCAGCTCCTGCAGCCTCGGGCAGTCCTTGGCTTGTGGCCACATCACTCGTCTCTGCCTCGTCATCACACGGCCGCTTCTCTCTCTCTCTCTCTCCTTCTTGTAAGAACACCAGCCATATTGGGTTGAGGGTCACGTTGTTTCCATCTGACCTCATTTTACCTTAACTAATTATATGTGCAACGACCCCATTTCCAAATAAGGTCTTATTTGGAGGTCCTGGGGGCCAGGACTTCAACATATCTTGGCGGGGGGGGGGGGGGGCACAGTTCAACCCCTCACACCTGGTGTGAGAGTATCTGGCCCCAGCTCCTTGCCTATGGCCGGTGGCTCTGCAGCGAAACAGACCCGGGTTCGTCACTCACCCTCCTGAGCAAGATCCTAGGCCCCCTGCCTTGTCTCACCTGTGAGATAACCACGCCTGGAGTCATTGTGATATTAATGAGAGTCAGTCCCCACGAAGGCGAGTGTCCAGGAAATTGTAACCATGATTATTAAGTGTGTGGAACAGAGCAGGTACTCAATGAGTAGACGCAGTCACTACTTCCTCTAATAAATATTTACCGGCTGGCAGGCCGGAACCGGAGCTGAGCTTTCCCGGGGCAGGAAAGCCGTGGCCAAGGGCCCTGAGACCCTGCAGTTCCCGGGCATCGTGGGAATTGCTGAGGTGGCCTGTGGCAGCTGCCCATCCCTGCTCTGACGGAGGGAGATTCTGGCATGCGCACACAGGGCCCCCACAAAGCATGGAATCCTGGCTGGCTCTGTGGGAATGTGAAGTTGGAGCAGACAAGGACTCCACACCCTGTTCTTGTTCTCTAGGCTGCGTGTGTGTGTGTGTGTGTGTGTGTGTGTGTGAGAGTGTGAGTGTGTGTGTGTGAGTGTGTGTGAGTGTGTGTGAGTTTGTGTGTGTGTGAGTGTGTGTGTGTGAGTGTGTGTGTGTGAGAGTGAGAGAGTGGGGGTGTTTGTGTGTGTGTGTGAGTGTGAGTGTGTGTGAGTGAGTCTGTGTGTGTGTGTGTCTGTGTGTGTGTGTGTCAGTGTGTGTGTGTGTGAGTGAGTCTGTGTGTGTGTGTCAGTGTGTGTGTGAGTGTATGTGTATGTGTGTGTGTTTGTGTGTGTGTGTCAGTGTGTGTGTGTGTGTCTGTGAGAGAGTGTGTGTTTGTGTGTCAGTGTGTGTGTGTCTGTGTGTGTGTGTGTGTCAGTGTGTGTGTGTGTGTGTGTCAGTGTGTGTGTGTGTGTGTGTGTGTCAGTGTGTGTGAGTGTGTGTGTGGTGTGCATGCGCAGAGGGCCGGGCACACAGGGCCGGAGGAGACAGGCGTCTTTCTGCTGGGACACTCAGCTGGAATGAAGTGCGCAACCAGAGCACGGTGGAGCTCGGGGCCCTCCTGGCTCGGTGACGTCCAGATTCTCCTCCAGGAGAGGCGGGTGCGGGCCAGCGAAGGAGACGGCACCAGAGCCCCGCGTCCAAGACAGAACTCTCCCCGGAGGAGCCGGGTGGCCTCGTGACCGAGGTTTCCTCCTCTGCCCAGCGGGGCTGACCCGGCGGCCTCATCCGGAAGAACACGCTCAGGTGCCGGCTGTTGGTGTGGACGGCCCGCTGCCGCTAGTCCTTGGAGGCACGTTTCCGCAGCGCGTGAGAATGTACCGGGCACGGCCACAGCTTTGCCCTGTGGTAGTTTTCATTTTTACAACAAGAAGCGAACAATTACTATGAGAAACGGAGCATGTCTAAGCCAGGGCTCGCCGGCCACAGGATCACACCTGCATCGCTTCCCGTGTCTCACCCACGCCCACGCCACGTGCTTCCTTCCAGGGGTTTCCTCTTCGTACGAACAAGCCCTGCCTGCCTGCGTGGCCTCCTTGGCCTTCGAACAAAGCGGTCCCTCCACGGAGAGGCTCGCCAGCAGCGCCTTTAAGTTTCCAGGAGATACACAAAAGTACACGCGGGTTTTCAGGAGAGAAGTTCCTGATGGAATTGCAGCCGGACCCACACGGCTGAGCCAGGCATCACTGCGCCAGGGAACGTGTGTGGATCAACACTGGCGCTGCGGAAAGCGAGCAGCTTTGCTAGTCAACGTGTATCTTCCAGCAGAGCCAGGAGGGCAAGAACAGATGTGCACGGATAACCAGAGGGACTGCGGGGGGTGGACTGCGGGGGGTGCGGAGGTCAAAGAGTAAAGAGCTCACACCCTGTGGGGGCAGTAAGAGCGCCGACGTCCTTTTTCTCACGCGGAGAGACCGGGCCTGGTGAAGAGAGGGGACGGCCAACTGCAGTGAGCAGGCGACCTGGGAGGCAGGAGGGCAAGCTCGGACTAGCATGGCCTGGATCTGAATCCCGCAGTGATTGCTGCATTGTTTCCATTCTGGCGTATTTACTGCCTCTGCGTTTACTCAGGCAAGTGTCACTCTGCAGTACGGGGCGTGCGGTTATATGGTCTCAACAGGATTTTGTAGAAGTGCTGGATTCCACACTCAGAAGCCTAGATAATTGTTAGCAAAAGCTGACCAATCATTTCACCAATGAACCACGCGGTAAATACAGAGCCTATTGGAGAGCATTTAATTTACAATAAAAAGTCCCTAAACCTTCTCCTGGAGCTGGGATGGCAGCCGGGAAGAGGACAGTACTGCTGGCAGGTGCCACACCTACTGCGTTCACGACAGTGCTATTTTAGGTGAACGTGGCAACTCCTCTCAGAAAACCATTTCAATACATTTCCAACAAATCAAAACCATAGTGAGATACTGCCTCACACCCCTTAGGAATGGCCTCTATCAACAAAACAGAACAAAACACCCGACAGGCGTGGGCGAGGATGTGGCGACATTGAAGCCCAGTCACAACGGGGGGGGGGGGGGGATGTAAATGCTGCAATGCTCTGGAAAACAAGACAGTGCTTCCTCGGAAACTGGACCACAGCACTCAGCACCCCCTTCAGCGTGCCCCCCGCCCCCCCCCCGAGAGAACTGGAAGCAGGACCTGAAGAGAGACTCGCATGCTGGTGTTAACGCAGCGTTATTCCCAAGCGCCAGGACGTGGAAGCAAATCAATGTCCGTCAATGGATAAAGGAAATGTGGCCTCTACATGCAATGGAGTATTATTCAGCCTTAAGAAGAAAGAAAGCGGTCCGGCCATGTGCGACACTGTGGACGAGCCTGGAGGACATCAGTGAACCCTAATGAAGTCAACCAGCCACAACAAGGCAGGTACGGTAAGTGATTCCTCTTATCTGAGGAGCCTCACTAGTCAGACGCAGAAACAGAAAGTAGAAGTGTGGTTGCTGGGCTGGCGGGGGGGGGGGGGGGGGGGGGGTGCGGGGAGAGGAGGGCTGCTGTGCAATGAGCACAGTTCCAGTTTTGCAAGACGGAAAGTTCCAGAGACTGTTGCACAGTAGTGTCCGCACGGTTAAACGACCGTGCTGTGCTCTTAGAATGGCGATGATGGCAAATTTTACAGCATTTTTTTAACCACAGTTTTAAAAACCGCAAAAAATAAAATAATCTGTGATGTTATTTCCTGATATTAATGGTTGTGTTTCTTGTTCTTGTCTATTTTTGTTTTGTCATTAAGTGCAAATATGGGTGTATTTCATTCTGACCCATGTTTGGGGGATGTTAACTGCCCACAAGCCTATAAAGGAACCCTGCAACTTCCAAATGTTAGATAATTTCAGATCACACTGGGATACTCTGTCTGCCTTAAAGAGAACCAGGAAGTAGCATGAACGGAAAGTAGGAAGCCTTTGGCCAACACTCATCTCCCTGTCGCTTGCAGTGATAACTTGCAGCAGTTCTGGCCACTCCCATACCAGCCATCCATTCAAAAGTCACTTGATGAGCGCCAGCTGAATACTAGTCATTGTCCAAAGCAGAGAGTCAGGAGGGAAGAGGTGGCCATCACAAGCAATCGTGTTCCTCGGAAAATTAAGGCATGATTTAGCACAATTCAAGGCATTTACAATTTAATAAGGAACAGAGAAAAATAACAAAACAGTACAACGAAAGGTGTTGTAGCGACAAAGTGCTATGTGAGCCTAGAACAGTTGTATCTTAACTTTACCCAACATTCTTTCCCCTTCTTCCAGGCACAGAGCCAATACTTGTTCCCATCACTGGTCCACGTGGTTGGTGAGCTGACTCAAACCCCAGCTCTAAGTTCAGGCGTCTGACCCGGACATGGCCAATGAGTAGGCAAATCTCTCATCCACAGGGACTGGTTTTAACAGTGATTCTCAGTTCCCCCAGTGGGACTTGATTCTGTCTCATTTTCTTGTATTTTTTTAACTCTTGGGGAGCTTAAAAATGGACTTCCACCTTTTAGGATGTCAGCGAGGCCCCGCTGAAAATGAAGTAAAAATAGAAGAAAGTACAACCCAGTGAAGAAGGAGAGGTGGGGGCCAGATGACATTGTTGGGGCTCCGAGTCCAGCGTGGCCACCCCCCGGAGTCTCTCAGGTAAAGTGAACTAAGAAAGTCCCCTTTCTTTCCTACGGCTGCTTGAGTTGGGTTTTCCGTCACTCACCACTAAGACTCCACAGTAACTAACACAAGGCCTTTAAGACGGAGCAGCTGCAGGCGATTGTGACTGATCTCAGCCTGGGTGTGGGTGTGCGTATCACCCCATCACTGAGACATCGGGGCCACAGAGCAGGGCTGTAACCTCCCTTTTAAACCCTAAACCATGATGTGTAAGCATCACATCCAATCGGTTCCATGAGAGGACATTTAGAATGCATAGCAGTGCTTTTATTGAAAGAAGAAAGCTCAAATACATTATTTATTTTTTTAAAATCCTGTTTTGCCAATACTTCCATTGCTAGGGTATTGGAAAGATAACATAAGCCAATCCTGTAAAAAGCACTGTAGACCTAGCATCTGTCACACTGATGATAAAGATAGACCTAACTTTGCATGGCACCTCGGGCCATCGTAAGTCCTCCACATGTGTTACTTACGTGCATGTCTGGTCCAAAGCCTAAGATCCCGTGTGATGCACATGATTATTATTTTTTTCTTAGCAACAAGCTTCCTAATCTATAACTAGGCTCGGATTTCAATTAGTTTTGATTTTCTGAGCAGACAATGAATGAGCAGAAGGAAAATTTAAAAACACACACAATTCATTGGGAATTGATTGGATATTATCTAAAATTTCCAAGCCTTTCCTAGAATATTATCCAGAATTTTCTCAAAGTGCTGGCATTTACAGCAAATCTTTCATCTCTCACACTTGTGAGAACAGGCTTTAATCCCTAACCATGTCACACGTGGAAAGCTGTATAAAGGCACCTTGAAGAATTAAACCTAACAGCCAGGCTGGTGTGGCTCAGCGGTTGAGCGTTGACACATGAACCAGGAGGTCATGGTTCGATCCCCAGGAGACGACGTGCAGGAGGCAGCCAATCCATGATTCTCTCTTATTGATGTTTCTATCCCTCTCTTCCTCTCCCTTCCTCTCTCTGGAATCAATAAAAACATAAAAATAAAGAATTAACCTAACAAAAGTGCTGCAGAGGTACATCCACAGGAATCACATCAGTGACCTGAATAGCCGTGGGAGAGCTGGGCCTGGGTCATGTCCCTCTCAGCGGTGAGTAAAGCTGAGTCCCTGCCCCAGGTCCCCTGCCCGACACGGGTGACTGGTCCCTGGATTTTGTGGAGATGAAAGAGCAAGAACGAGATTCTCTTCCAACCAGTTTCCTTCCCGGCGAAGTGCAACAATGATTTTTGACTCAGGGGCTGCGTCTTTCAACAACCCTCCCGCGCATCCTATTAAGAACCAAGTCCATCTTCACATCGGGAAGAAGCATCCGTGTCGCAGTGGGACCATCGGCATCTCACTGGCTGAGGTAGCGTGACACCGGACGACTGGCTCAGCGCCCCGCGGCTGCCTAGGCTTCTGCCCCACACGGGGGGCCTGTGGATGGAGGCTCCGGTGTGTGCGGGCAGCTGGGCCATCAGGCTCCTCGCAGCCTCTGTTTACTAGTAGCGGTCCTTTGCATGTGGCTTTTGTCCCCCACGCTGGTTGCCAGGTGATTGCAAGATAAACGCTCAGCTTCTAGAATCCTGTCAGGGAAGGGCGAAGGGCAAAAGGTGATATGGCCCTTTTGAAAGAGTTTCCCCAGAAGTTCCACCCAGAAAGTTCTGTTCCCTCTCATCGGCCTGAATTTCTCCCAATTCCCTCCCCTCCCCCAAAATACATATCAGCTGCTGGAATGTATAAATTAGTAGAAAAGAAGGATTTTTAAATCTTTCCAGGGTGACCAATCCACATGGAGCTCCTCTCAGAACTGTAATCACTGAGCAACTCCAAGCTAAGCAATGTTTGAGGACACTTGAAATGAACTGAGCAGGTGTTGCTCCTTTTTTTAAAAAAAAGAAAAGCAGCCCAGCCGGGCGTGGCTCAGCGGCTGAGCGTCAACTCAGGAACAAGAGGTCACCGGTTCGATTCCCGGTCAGGGCACATGCCCAGGTTTCGAGCACCATCCCCAGTAGGGGACCTGCAGGAGGCAGCCGATCAATGATTCTCTCATCATTGATGTTTCTATCTCCCTCTCTGAAATCAATAAAAATATTGTTTTAAAAAATAAAAAAAGAAAAAGTTTCTACACCTCAGCTCTGGGGCACACTCCTGGCCCCTGCATGGGACCCTCTTCTTGGTGTCTGACTCTCACTTCCTCCCGGTCTCCGACTGAATGCCACTTCCTGGGAGCCCTCCTGTTCACCCCATTTAAACACCGGGTCTCATCAGCTCAGACGCCTTCCTCGGCTTTAATCCCTTCCGCTCGCTTATGCCACGGACAGCAGAGCCTGTGCTGTTGTTTATGTTAGGGTCTGCTCCGTTTGCTAGACTGTGAATTCCAGGAGCGCAGGCACTCTGCCTGCTGGGTTCTCTGGTGTTTCCCCGCAGCCCAGAACGGTGCCTGGCACACAGAGGGCACTCCGCAAATGCTAGCTGAATGAGGGACTGACTGAGGGACTGACTGAATGAGCATTTGGCTCATCACACAACTCTCTGTGAGCGTCTAAGACGGTCACTGCTAGGGTCCAAGGAAACTGTGACCTAGCGAGCAAGGCACCTGCACACACGGCTCCTGCACACATGGCTCCTGCACACACGGCACCTACCTGCTCACACGGACCTGCTCACACGGCTCCTGCTCACACGGCTCCTGCACACACGGCTCCTGCACACACGGCACCTACCTGCTCACACGGACCTGCTCACACAGCTCCTGCACACATGGCTCCTGCACACATGGCTCCTGCACACACGGCACCTGCTCACACGGCTCCTGCACACATGGCTCTTGCACACACGGCACCTACCTGCTCACACGGACCTGCTCACACGGCTCCTGCTCACACGGCTCCTGCACACACGGCTCCTGCACACACGGCACCTACCTGCTCACACGGACCTGCTCACACAGCTCCTGCACACATGGCTCCTGCACACATGGCTCCTGCACACACGGCACCTGCTCACACGGCTCCTGCACACATGGCTCTTGCACACACGGCACCTACCTGCTCACATGGCTCCTGCACACACGGCTCCTGCTCACACGGCTCCTGCACACATGGCTCCTGCTCACACGGCATCTGCTCACACGGCTCCTGCACACACGGCTCCTGCACACACGGCTCCTGCTCACACGGCTCCTGCTCACATGGCACCTACCTGCTCACACGGCTCCTGCACACACGGCTCCTGCACACATGGCTCCTGCTCACACGGCTCCTGCACACACGGCTCCTGCTCACACGGCTCCTGCACACATGGCTCCTGCACACACGGCTCCTGCTCACACGGCTCCTGCACACACGGCTCCTGCACACACGGCTCCTGCTCACATGGCTCCTGCACACACGGCTCCTGCTCACACGGCTCCTGCACACACGGCTCCTGCACACACGGCTCCTGCTCACATGGCTCCTGCACACACGGCTCCTGCACACACGGCTCCTGCACACACGGCTCCTGCTCACATGGCTCCTGCACACATGGCTCCTGCTCACACGGCTCCTGCACACATGGCTCCTGCTCACACGGCTCCTGCTCACACGGCTCCTGCACACACGGCTCCTGCTCACATGGCTCCTGCACACACGGCTCCTGCTCACACGGCTCCTGCACACACGGCTCCTGCTCACACGGCACCTACCTGCTCACACGGCTCCTGCACACACGGCTCCTGCACACACGGCTCCTGCTCACACGGCTCCTGCACACACGGCTCCTGCTCACACGGCTCCTACCTGCTCACACGGCTCCTGCACACACGGCTCCTGCACACACGGCTCCTGCTCACACGGCTCCTGCACACACGGCTCCTGCTCACATGGCACCTACCTGCTCACACGGCTCCTGCACACACGGCTCCTGCACACACGGCTCCTGCTCACACGGCTCCTGCACACACGGCTCCTGCTCACACGGCTCCTACACACACGGCTCCTGCTCACACGGCACCTACCTGCTCACACGGCTCCTGCACACACGGCTCCTGCACACACGGCACCTACCTGCTCACACGGCTCCTGCTCACACGGCACCTGCACACACGGCTCCTGCACACACGGCACCTACCTGCTCACACGGCTCCTGCTCACACGGCTCCTGCACAGCCCCCTCTACCCTCAGGAAGGGGCGTCTTTTGTTCAATAATCCCATAACAAAGAAACTCTACTTCCTGCCAATTATGAATGCAGACACTTTATAGGAGCTTCACTTGGTAATATTCTCAGAACTTCATCGGACCTGACAGATTAAAAACCTATCAGATTGAAAACTGTTCCTGAGGAGACATTCTGACTCGGCTGAGCAATTCTACCCAATGGGGTCAGAATAGAAGCAGCTCGTAAAGCGTATGCTTGCGGCTAAAAGAGCACTTGCGATGAATGGGTTAAATTTTTATTTCCTATCCCAATTCCCATGGTGCTTGGGTAGGTGCGGGATATATTTCCCAAACCTCATTGAAAGACTGAATCTGTATCTTAAGATTCTGGCTTCCCCATTCACTCCAAATTCTTAAATATCTAAACAGGAAATTCGTTATGTTGTCTTTTCAAGAAAGCAGAAATCAAGGAGGATCGCCGAGAAGTCAGGCGATTTTGGGAATATCAATTCCCCTCCCTTAGGGAGCTCAGTGCCAAAAGACCGTCCATAGGGTGAAGCAACAACTAAGCCCTGGGGAAAGGCCTGGCCCGCGGAGGAAGGGGGCGGGGACAAAGAGATGACAGGCGCAGCAGTGATTTTCCCGTGGAAGCTGACAACAGCAGCTTGCTCTTCCTGAAAGGTCAGGACGGATGAATATTTAGTTATTTGATTTGCTAAACGGGCAGACAGTCTTGTCCTATTCAGTGTATTTCCTCCTCCAATCGTGACGCTTACTGAAATGGGGCGAGTTGGGGTCACTGTGCAGGTCTGGGGCTTCCCATTTGCTGCGAAGGGGACAGCGCGGGCACCTTCCTCGGGAGGCCCTCACCTGGCTGCGCGGTGACATCTGTGTACATGTGTGTGCCCCGTGGTAGGTCAGCAGCTCCACCAGGGCCAGGCCTCCAGACGCATAGCCCTCTCCCCCAGCACGAGCCAATGAACACTGGGCAGATACACTATGGAGCAGGCACAACTTTGCCCTACAGCCTTCACACTCATTCAATTAATTTAAACTAAATTGGAAAGGCCTAGAAAATCCCTAGCCTAACAATGAAATCTAGTAACTTGTCAATTTTAAAAAGTGAGATTCAGACTTACTTAAAAATTCTCTCACTGTGTATAAGAGATTTTTGTAGTGAATAGACTGTTAGGTAAATATCCAGGAAACAGATTCAAAGTGTGAGGGGAAGAAATTAACGTTCACAGGTAAGAAGAGTTACTGAACAATAACAACTTTGCAAAGTTTGTTTTCACACTGATACTCAAATTTGTGCTGACATTGCCCATATTCACCAATATTTTACTATTTTCAAACAGTATAGCTTGCCTCCCAGACTGGAAAGTCTAACGGTCAGCGCTGACCCTCCCTGGTTCATTCACTGATTCTGTCAACCAGTGGTCCCTGAGCCCCGACTGTGTGCCGGGCACCGAGGGTATTTTAGTGAGGACACAGACATGCTTCCGAGAGCTTGGAAGGATCAAACAATGGCACACATAAGTGAGAAATGTGGCCTCTCCCAAGAAGACAGACGTCCGTGGTGTTAGTGCTGTGGATTTAGGGAGATCGGGCCTGATTGGGTCCTTGAGGAAAGCTGTCCAGCAGAAATGGTGAATAAACAAGATGTGAAGGGAGGGAGGCAGACTGACCGGGTTGCAGGGAGGGAGGAGAGACTCTGACAGGAGGAACCGCAAGCCGAGGCCCTGGTCGGGCGGGAGGCCAGTGTGGCGTGGCCGGCGCCGGGGCCCGGGCCGGGGTGTGTGCCACCGCGGGGAGCTGGACTTCTCTTCGGAAAGTGGAAGTCACCGGGCTGCTGGAGGCCGGGCGGGTGGGCGGACTGGGCTACGCCGCCCCGATTCTCCTTTCCCAGGGCTCCGCGAAGGCAGGGCTGGGGCGGCCACACGGACGGGGAGTAGGCCAGGGGGCAGGGGGCAGGAGGTGTGAGGGAGGCCCAACAGCCCCCCGACCCCCTCACCCTCCCCCGTTCTGCAGAGAATGACTCCTTCTTGGCAGAAGTCAGTGTTCTGCCACCAACTTAAAATAAAAGCTGAAAATGTCTTTCCAGAAAAACAAGGAAATGGAACACGAGCCACACTGCACCCAAATGATTTCTTAAGTGATTGTGCCCCCCGCCCCGCCCCCCGCCTAAAGGATAGGAAATGTGTATCCCCGTCGTTGCATCCCCAGCTCACCCTAGCAACGGTGAGACGTCCTCAGTGAATGGGGAAACACGGGGCGGCCCTGCTAGACAACAGACTGTTTCCTCACGGTCCCCAAGGAACGCCCAGGCCCCGGTGTCGGCGGGCCGGCTCCTCCTGAGGCTGAGGGGAGGCCTGCCCCGGTCCCTCCCGCCTTGTGGATGAGCCTGCATCTCTTCCTGTGTGTGCGTCTCTGGTCCACCTTCCCGTGATGACAACATCTGAAGGCCGACCCTTCTAAAGGCCTCATCTCCAACAGGGTGGCCTTCTGAGGCCCTGGGCATTAGGACTCTGACATTTGAATTTGGGGGGACACATTCAACCCACAGCGCAGGGGCCGTGCGCTCTGGATGCCATTTCACAAGGCAGCTGCTGTTGTGCCAGCTCCCAGGGCCAGGTCCCGGCGCCAAGCCCTGGGGAGCGGGGCACAGAGTGGGCAGAGCCGGGCAGAGAGGATTCCCTTCCTGGTCTCTTCAAAGCTCAGCTCATGGCCATAAAAAAGCCAAACAAAAGTAGATAGATGGACCAGACGGCTCCCGTTTAAATTGTGTTCCCCCCTCAGGTCCCCCAAATTCATATGAAGTCCTAAACCCCCAGAATGGGACTGTATTTGGAGGTAAGGCCTTTAAAGAGGTAATTACATTCACAGTAGGCCATTGTGGTGGGCCCTAAGTTCCCAGGACTGGAGGCCTTATAAGAGCAGGATGTATAGAGATGTGTACATAGGCTCCTGAAGGGAGACACAGCAGGCCCCGGAGAGAGGCCTCAGAAGAAACCGAGCCCACGGAGCTCCATCTCAGACTCCCGCTCTCCGTCACAGTGAGAACAGAATCTGCTACGGCAGCCGGGCTGCGGTGTTTCGTTACGGCATTCCTAGCAAAACAATATACAAACCAAACCGGTCACCACTCCCATTCTAAAAGCCCAGGTTCACCTGATAGCGCCACACCACGGTTCACTTCTTATTAATAAAGGGTAATGTTCCCTGAGCTCGTACCTTATGACAGGCTCCGTGCTGAGAGCATGATCAATGTTATGTCATTGAACCTGTACAATTTGATCTAGACACAAGGACTGTTATGATCTGAATTTTTATGGGAAGAAAACTGAGCCTGAGAGCTGTGAAGTACTCGCTGAGGTCACCCAGGGGAGAGGGCACAGAGGCAGGGCTCCGGGGGTGCCCTCAGCTCCGGGCCTCTGCACGGGCCTGAGGACCATTCTAGGAGGCGGAGCTTCAATGCATCCTGCGGTCTAGAGGCACAGCGGACACACCTGGGCGTTTAGATGATGAAGAGATGAACTGACTCCTTACAACTATTCCCCTCAACATGAAAACAAACCACCTGTTTAAAAATGAGCCGAACCGTAGCAGACACCTCACCAAAGAAGCTACGCAGGTGGCAGGTAAGACAGGAAAAGATGCTCCACAGCCCATGTCATCAGGGAAATGCACATTAAAACGAATGCCTGTGAGAATGGCCCAAATCCAACACACTGACAACACCAAATGCTGGCAAGGATGTGGAACAGGATTCTCACTCATCGCTGGTGGAAAAGTCACTTTGGAAGACGGTTTGGTGATTTCTTACAAAACTGATCATTCTCACCACACCATCAGCCACTGTGATCCCAGATATTTACCTAAAGGAGCTGAAGAGTTATGTCCACACAAAATCCTGCACATGGACATTTACGGCAGCTTTATTCAAACTTGGAAGCAACCAGATGTCCTTCAATAGGCGAATGAACAAACTGGCGTATCTAGACAATGGACCATCATTCATCGCTAAAAAGAAATGAGTTACCAAGCCACGAAAAGACAGAGGAAACGCAAGTGCACGCGATGAAGTGAAAGCAGCCCATCTGAAGAGGCTGCACACTGCGATTCCACTCGATGACCTTCTGGAACAGGCAGAACGGGCGCAGTGAAGGGACCAGGGGTTCCGGGGCTGGGCGGGGAGATGGACAGGTGGGGCACAGGGTTCTTAGGGCCATAAAATGACTCGGATGGCACTGCAATGATGGGCACGCGTCAGTATACACTTGTCCACAGAACGATCACCACCCAGTGACCCTGCTGTGAACTATGGACTTTGGGTGATGACGAGGTGTCAGTGTGTGGTCATCATGTGTAACAGATGTACCAGCTGGCGGGGGGTGTTGATAGTGGGGGAGGGTGTGCATATGTAGGAACAGAGGTATATGGGAAATCTCTGTACTTTCACTTCAATTTTTCTGTGAACCTAAAAATACTCTAAAAATAATGTCTTTAAAAAAAAAAAACAACCACCTTCTTTCATCTTGGGCCAGTTTGTGACTACAAATTCTTCTTCATTCTTGCAGAAATCACCAGCCCTCCATTAGCAGTAATGTAATTAGGCCCACATTTCAGAGCCCAGATTAAATACTTTGGCCTTTGCTATTACCACAAGTGGACGGAAAGAAAAGAAGAATCAGAGAAATGGACAAATCATCAAATCACAAAGGACCCGGGGAACGTGTCCTTCATGACTGCAGCTGAAGGTGATGCCAAGGGGGTCCCCGTGTATTCGCATGAGAGGACGTTTACAAGCCTTTCCCGGACGGGCCGGCCGCAGAGCAGGGCGGACAGGACAGAACTCCCCCACCATCCCGGCCCTCGGCGAGCGGGAGGGGTGAGGACCTCAGAATGCTGACAAGAAAAACACACTGTAATGTCTGCTTGGGAAAGGTAATCCATGGGAGGGAATGACAGGCTTAATCTTGTGGAGTGTTGGACCTTTCCTTGAATGTGAACTGCCCACACTGCCAGGGGTGTGCTAGGCCTGCTCTTACATCGAGTTGCCAAATTGCTGCAATTTGCATTTCCCCACAATCAGTGCCCCTGTTGATAGCGGAGCGGAGCGTGCAGGGGGAAACAGCTAGCCCTGCTCTGAGACTAGCAACCGTGCCGGGCCACCCTCCCTAACGATGCCCCTCCACGGGGACCCTGGCCACCGCTCAGAAACGCTGACACTGAGGACACAGGAGGCGAGAGGAGTTTCCCCAGACCTGCAAGGGTTAAGCACTGAGTCAACCCACAGCACGGGCACACCCAGCGTGAGGTCCGAGGGTGAAGTCATTTATCTGTGAGTCATATCGCTGAATACACTCTGTTCTATACATTGTTGGTTAGCAACGCACTTCCAAACATCGTGCCCCATGGTTCTGTTACACACAACATTCGAAAGGGACAGGAATTGCTCCTTTTGACGGAACACTGGGCAAGGGCATGAATGAGGCATTGAAACGGACTGGGGTTTGCCCCGATGGAGGTCGAGTCGGACGCTGTGTTGTGTGATTCCATTCCACACTGAGCGTGAAAGCCCGAGGAGGAACCACCCTGGTCCCCTGGCTAAGGGGCAAAAGAGCAACACTTCTGAGAAACCTTCAGTACAGTTAAAAAAAAAAAAAAAAAGGGAACCAGCCCAGCCGTCCTCTGGTCTTATGTCCTGGCTTTTTCACAGGCTCTGACCACATGACTAAATTCCTAGCAATTGACAGGACTTCATAGTGACTCATGTTTTAAACTAGAGCCGGAAACGCAGTTCTTCCAACCACAGACCCTGTTAAAAGAACCCTGCATTTGTAAGTCAGGAGGAATGAGCGGGCCAGGGTGAGGCTGTGTGTTTCCCTGACCGGGAGAAAGGTGTGAGGCGTTGCTGTTTTGTTGCTAGGCAACAGGTTGCTTGTGACAACAATCCCTCTTCTCGAAAGGACTAGAGTGCCCTTTTGTTGGTGAAAGCAGTGCATGTTCGTGGTACAAGAAGCACACGAGGCGTTCACACTAATCCGGGCTATAATCGTAGCAGTGGTTATGAAAGGGAATGTGGTTCTATTTTTGAATTCTTGTGTTTGCTTTCCATCGTAACCTGAGACAGCATTTGTCTGAGGAGACAAGTTCCTTCCTTCTCTCAGCGGATCCCCACTGTTTGGCTTGTCGGATGTGGTTTGTATACCTGTGGGTCTCTCCGTCCGAGCCTCTAAACGCCCCCAGGTGACTCGTGAATGGGCCCCTGAGCTCCTCAACGGAGAACAACATGTCTACATTCAGAAAGGTTAGAAGAGCCCTGGCTGGTCTGGCTCAGTGGATAGAGCGTCGGCCTGTGGACCAAAGGGTCCCGGGTTCAATTCCAGTCAAGGGCACATGCCCAGGGTTATGGGCTCGATCCCCAATAGGGGGCGTGCAAGATGCAGCCAATCAATGATTCTCTCTCATCATTGATGCTTCTCTCTCTCTCTTCCTCTCCCTTCCTCTCTGAAATCAATAAAAATATATTTAAAAAAAAAAGAAATGTTATAAGATTTGATTCTATAATTTCAAGCTAATTAGCTAATCCTGACGGGAACATATCATGATATCTTCTGTGTTTGTTTTTCTTTTATTGATTCTCTCCCAGTATGTGTGTGCGTGTTGTGTGCTGGCTATAGATTCCCCAAGTCAGGGCCTGATCTCTTGCATCCTTACAGCCTCAGTAGCATCTAACATAGAACTTGGCATATAGTAGATGCTTAATAAGTGCTTATTGAGTGGACGAGTGAATGGATGCACAAAGATTAACATGCATCTTCCAGTTACATGAATTTTACGTACATTCAAGTCAGGCTCTGAAAACAGTGACGTGGTGATTGGTATTACGCCTACTGTAAAAAGAGACAGACACCTAAATGTGCTTAGAGACCTGTCCTTCCTGCATAAAATCATGCTTTGCGTAGAAATATCAATCGAAAACTCTTGGGTATAGTTGCAGCTGCCGATATTCTTTGAATTTTAAGAGACCATGAAGTTAATTCTAAACACGGGACAGCACGAAGGCTGAGAGCCCGCCCACAGGTGGAACGTTTTCTCCTCCGGCGAGTTCTCCAGAAGCAGAGCTAGGGCTTCGCTACCGCAGTGCAGTCTCAGCGCGCACCTCTGAGCACAGGAAGCGGCGTGCTGGCTCTCCTTCCTCCTGACAGCCAGGAGAATCTTCGGACCACTCTGACTCTGAGGTTCAGAATTAAGGTGCAAAAAAAAAGATGCTTCTGACACCCTTTTGGACACTGATTCTTATTCCCAGAGAATAAATTCCCAGAGAATATGGTTATTACTGAGTGCTGACTGCATGCTGCCACTACTCTAGGCTCTTCACAGGAATTAATCCCTTTAATCCTCACAATCCCATGAGGTGGATGTTATCATGGTCCATTTTAAAGAGGAAGAAACGGAGGCCCCAGGAGGGAGGTTGAGTAACTTGCCTCAGGCTCTGCAGAACTAAGCTGAACCCAGACAGGCTAGTCCAAGCTCCTGTCCCGATCCTCCCGACACCACCTCCGCAGAGAGAAGGGGAGTCCTGGCACGCCAGCTGACACCTTCCCCCTCTGCACTCTCCTGCCTGTTCCTGCTGGCCTGGGCTCATGGCTCACTTGCATTGAGGCTCAGGGTCTTGCAAAGGTGAGTGAATGCAAGTGCTGGCTCAGCCTGAGCTCCTTGTCCTTGAGCTGGGCTGGGCTGTGGTGTGGAGTGGCCTCCCTGGGGTCACCCCTCCAGACCTGCACCCTGAAAGCCTGGGACTGGCCTTCGTGGGGGGCCAGGCAGGGCACTCTGACGCCAACTGCACTGCCCAGAGGAGGTGCATTCCCATCAAGGGCAAGCCTCAGGCTGCGCCCAAGGAGACACGCTGACTCTCGCCGCAGACAGAACATTCTGGCACTGCGGCCCTGCCAGAGGCTGCCAGAACCCTGCCCTCTCCTCCAAGGGGAGAGGGTGGGGGCGGTCATATGCCACACACACACACACACCACGTACATACACACACCATACACATACACACCCACACATACACACACCATACACATACACCACACATATACACTGCCTCACACACACATAACCACCACACACACACACACACACATACACACCCCACACACACACCATGCACATACACACACATATATATACACACCATACACACACCACACACACACCATGCACATACACACACCACACATATACACACCATACACATACACCACACATATACACTGTCACACACACACATATACACCCCACACACACACCATGCACATACACACACACACATATACACACACCACACACACACCACACATACACACCCCATACATATACACTGCCACACACACACATATATATACTACACACATATGCACACCACACATACACACCCCATACACCGCCACACACACATATACACACCCCACACATATACACACACACCCCACACACTGTGCTTTATGTAACAGGTTTGCCTTCCCCCAACTCTTCTTGATCAGCAAACACTCCTGAAGGTGCAGCCCACACCTGCATTCCCAGACCACACACACCAGCCCCTCCCTGCCCAGGCCCTCGCTCTGCTCCGGTGAGTCACAGCCCCTGCTGCACAGCAGTCCCAGTGGGCCCCGCCCTGCCCACAGGAAGTGACAAGAGGCCATATATAACTTTTCTCTCGGGGCTGGTGCACATGTTCAGGTGGTTAAAACGAGCGAGAGCTGTCTGAGTGCGGTGGCAGCTCTGGAGAGGGCCCACGGCCGGGCAGGGAGGGCAGCAGCCTCGGAGGCCACCGATTCCCACCGTCTTTCAGGAACCGGCTCTGAAATGGCAGAGCCAGCCCGGAGGAGCCACTGGCTGCAGCGCCACCAAGAATGCAGGGGCGAGGCCAGAGGGGGCAGCCCCAGGGGGAATGCCAGAGTGGGGCTGGATTCTCTTTGCATTTAAAAAATCTAAGTGTCAAAAAAAAAAAAGCAAAATCAAAATGTTGTCTTGTGGGTGTGGCTCAGTGGTTGAGCATTGACCTATGAACCAGGAGGTCACTGTTCTATTCCCAGGCGGGGCACATGCCTGGGGTGTGGGCTCAATCCCCAGTAGGGCACGTGCAGGAGGCAATCAATGATTCTCTCTCATCATTGATGTTTCTATCCCTCCCTCTCCCTTCCTCTCTGAAATCAATAAAAATATGTATTTTTTAAAAGTGAAAGTGTCATTTCTTTCAGGAACCTCTTCTCAGGGCCCTAAGGTCCTCCAGGGCCTGCTACACCCCACGCCCCGAATGCCTCCACCCATGGCAGCCAGGAGCTGTGCTTAGTACTAGGTCCTCTCAGCGGAGGGCGAGCAGTTCACTTCCCCAAATATTTCCCCTGGAGAGATAAACCGAGAGATAAAGGGAAGGTGTCAGGCGATGCCAAGCTCCAGCGAGGCCAGCCCTCTGGAAGAGCAACCGTGAATGTTGATGAAATGGGCAGAAGCTAAACAGCAGTGATTTATTTTCCAGAGTCTCTGGCATTTCTAATCCTATTTTTCTTCTCCTCCCCTTCTCTTAACAGGGCAGGGCAAACAGTCTTCAGGCCAGTTGGCTGCACTCTCTGTTTTCCTCACATAGGTTTGTATGTGAAACGATAAAGCTTTTACGTGGCCACTTTCAGTCCAGGCCCTCCTCTGCTCTTTCAAGGATGTGGCCAACATGCAAAGATGTTCCCCAGTTTCAGAGGTGAAGAGACACAGGCCACCCGTCCTTGCTGAGCTGTGTGTCCCCCTCCTTCCCGGCACACCTGGAGAGCCCCACACCTATGGCCTGCTCTCCCTGCCCCACCTTCCTGAGAGCCCCACCTGTCCCCTCCCCCACCCACACCCAGGGAAGCTCCACAGTGACCTCTGGATGGTCCAAGTTCACCAGCCTGGACTTCCTCATCCCAAATCTCAGTCCAAGATGACAATTAAGTCAACTCACTCTTTTACTGGAGGGAGGAGGCCTCCCAGGTCCCCACCCTCTCCTGGGGGCATGTATGCATTCTAGCAGTTGCATTCATTAGCTTATTTAGCAAATGACCTGGCAGAGGGTAAGCAGTCAGTAAATAGAATCCTGTTCCTGTTATTATTAACAGCTGAAACAACTGAGTGTCCAGCATATGCCAGGTACAGTTCAAGGGTGTTGGGAGATGAGCAAGATGTCCTCCTGCCTCTGGCTGTTTCTGGGCCATTGAAGGCGATCCACAAGGAACGTGCTGTTCAACTGAAGGTGATGGAGGCAGAGCAGAGCAGGAACAGCGCGCTCCGTGCCCCAGGAGCACAGGAGGAATGGCCGACGACCTCTGAGAGGTGAAGGCCTCATGAAGGTGACATCTGGGCTGTGCTAGGGTCTGAATGTGTCCCCCCTAAGATTCTATGTTGAAATAAAACCCCCTGAGATGATGAGCAGGCCATAGGTGTGGGGCTCTCCAGGTGTGCCGGGAAGGAGGGGGACATACAGTTCGCCCCGTCCACCATGTGAGACACAGTGGGAAGGGGCCAGCTTGGAACCAGAGAGAGCTCTTACCACAATGCAATCGAGCTGGCCTTGACCTTGGATTCCAGCCTCCAGAACCGGGAGAAGTCAATTTCTGTTTACGGTCCCCCACTCTGTGGTGTTTTGTTAGAGCAGCTTGAAGGGCCTAAGACGGGCGGTTTCTCCAGGGCTGAGAAGTTTGCCAGAGAGAGAAGAGGGGATTACCAACCTCTGGAGAACTACTGCCAGATGCCTTCCATAGGGAACCATTACTCCCGAGAATTTCCTGTTCGAACTTGGCTCTGATCTTTGCAAGTACTTTCCTAGAGCAGACTGAAATTTCTAGAATATTCATTGTAATAAAAATAAATGTATATTCTTTAAAAAAAATTCTGATTTATGTCTTTCACTTTTCACTGACAAACTTTATTTACAGATATAAAGTAGGACTTCCTAAAATCCCCAAATGCCAATAATCTATATTCCCCAATGCGAGGTTACTGAGTTTCTATATGCATTTAAAGATAAGTTCGATATATCTTATCCAGCATTTTTATGTGTTTTGTAATGAGGTTGTTTTCAATTTCAATTGTTCACCTTATCACCAGAAATTTCAGTCCTGAATACCTAGATTGAAATACTTTACTTGAATAATTCCTCTGATAGGAACACTTCTACTGGCCAGTGAGTTGCCATGTGGCCGGTCTAGGATGAATGCCACTGGCTCCCCCTGGGAAGCTTCTCGTCCTTGGACAATGCCTGGGAAACCTCTAGACAATCGCCAGAGGCTTAAAGTCTGCCCATCTCGACCACCTATTCCTCCTTGTGTAAACCAGTTCCTTCCTAACAGGCTTTTCTTTTACTTTTTATTTAAGAGACAAAGGAAGAAAGAGGGAGAGAAACATTGATGGGAAAGAGTGAAACATTATTGGTTGCCTCCTGCATGCCCCCTACCGGGGATCGAGCCAGCAACCTGGGCATGTGCCCTGACTGGGAATCGAACCGCCAACCTTTCAGTGCACAGGATGATACCCAACCGAGCCACGCCGGCCAGGGCCTAACAGGCTTTCCATGTAGCTGGTGAAGCTGCCCCATCTGTCATGTATGCATGCATTTCTGTATGTATATACCTAGCTCTCTGTCTCCCTTTAGCCAAGAGCCCCACGACAACACCACAATATGTCAGCCACTGACCTGTCCTTTGAAGTGAGCCTTGGAACCAAAAACTATGTTTGTCCACAATAATTGCTGATTTTAGCCACAGAAGAGGTTATCTTGCATTTCCCGCATTTTTAGGATTCCTGCTAAAGATTCTACTATCATGAACCATCCTGCCCAGATCCACCCAATGTGATGTAATTCCTTAGCTTTACCGTCAAGGAAATAACTAAGATTCCATAATGCAAGGCACAGCTAATGGCAGGGAACATCTCCGTATTCCAATCCTATGGATTTGGAGTTGCGGTCTTTGGATGCAGCCATTCTTGAAGAATCAGTATCCAGGGCTTCCCTAGCTCAGACGCACCTCTGAAATGACTGTCGGGTGTTCATTCCACGGTGTGCATTTCTTTTGGCACAAACACCCAGCCTTTGTCTTGCCAAGGGTGTTTATGATAGAACTGGTGACGGATTCGTGCACATTGAAAGGAAATTAATTAGAAGGTGGTCAGTGGGGTGGGACTGGGCGAGACGGGCCGGACATGTCCTGGAGCCAACCTCCTGAGATCCCTCCCTGGCCGGCTGCACCTGGGATGGCGCCGTGGCTCAAAAGGCGTCTGTGGAGTGAGCGGGGTCCCTCTGGCAGGTGGAGTCTCTCGACCTGGCCTGTGGGGCTCGGGCCAAAACCGGCTCTCTGACATCCCCGAGGGGTCCCGGAGTGCGAGAGGGCACTCTGCAAAGTTGCTGTCCTACAGGGTGTGGAACACAAACGCACGTGTGCAGTAAACCAGATTCGGGGCAGACAGTGCCCCAGAAACAACATAACCCACGGCCGAACGTGGAATCGTGCTGCTCCCTCCTATCTGGTTTTGGGGTGCGTCACCCGAGAACCGCCACTGCCAAGTCACTGCAGCTCAGCAGCTCCTGCGTTGAGCATCTGCCCCCTGGTGGTCTGTGCGTGCCATAGCAACCTTTCGGAAGGGCAGAGGGACACTTAGCATATCAGCCTTTTATATATATAGATGCATCCCCTTAGTGACTGTGGCATTCTGAATGGCAGACTCACTGGCTAGGGCCTTGAACCAGCCATTATAAACTCCCAAGCAGTTGCCAGCAGAGAGCCTCATCTATTTACTACTTCACTTTTGGATTAGGAAAAAATAGCTCCACTTAAATGGTAACCATTTAGGTAAACTTAATATTTTGCAAGTTTCTGGAAACTCATTTTACTTAAAATATGTCTGGATGTATAGTGACTTGCAAAGTTTTCATTTTTTCTCTTTTCTCCCGGGGAGGAGCTGGGGAAGGTTTTATGGAGGAACTGGCATTCGAATTGAACCTTTGAGAGTGGAGCAAGTGCAAAGGGAAAAAGTGAGTCCCTCCCTGGCAGAGCCCAGCAGGAGTCACAGGGCACGTGGGGTGTTTGGGGGGATGGCAGTTCCCTGTGTCCAAAGCAAGGCAGACAGGACTGCAGAGGTGGTTCAAGGCCAGAGTAGCAGGACCTCTGTTTTGGTCAGAACTCTTGAGTTGCAAGAAACAAAAGATACAATCCCAAGAGGCTTAAATGGACAGGAAATCTACTGACTTAAAAAACTGAAAAATTCAGCTTATCGGCTTCAGGTAAAGCTGGATCTAGGGGCTCAATTATGCCACTCGGTCTCCCATCTCTCTGCTTCTCCCTGTTTTGGCCTCACTCTGGAACACACCCTTCTCAAATGGAGGCAGCTCCAGGCTGATACCTTCCTAATTCCGAGGCCAGTGGAAGGAAAGATTCATTTCTCGCAGTTTTCATTTTTGTAATAATATTCACTGTATAGCTGCTACACTGTGCAAGACATACACATGGCACATTTTATAACTTTATACTGGAAAAGAGGACTTAAAAGTCTCCCTTTGATTGACTAGCAGTGATGAACACAAACTGTTGATTATGCAAGATTAATAAAATTAGAGACTTTTAAAGGGAAAAATATATCCTAAATTATATTTTAAAAGAAACATGTTTAATTTTTGCTGTTACTTCCATTCTTGGTATTTTGTGTTTGTTTTCCTTATTTGTGAATGTGTGTCTTGCTAGACTAAATTATTTTCATTAAGAATTATGGCCAGCCCAGCCGGTGTGGCTCAATGGCTGAGCGTTTACCTATGAACCAGGAGGTCACAATTTGATTTCCTGACAGGGCACATGCCCGGATTTTGGGCTTGATCCCCAGTGAGGGTTGTACAGGAGGCAGCTGATCAATGATTCTCATCATTGATGTTTCTATCTCTCTCTCCCTTCCTCTCTCTGAAGTCAATAAAAACATATATTTTTTAAAAATTATGGCCAGAGTTAGAGCTTGGGACCAGTGAGAAAAAACAGGTTATTATTACCTTAAAAGTACAGTTTATTTCTCTAATGCCTGCTTGTGAACTGGGCTATTTTGCTGAAATGTCTTCAGAAAGTTCTATTAAAGAATAGCCTATGTACTATACCTAATATATTTTCAGTAACTATTTGTTAAATGCATGACAGACACAACTAAAGCTGAAGCTGGTATTTGGAAATGATGTTGCTGAAGTGTCAATGAGGACATTTAAAGTTATAAATGGTAATAAACGATCTTAATGTAAATTACTATCTTACTGAAATTCAGTACAGTATGTGGCTCTATAAAAGGAACAATAAAGGTACAGTCATCACAGCTACATGCTTTCCTTAAACATTCAGGAGAAGGGGCAAAAAAAGAGAACTAACATTTTTAAATATTTATATACACCACAAACTAATCCAGGAACTTCATGAATCTCACGTAATCCTTACAGCAAAGTAGGTTACATATAAAGAAAATGAGGTTCAGCAGAGTTTGGAAACTCACACAGCATTCAATGCAGACTGCACCCAGGCCTGCCTGGCTCCGGCCATCCCCGCTGCAGTGTCTACTGTACATGGATTTGGAACCGTCATCAAATAGTTCTGGTAGCTCTGTGCGGGAAAGGGTAAAAAATGTTGGAAAGTCATTCTTATGACCAGTTTGCTTCCTGGTTCCTAACCAACCTAGGGGATGATGTGAGGCCACTTTGTATACAGTCCCGTCTCCATATCAACGAGCACAGCAGCATCAAAAACCTTTCCAAAGGCTTTGTCCTGCAGGCTTAATATGGCCTGTTGTTCAGGGCAAGCGGAGACTGTGAAGACCCTGGCACCATTATTTTCCCTTAGTAGCAATCCTTATTTTTAAAGCCAGCTGCTGGAGATATATAACACTTATTGACTGATCTCACCTCCTTTTGTTCCAGTCTAAGGCTGAATTTCCAATTACGTAAGACAGGAGAAAAGAAACTCTACAAAGCTTAGTAGTTAAGGGCACAAATGTCAGAGTCAGACAACCTTGGATTATAAATCCTGGCACTGCCTCGTACAAACATAAAGTTATTCCATCTCTCTGAGCCTTAATTTCCTTTTCTGTAAAATGGGTATAATAATAGTATCACAGAGATTTTGTAAGGATTAAATGAAACACCTCTTAAGCATTTACAATGCTTGGCACATTAAAAATACTTAATAAATGGCAATCCATACTGATGTTGTTCATGTTCAATAGTGACTAAGTAATGTTCTTTCTCCATGCAACTGCCAATGATCTTCCAGGCTGTGAGCTCAGAAAACCTAGGCGGCCTTCAGGGAGGGTTCTGCTACCAAAGGTGCTATCTGTGATGCTAAGGAGGAAACACAACTCATTAACAGACTTCCTTTCAAGCTAAGCTCCCATTCCACAGGGAGTGATGGCTTTAAGGGTCCTTGTTGCTTATCTGTTTAAGTACGACCAAGATTCTCGGTATTTCGAAATCACACTTGGTATTTAATCAGTAACTTTCACCAAAGAAGCTCAAAACCAGTTTGCCACCAGAAGACACTGAAGAACCCTGAGACTCAGAAGTCATGCCGCCCGCCTGTGATGGACAGCCAGAATCCAGGGAAGGCCCGGCCTGGCACCGAGCTCCGCGTGGGACTGCGGTGGAAATGGGATCCTTCTGTGATGTCTACGGAGCGTTTTGTTCCTCCGGCTTCAGAGAAGGTGGAGAGCCGCACTGCAGGCAGAGAGGGAGGCCTGGCAACTGTCTGCACCAGAAATAAGGCGGCTACAGAGTTCCCGTAGGGGCGAGGTCAGGGGGGCAGAAAGACAGGTCTGCAGCCGGAAGTGACCGCGCCCCCGGACAGGAAATGCAGCTTTGGGCTGGCATCTGGCGAGGCCGCGTTTCCGCCCCGTGGCTCGTGAGAGGTGTCACACCACCAGCAACCGCCTCCCAGAATTACGAGTGTTTGGTTCTTAGCAACATGGTTCTCAGCAACCCTTCCCAACCCACACAGGCCCTTCCGGTAAAACACAACCCAACGACAGACCGAAGAACGGGCACGGAGGGCCCACGGCACCCCTAGGGCCGGCGGCGGCCTCGGGTCCACGGCCTCCAAAGGGCCGCAGTCCCACTCACCCGCGCGGCCGCCGGAAGCGTTCCTCCCCCCGGATGTCGCCCCGCCCCGCGGCGCGCGAGCGTGTCGTCACTTGCGGTCGGCCAATCAGGGCGGGCGACCAAAATAACCCCCTATAAATCCCTGCGCGCCCTCGCTGCCGGCGCCGCGCGGCGCACTGGGTGGGGCTGCGCGCGCAGGTGGGCGGGCAGGTGGGCGGGCGGGGCCGGCGCCACGTGTGGGGCGGGGCGGGGCCGGGCGTGGTCGGAAGGGGCGGGGCCCGCACCTGTTTCCGCCGGACGTGGGTGGGGAAGGCTGTCAGCGGCTTCTCCCCCAGCCTCGCAGGACCCGGGGTTTCTGTGTGAACAACGCTGAGGCGGCCGGGCTCTCGTCCGGCGGAGCCGTCGCCGCGCTCCTCACGTTCCCTCCTCGGGAGCAGCGCCGCCCGCAGCCCGCGGCCCGCGTGATCGGAGGGCACGTCCGAAGGCCGGCCGTGACCGAGCTTCCGGCGGGGACTCCTCGCCCCGCTGGGGCACGTGTTAGTGCGGCCGGCGCGCGGCCCCGGGGGAAAGTCCGAAATGAACGGGCGAACCCCCACCCTCTCCGGCCGGCTCACAGCTGTGGGAGGGACACAGGGCCCACGCCCCCTGAGGTCGTGGTGAGGAGATGGGCACCTTCCCCGCAGGGAGAATCGGTGCAGGGCGGAAGGCGAGTCTCGGTCACCTTTCTAGGAGGTGACTTTTGAGCTAATCGGTGGAAAAACAAAGGCTGTGGCGTCGATCACACGTGGGTTCCCGCCTCTGCTCGGGCCACACTCCGCTCTGTGACACTGAACACCGGCCGGCCTCGGAGTGTCCCAGAGAACAGCACGTGCCCAGTCATTTTTTGAGGCGCCCCCGCCCCCCATCATGTTCATTTCTCTTTTATTTCCCTCCCTCTCTTCTTTCCTTATTTCCTCTCTTCTCGCCTTCATTTCCTCTCTTCATTCCTTCATCTTCCTGGCTTTTTTCCTAATTGAGGTATAACTTACACATAATTAAACTGCACCGATTTTAAGAGGGTAGCTGGGTGGCCCTCGGCCAGTTTGGCTCAGTGGCTAGAGCGTCGCCTGTGGACTGAAGGGTCCCAGATTCAATTCTGGTCAAGGGCACTGTCCCAAGTAGATCCTGGGAGAGGATCTGGTGTTTATCTAAGGCGTCCCTTGAGATAAACTTGAACTGTGCAGGTGTTGGGACATTCGAGTAGTTGCCAGGGAAGCGGCTACTCTACGCAAGCAGGACCAAGGGCAGGCCTAGGACGGAAAAGACCAGAAGCTTTAATTTCAGTTTTAATCGTACGCAAAATGATTCAATTAACTGCCGGAGGAATTATACCACATGAAACAGGCAGTTGCAAATCACATGCTGGGGTTGTGGGCTCCATACCCAGTAGGGGGCGTGCAGGAGGCAGCTGATCAATGATTCTCTCATCATTGATGTTTCCATCTCTTCCTCTCCCTTCCTCTCTGAAATCAATAAAAAATATATATATTTTTAAAAGAGGGTAGCTGGGTGAACTTTTATGTATATATGCACATGTAATCAGCTCCCAGATCAAGATATAAGACATTTCTATAGCCCTAGGCTTCCACCTGCTCCTTCCCACTTAAAACTTGTCCCCCAGAGGTAACCACTGTTCTGACTCCTACTATAGATCAGTTTTGCCTGTTCGCTATCAAGCAGTTGCTATTTTCTGTGGTTTCTTTCACCCAACATGTCTGTAAGCTTCACCCATGGCATTGCATGTATCAGTAGTTTGTTTATTGACGGGCAGTATTCTATCGTATGAATATACTACAATTAATTTGTCCATTCTACCATTGATGGGCATTTTGGTTGTTTTTTAGTCTTTAGCTATGAATATTAATATAGTCTTTTGGTGAATAAATGTACTCAATTCTGTTGGACCTATACCTACGAGCAGAATTGCTGTGTCAAAGAATAGATGTATGTTTTATTTTAATAGATACTGTATATCAACTCCCCCAAAAGGTTGAATCAATTTATGAAAGTTAGTTTCTTCACATCCTTGCCAATAGTTGGCATTAACAGTCTTTAATGCTTGGTAAGTGTAGCAGTATTTCCATGTGCTTTTCATTTGTTTTCCCCTAATGAATAATAATGTTGACTCCTTTAATAACTAATTAGCCATTTGGTTAACTTTTTGTGAAATGATTATTCAAGTAATCTGGTTTTTAATGGACTCATCTATCTATTCCCTATGATTTCTAGGAATGCTTTATATTTTCTGGATATGAATCTTTGTTGGGCATCATGAATATATCCTCCTAGTCTGTGCCTTGCCTATTCAGTTTCTTATGTCTTTATTTCATTTTGTTTTAAAAATAAACATACAAGAACATTGAGTTTTTTAAAATTACAGTCTATGAGATTTGACACCTGTATAAATAATGTAACCACCACCACAATCAGGATCCAGAACAGTTCTGTCCCTTCCCCAAATTGCCTTGTGCTGACCTTTGTAGTCATAGCCTTCCCCCATCTGTAACCTCTGGAGAATCACTAATCTGTTCTTTGTTGCTATAGTTTTGCCTTTACCAGAATGTTTATAAATGGAATCATATAGTGTGTAGTCTTTTGAGTGTGAGAGTCATCCATGTTGTTGCATGTATCAATAGCCATTCCTTTTTACCACTCAGTGGTTGTCTGTCATGTGGATGTACCACTGTTGATTCACTTGTCGAAGGAAATTTGGGTTGTTGACACTTTTTGACAACCATAACTTGCACTGCTATGAACATTTGTGTACAGGTTTTTGTGTAAACATATGTTTTCATTTCTCCAGATTAAGTACCCAGGAGAGGGTTACTAGATGGTTTGTGTAATTATGTTTAACTTTATACAAATATGCCAAACTGTGTTCCCATCAGCAATGTGTGTGAGTTCCAGGTGCTCTGTACCCTCACCAGCCCTGTTATTAGCACTGTTTTTATTTTGGGGTTCTAATAGGTGATGGCGGTATTTCATCATAGTTGTACTGTGCATTCCCCAAAGGCTAAATTGTTGAGCATTCATCCTATGGGCTTATCTGTCATACATTTATTCTCATTGGTAAGATCTGTTCAAGCATTTTGCTCCCCGTTTTTAAAAATCAGGTTGTTTTCTTACTGTTGGATTTTGAGAAGTCATGTATTCTGGATGTAAGTCCTTTGTTAAAAAGACTATCTTCCATTAAATCGACTTTGCATCTTTGTGAAAAATCAGTTTGCCATATTGTGTGGTTATTACCCATCTTGATGTCTACTTTTTCATTAACGTATCATAGTTATTTTAAATTCCCTATCTGATCATTCCAAACTCTGTATCATACCTGTCAGGTTCTGATGCTTGCTTTGTCTCTTCAGACTGTATTTTTTTTCTTGCCTTTAAACATGCATCGTATTTTTTGTTGAACGCCAGACATGATGGGCCAGGCAGTAGGAACTGGGGTGATTAGCTTTTAGTGTGAAGTTTTATGGTAATATGACCAGGAGTTGGTCTGTGATTATTCTTCGCTATAGCTAGAGGCTTCTTCTAGCTTTCTTTCTTTCTTAAATATATCTTTATTAATTTCTGAAAGGAAGGGAGAGGGAAAAAGAGAAACATCAATGATAAGAGAGAATCATTGATTGGCTGCCTCCTGCACATCCCCCACTGGGGATAAAGCCCACAACCCAGGCATGTGCCCTTGGCTGGAATCGAACCTGGGACCCTTCAGTCCAAAGGCGGATGCTCTATCCAATGAGACAAACCAGCTAGGGTATAGTTTTCATGTTTTTTGATGCTTCCCTATTGTCTTTGGGTTTTCCTAAGGACTCCATAAATAGAGTCTGTTTTGCAGCTGGCTCTCTCAGTTGGAATCCCTGATGTTATGTACTGGAGCCCTGTTGATGTGGTGATGAGGTGTAGAGAAAGGGAGGTGTCCTCTGATCACATAATTAAATCACTTTTTTTTAGTAGGCCTGAGTCCTTGTGCTGCGACCTTCAGAAGCAGTTCTGAGCCTTTTCTTCCTTTTTTTAATCCCCTTACAGGAGACGAGAAGGTTCCTGGGGCTGGAGTGGACTAAATGCTGTTCCTCCTAATCAGATAAGACTCTGGTAGTTGCCCTCCCGGAGTGAGCCTTTGTTATGGCAACCGCACTGGATGTTTTTAGAAATGGTTAATTTTCCCCTTCCCTGCCTGAAACCACCGTGGGGCTCCTGGAGATAAAACCCGTAGAAGTGGGCGGGGCCCCCAGAGGCACTGAAACCATAAGGTCTGATGATTAATTTTTAAGTGTGAAGATTTTCCAGTTACCTTTTTCTTATTGATTTCTGGTTTCCATTGTGGTCATAGAACATGTTTTGAATAATTTCAATTTTAAAAAAATTTATCAACGTTTGTTTTATGATCCTGGATACGTTCTATTTTGGTGAATGTTCCTCAGGAAGAAGGTAGTAGAAAATCAATCAAGTTGGTTGGTTGGTGGTATTTTTTAGTTCTGTCTCCTTGCTGATTTTCTGTTTGTTCTGTTGATTACTGAGAAAGGCGTGCTGAACTTTCTGCCTGTAATTGTGGATTTATCCATGTCTCCTTTATGTTTAATTAAATTTTGCTACAGGTATCTTGAAGCTCTGTGTGCCAGGGCCTTAGTAACTTGTTATCAAGAAAAGTAACTCCCAACAAAATCATGTTTCTTGCTCAATCCTAACGGTGACCAATGTCCTGGCATAAGGTGTCTGTCATCAAAATTGAGGCGCACACTATAAGGACTGATGCCGAGTATCAGATTGTGGCATGTGGACAAAGTCCATTCTGCAAAAAATGGCCCCTCATTGCCATACTTTGGTTTGTGCTTGTAACACGGCAGCAGTCCGCTCTTAAATCAGATATTAAATGGGTGAACAATGGCTGTAATTTGAATGAACAGTTGGGGTGTAGGAAACCCAAGATGGCCGGTTGGTTCTTTAAGGCTCTCTGGCAAATCCCACGTTTTAGTTTTTGTATGCCTTCACCCACCAGAGTGCATGTAAGCTGGACTGCATTCAGCTGGCACTTGGTGTGAGTTATCAATACGTTCTTGTAGTAGTATGTTTGCGTTCCAGATAGATTAAAGCCTTCCCCTACCATCAGGCCGATCCCCTCCCATGGCAAAGAAACTGTTAGCAAATGTGTTTTCCCTCCATATGAGATCACAAGATTGTCACTGGGAGACCAATGTCTATTGTTCATTCCTTGTTGTCTCATCCTGTTAATGGTAGGGAACATTCGGGTCCCCACCTGTTGCTGGTAGAAGCGGGCTTCTTGGGGTGCCACGAGGAAAAGGATTTCCTGAGGCTCCCGTGGGAGAATGAGGCATTATGGAAAGCTTTCTAGCTGTGGAATTAAACCCTGCGTTTCCAAGGTCCCGTCTCCCTCCGTTCTGCCAAGGCAAAAGTCCCATTTTTCTGTCAGCAGAACTAGGGTTCGCGTTACTGCCCAGAGGCTCCATCCCATACTGAAACACAGACCAGTCCAGCATCTGGCTAGCTGAGCTGCGTTCCCAGCTGCAGTCCATTGTGTGTGGGGCCTGTGTGGCGCCTGTGTGGCATGGGCCACGTGGCTTCTAGGGCCCGCATGGCTACAGAGGGAGCACAGGTAAGTGCAAGGAAGCAGGAGTGAAGCAAAAGGAAAAAGAGAGAGAGAGACAGAGGGGGGGGGGGGGGGGATTTTTGGAGGCTTGCGTTGGCTCCACCCCTCTAGCCAATGATCTTTGTCCCCAGGCTAGACTGACAAGTAAGCACCTCTTTGTTGGCCCCTTTCCCCCAGTGACTCGCAGGGAAAGGGCCGGTGGCTCCCTGGGGAGTGTAAAGTCGCAGCTTCCTGGTGAAGCTGCCCAGACGATCTTGCTTATGATCTTGCTGTCCTCCCTTTGGCTCCTTTCCTAGTATTAGTGTTAACTAGCTCGTTAACCACAGTAACAGTTCCGGGTCCATAACCCTTCAATTGGCCATTCTCTTCGTTCCGGGGACTCTGCTTCCTTGCACTCGCCCATGTTCCCCCCACAGCCATGTGGCCCTAGAAGCCACGCACAATGGACTGCTCCTGCTGTTGCAGAAGACCACAGAAAACCAGACGCTTCAAAGAACAGGAGGGACACTGTTTAACACGCCGGCGGACGCAGGGAACAGCCGTCCAAATCTGAGTGAAGGAACACGCATGGGGCTTTCCTTTATATCTACCTCCCTGTGGTCTTTGGCCCGCAAGTATGGATTATGCTTCCGGTCCTTTTCACGGGCCTTGCAAGAAGGCCCCAGGTGTTGGGGGTCTCCAGGCCATATCTGATGGTCTGGCTGGGTGCCAGCATTAATAACCCTCCCTCCGGGGCAGTGCACTGTTCTCAGTAACAGGTTCTGCAAGACCAGTATCTGGGAAGGAGGTAGTGACTTAATTATAGGTTATCAGGAATGTACACTGAGCTTGCTGGCATGGATTCAGATCACTATCCCCCAAATGTCAGGGTTACATTGGAATTAGCCCTTTTTAGCCTTCTCACCGAGAACACAAGCTCAGCAGCCTGATGTTGGACTGGGCTGTGCGAATGTAGAGCGGAATCTCTGGGCAATGGCTGGACACCTGGCTCCGCTGAAGACACAGCTGGACCTTCTCCTTGGCGGGACGGAGGGAGATGGAACCTTGGAAACTTAGGGGTTTAATTCCACGCAAATAAATACCACTCATTCTCCCATGCATGTCTCAGAACATTCCTTTCCTCGTGACACTGCAAGACGCCCACTTCCCCCAGCAACCGGCAACTGGTGGGGACACGGTCCGCTCCCCGCTGATGAGAGAACTGTGACCCATAAATGTCACAGACCAATAAATGTCACAGACCAATAAATGTCACAGACTGAGGAAAACTGTCCTGCCACACCGAGGATCCACGGAGCTGCAGAGCCCGATGGAGGGGGGCACTGACGCCCTGATTTCTCATCACATCTCTCAGTTAAACTGGGAACATATGATCAAAAGGCAGGAATTATGGGAAAAAACACACAAACATCACCACAGGCCCCAAATGGCGGTCATTCCTGCGAAAAGCCCATGATAACAAGCCTAGATGGAATACCTGGTCGGTTTGCAGTTTCAACCTCTCCCAGAAACACAATCGACCCCTCTGGAACTTTCTGGTCTAGCACCAGTAAGGTAATCCGTCACACAGGCCCTCTCCACCCCCTGGAAACAAGAGGCAATCTGCATTATAAAAGCCTGTCCCCCAGCTTCCCCCAAAGAAAGGACGTCTGGCCCAGGAGTAATCCTTTCTTTTCTTTTGCTAATCGCTCCCTTGCCCCGCCCTGCTTCCTATAAACCCTCCCGGTTCGTACACCCCCTCGGAGGGCCCTTTAGTTGCTGGGAAGGTTGCTACCCTTTCCTCGAGCCTCTTAATAAAGCTGATGAGATCTTCAAATGTTCTCGGTTGAATTTTGTTTTCTAACAACATTCATATAAAGCTTCGAAATGTAGAAAACAATACCTAAATAGTGTTTCGAAATATACACACAGTTAGTAAAAGAAGTCTATGGAAATGAGGGCACAATTCCAGATAGGAGTGGCTTAGAGTTAGGGTTACACTGGGAACTATTTTTGTATTGTTTTAGTTCTTAAACTGGGAGGTGTTGATTGTATTACTTCTTATGCCTTTGTAGTGTTTTTTTGTTTGTTTGTTTTGTTTTTAAGCCCTAGCCGGTTTGGCTCATGGATAGAGTTTCAGCCTTCGGATTGAAAGGTCCCAGGTTTGATTCTGGTTAGGGGCACAAGCCTGGGTTTCAGGCTCGATCCCCAGTAGGGGGCATGCAGGAGGCCTGATCAATGATTCTCTCTCATCATTGATGTTTCTATCTCTCCCTTCCTGAAATCAATAAAAATATATTAAAAATAAATAAAAGAAAAAAAGAGAAGCTACTTGAGTCCCTTTCAGCCTTTGTGGGCTGGCCAGCTTCAGCAGGGGGGTGGGGGTGGGGGGGACACACTGTTGCCGAGATGGAGTTCACACCCTAACCTTTCCCTCTCCCCTGCACTCCCCCTCTCTGCACTTTCCCTCCATCTCAGCGGTTTAGAGATTCCTGTGGGACTCCTCTGTGCTTCTGTGAGTCCCTTCACCAAGCAAACACAGAAATCTCTCGAATGGAAAGAAAATTCCACAGAAAAGTTAAGTGTAAGAGTCATCCAAAACTCTGAGGCTGGGACAAGACTGGTTAAAAATAGTTCTGCGTTGAAACTCAATCTTGTAAATCCCATCGTAGGAAACTTTTACTGCTTTGATGTGAATCTCAAATGTTGGAACGCAGGAGTTTTCATGTGGTGATTCTTTCCAGTCGCCTGTGACACTGATCCGTGGGCAGGGGAGCAATCTCGGGAGACAAATGACCCTCCCTGGGAGCCGGGCCCCTCGCTAAGTCCCCCCTGGAAGGGACGCCTTCCTAAATCACAAACACTTTCTCCGCCGAGGTTTCAGTTCCAGGCCAAACCAGTTCCACAGCATGCTTTTGTACCTTTCCAGAGACTGATCCGAATCGGCTGGCCAGGGCTTTAAAACCATTTAATTCTTTCATTTCTTAAAAGCCTCTTTCTTTTGAAAGCCTGTGGGTGAATCATAAAATTACCATCTAAAAAGACTTAGCAGCCATTGAACCCAGGGACCCCGGGGGAGTTTGACCCACCCGCATGGCAGCTGACCTTCCAGAGCGACCTTGGACTTGGCAGGGGCCTTTGCAGGTGGGAAAGGGGTGGCTGCTGAGACGAGGGGGTCCCCAGGCGGGGGTGGTGGGAGGGGAAGGACAGTCCCCTCTCCACCACCCCCTTCCCAGTTCTCACCGACGCTTTTCTGAGCAGCCCCTCCCTCCTCCTTGGTGTTTAATCCCTTCTCTGGCTCAGCTCGAAGCAGACAAAAGTTTTAAAAAAAGGATGAGGAAAGCCCATCGGAGTTACTGTCACGTCTCTGGATTTCTGATGACTTCAGTTAGGTAAAATATTTTTGAAGCTGCATTTTCCATTCTATTCATACCTGTTCAACAAAACGTCTGACTGTAGACGTTTGCTTTTGAATGAAAAAGAGAAGGTTGGCTTCAGGATCGCGTTCAAAGTGTTGGAGTCAGGAAGGGGCCTCGTTTGCATGCAGGAGCTCCGCTGTGGGGTTCCCCGCTTCTTGTGGCCCCAGATTTTTCTTCACCCCGTTGTCTCCTCTCTCTCTCCAGCTCTGTGGGTTCCTTGAGGAGACGAGGCCGGTGAGGGTTGAAGAAAGACAGCCGCTTCAGTAATTCATCATTATCGTGGCTCTGATGACTGAGCTTCGTGCATTGGAACCCCTCGGGAAAACCTGAGCCTGTCTCCACCCTCAGCCAGGCAGGTGGGTGCCCGCTCCTCCGCGCAGCTGAGCGACGGATGGCAGGACGCTGTCCGTCCGTGGAGAGCTGCCACCCGCTGAGCAGATCACACAGGAAAGGGACTTGGACCGCGGATCAGGCAGGTGTTTGTGCAGCCGCAGGTGCTGCCCAGGGCACTGGGGCAAGGTGGGGCCTGGTGCGGCCGCAGGAAGCCGGTGCACGTGGTGGCGGCTGGCCTTGGCACGAGGCTCCCAGGCCTTCCACTCTCTCCTGACTTTGGCCGACCAGCGCCACTGCATGCGGCAGGGGCTGTGAACGGTGATCTTCACTGCCCGGCACAGCTCCTTGGAAAAGGTGTTTGCTGCCCGTCACCCCTCACCACCTGTTCGGCTCCCTGCAGCGACTTCTGCCCGGCGCTCGCCCTCCTGGCTGATCTGAGGCCGCTCCAGCCAGGGCTCCCAGCGGCTCCGCTGCTGTGCTCCGTTCACGCCCTTCTTTATATATATATATATTTGATTTTTTACAGAGAGGAAAGGAGAGGAATAGAGAATTAGAAACACCCATGAGAGAGAAACATCAATCAGCTGCCTCCTGCACGCCCCCCACTGGGGATGTGCCCACAACCAAGGTACATGCCCTTGACTGGAATCGAACCTGGGACCCTTCAGTCCGCAGGCCGACGCTCTATCCACTGAGCCAAACCGGTTAGGGCTCACTCCCTTCTTTAAACTCTGCTCTGCGTCTGGACTTTTCCTTGCATCTCTCTGGCTTCCAGTTTCCCCGTCTCTGTCCTTCACTTGTGGGTTGGCATTCCCTGGCTTCGAAGTCACGTGACATGGGCTCAGATCCCAGCGCCCCCGCCAAGGAGTCAGAGCTGGCTTCCCCCGCGGGTGCCTTCCTGTGAAATGGGCTAATCTCGCACCTACCTCCTTTGGGAGAAGATTAGATACTTGTAAGTGCCTCACACAGAGGCTTTCACGAAGTTTCTCATAAATGCTCGCTAACGTCATTGTGAGTTTTTTCTCCCTTTATCTGCTCCTCCATCCACAACAGGTGCCTTAGCCTCCCACTCGGGCCTCAGCACCAGGAATGTTCCAGAGATGGCACACTGTTCAGAAAGGAAGGGAGAGGGAGAGAGAGAAACATCGACCAGCCGCCTCCGGCACGCTCCCTACGGGGAACCCAGCCCGCAACCCAGGCATGGGCCCGACTGGGAATCAAGCCGTGACCTGGATCAGAGGTTGATGCTCAGCCGCTGAGCCACGCCTGCCGCGCGGAGCACCTGCTTCTTAAATAGAAGACAGAAAGTGAGGGTTTCGTGAGAAAACTGTAGATGTTTTAAAGTGTTGGCAAGTAGTGAAAGCAAACAGACCGCGTGGGGTCCAAACAACTTAGAACTCAGCTTTCAGGCTTCCGTTTGTAACACCCGAGCTAGTCTTGTACCCTGCTCCTGGGGAGGGCGGTTCTGAGGCTGAAGTGGCCCCACGGCGTCCACCACGTGGGAAGGAGGCTGCGCTGAGACAGGACTGGGGGGGCTTCCGCTGCTGAGTGGGGGCACCTGGGCAGAGCTGTCCCGGGGCCCCTGCAGGGTGTGGACGGCCCTGAGGGGTGCACCCTCACGGAACAGCCACCAGGTGGGGGACCTTGGCTGGATCTTCACCCTGAGGCTCAGCCAGGAGCAGCCGCCCCCACTTCTCAGGACCACGTGGGCCGACCCACAGGCCCTTCCTCAGCCCCTGCACCTGCCCGGCGGGCCCACGAGGGAAACCCCACCGCAGGGCTCAGGCCCGACCTCCCGCAGGGCCATCTGGACTACAAGCAAGAGGGACAGACTCCCGGATGGAGCCTGACCGTGTGGGGAGGGGGGGGACTGAGCAAAAAAGAAAGAAAAGCTAGCTCCTGGGCACAGGCAGCACGGGGAGTCCTGCCCCGAACTACCTGTGGCTGGAAGTTCTAGGATCTGAGTTCCAGTCACCCTCTCCACGCGAGCACAGCCTGGGGACCCGGCCGAGGCTCATTCCCCGCACACACTGGCGCCGACGCACCCCGGTCTCATGGCTCCGCCATGGATTTTAACGCTTCCTCTCCCCTTGCCCCCGTGCCTCCTCTGGGCTCCGGGCTGAGCATGGAATGCTGAAACGGAGAAGGTCGGGTGCTGAGGCTGTGCTGCTCTGAGGCCGTGGTCGGCAAACTGCGGCTCGCGAGCCACATGCGGCTCTTTGGCCCCTTGAGTGTGGCTCTTCCACAAAATACCACGGCCTGGGCGAGTCTATGTTGAAGAAGTGGCGTTAGAAGAAGTTTAAGTTTAAAAAATTTGGCTGTCAAAGGAAATTTCCATCATTGTGCTGTGGATATTTGGCTCTGTTGGCTAATGAGTTTGCCGACCACTGGGCTAAGGCTTTCCTCCTTAAGCGCCTCTGCGCTCCTGGAGATGAACTTGCTGGAAGCGGCGTCGCTGGAACATGCTACACGCGGTTCTCCAAACCGGCTGTCTGCACGGCGCACGCAGGGCCCGGCACATGGCCCTGCGCGGACGGACGCTCACCTTTCCCCGGAGGCACCTCTCATTCCCAGGGCTCAGCGATGGTTCTGGAAGGCTCCTCCCAGCTGTGTGACCTTGGGCCGGGACAGGGTCACTGAGGGCATTCGTGGGCGGGCTTCTCCGCTGTGGGCGTCCCCACGGGGAGGGGCCCTTTCCAGCATCCCCATACGGAGGGGTCCCTCCGGGCGTCCCCATTTGCCTCTGGGAGCAGCTGGCCTGCGCCTCTCCACGGAGTGTGGCCCAAGTGAGTCACTCCCTTCTCCATGTTCATCTTTCCCAGAGGCCCGATGCACTCAACTTGTGTAAAGGGCGCAGCCCTCGCAGCCCGGCTTGGTCTGGAAGGTCGTCCGGAAGGTCGTCCGGAAGGTCGTGGGGCTGTCGGTCTAATTAGCATATTAGGCTTTTATTATCATAGAAGGTAGGGCGTCACCTCCTCACAGCCCAGGCGGCAGGCTGGCTGCTGCACGCAGAGGGACGGGCTAATGTCCCAGCCCCTGGGGACCACAGGGCTGCCGGGCTCCAGGCTGGGACAGGGCAGCGAGTGTCTCCCCAAGGTGCCCGGGGGCTGGCTGACCTGTGAGTGAGGGAGGGAGGGTGACACATGCGGAGGCCTCTGAGGAGACGCAGGGCCTCTGAGGAAAGAGGTTCTGTTTGAAACTTCTCTATGGGGAGCGATGCCTTTGGTTGAGCTTCCTCCCTTTGGCCGTTGTGTGTGTGTGTGTGTGTGTAACAAATTTTTTTCTTTAAAAGTGTTATATATTCATTGCAAAAAATAAATAAAAACTCATAGGGGCGACAAACCACTAAAATAATTGATAAAGTACTACACACATAGAATTAATGTTTATATATTTATACCTGAGGTCTCTCTATTTCTACAGGGGTGGGCAAAAGCAGGTTTACAGTTTTGAGTCTGTGAAGCAGAGTCTGTTCTAGTATTATTATTATTTTATTCATTATTGTATTATTTATTTGCATTACAACTGTAAACCTGCTTTTGCCAACCCTGTATGTGTGTGTGTGTGTGTATATATATATATATATATATATATATATATATATATAAATTCTTTTATTCATTTTTTAAATAATGGTATCATACAATACACACACATGTCCACGACTCTCACTTTTCCTTTTCAATAAATATTAATTTATATAATCATTACACGGTCTGTCAAAATGCATTTAAATAAGGAAGTTGCCCAGTGTGGCTCAGTGGTTGAGTGTTGACCTATGAACCATGAGGTCACAGTTCCATTCCAGGTCAGGGCACATGCCTGGGTTGTGGGCTTGATCCCCACTGGGGGGTGTGCCGGAGGCAGCCGATCAATGATTCTCTCTCATCATTGATGTTTCTATCTTTCTATCTCCCTTCCTCTCTGAAATCAATAAAAATCTATTAAAAAAAATAAAGAGGTTGCTTAGAGAGTTTCCAGCTTTATGTTTAGGGGAACATCTTTTCATATGGCCTCATCAGTGTTGTCAGGTGTATACACAAGAATCTCTTCCACCTAGTTTTTCCTGTAGAAGCTGCTGAGTGTCCTGGGAGAGGTGGGCACCAAAACACATACTCGAAGATCTGGTGAGCACCGATGGCCACCGGGGCTAAAACCAGCCCCCACCCCCATGGGATTAGTGCCTGTCCCCCACCCTCCACCCCAAGTGGCTGCACCTGTTGGGCTTTTGCGTCTGTCTCTCCCTTTCCCTTTGACGGCAGCCCTGGGTTCGAGGCGTGTCCGTGAGTAGGAATGCCGGCCTGGGTGGGACAGGCGCCATGCAGGGACTGCACAGGGCAAAGGAGGGCAGGTGGTTCTGGAGGGCGCAGGCCTGCCTCCTGGGATCATTACCTGAGACGCGGCCACAGAATAAAAACGGAATTTAACCAAATACACAAAACCTGGGTTCCTCCTACAGGGTCCCAACCCAGGCCTATGGGAGCCGCCTGGGCCTGAGGGCCCGGAAGGAGCCGGAGAAATAGCTTACCTCCCGGAGAGACCCCGCTCGCCCCTTCAGGGAGGGTTCCTTGGGGAACCTCGGCCACATCTCCGCCTTCGGCATTGGGACACAGTGTGACGGTGACTCCACCTCCCGGCGCTGGGCTCCGCGGAGCAGCAACGGCAGGCAGGCGTTTGTGCAAGTGGTGAGCGCGGCCCGGCCACCTGGGCCTGCGGGGAGAGGCCTTTCGGAGGCTGGGGGTGTCGGGGGGCCTGCTGGGCCCTGCTGTGAGAAGTCAACCCTCTTCTGTCACCGAATCATCGCACACGATTTCAGCAAATCCAAGGGACTCAGAAAAACGCCGATACCGACACAGCACACGGCATACAGACCTTAGGAGCCAGGCTCTTTCCTACAGCTTTTTGCTGATTCACTTACTTCCTCCTCACAAAAGCCCCGAGAGGAAGGTGCTGTCATTAAGGCCACGCGCTGTGGGGGGCGGAGGCACCCAGAGGCCCGTGAGCCCGAGGCCCCCAGGGGTAGAGCTGGCCGGGGCCCGGGCAGCTGCTCTCGGCGCTCCACTGTGTGTCTTTGCAGAGCTGTTTGCAGTCATTGGTTCACGTGTCACACTAGAGCCTCGTATTTTCAAAATGTGCAACCGCCCTGCCCAGAGAAAGCACCGGCTGGGTCAGAAAGTAATGCTCTCAGCTCAGACTCAGAGTGAACGTTCTCATCCTGAATTCATTTATTTATTCAGAAATACACACTGGTGTCAATTATGTGCCAGACACTGTTCTAGGCACTTGACCTACATTGGCTTTTATAATAGACTAGAGGCCTGGTGCACGGATTCGTGCACTGGTAGGGTCCCTTGGCGTGGCCTGCGGGGATTGGGCCGAAACTGGCAGTCCCATGCCGCCTGCCGCTCCCGCTCATCCCAGCCCCGCTGCGCCTGCCGCCTCCGCTCAGTAGGCTCGCTGCTGCTCCGCTGCGGTCTCCAGGCTGCGGTGGCCAGCCATGAGCTCTGCATCTGGCGCCCGTCGGTCAGCTGAGCGGCGCTCCCACCGTGGGAGCGCACTGACCACCAGGGGCAGCTCCTGTGTTGAGCATCTGCCCCCTGGTGGTCAGTGTGCGTCCTAGCGACCGGTCGACTGGTGGTTCGGTCATTGGGTCGCTTAGGATTTTACTAGTATATATACAAAGATTCTCAATACAAAGATGCCTACCCTGCTGGAGCTTACCTCCTGCAGGCCAGTTCCCCTGGGAGCTGAAAGAGGGGAGATCACTTAAAGTAACAGACACAAGGCCACCGTATAAGAAACCAGAGCTTCAGAGGGCCCTACCCAGGGCAGACCTCCGCCAGGAGAAGTTGCACTTCAGTCCCTCTGCCAAACTCTCTTTGATTAAAAAATACATATTTTTTATTGACTTCAGAGAAGACGGGAGAAGGAGAGAGCTAGAAACATCAATGATGAGAATCATTGATTAGCTGCCTCCTACATGCCTCACACTGGGGATCAAGCCCGCAACCCAGGCATATGGCCTGACTGGGGATCGAACCGTGACCTCCTGCCCCGTAGGTCGACGCTCAATCACTGAGCCATGCCGGCCAGGCCTGAGTTTTCGTTAGATCCGAGCAGTCTTCTTTTCCTGCCGCCCACTGTGTTGTTCGTCTCAGCTGGGAAAGCTAAAGCAAGGAAGCCTCTCTCCTAATTTTGCTTTTCCCCTTGGAAGCACGTGGGCGTGTGCCGGGGGTGCCGGGGGTGCCGAGGGTGCCGGGGGTGTGGAGGGTGCGGAGCTGCTGGGACTGCCGGGGGAGGATCAGGGCCAGAAATAGCTTTCGAGCTGTTAGGATGACTCGTTTATTGTGGTGGAGTCTACCAGGTAGACCATTAAACAGCTGCAGCCAATGACCCAGGTGGATGATGAATGGATCCCGGGCTCATTGCGTGGGGCCCACTGGTTATTGCCTGAGAGGTCATGCAGAATCAGGTAAGGGTATTTCCATGTGAACTTTGCCAGTCATTTCGTGATAAGAAGCAAGATCTTGCATTTTTGTCTCTCAATCTCTCTCTCTCTCTCTCTCTCTCTCTCACACACACACACACACACACACACACACACACCCCTTTCAGGATATAAAGATGTTTTAGAAGAAGTAACAGCTCAGCTTCACAGAGGACCTGAGGAATTCACACCTGAGCTTGGGGATCAGTAACAAACACAAAAAATGGCTCCTCTCTTCCCAGGAAATGTTCTTCTACGCGGAACCTCCGGGCTGCTTGGTGCTGTTCGTGCTGCAGTGGAGTCTGTAGAAAGTTGATGCCCCACTTGACATCAGCCCTAAGTATGGGCCGCGCTCCCATGCTGCAGGTGGGCATTCCCCCGCCCCTTAGGAAAAATAAGCTACCCTCCCATCTTCACTGGCTCACACAACAGGAGCAAGGAGCTCAGGTCTCAGACAACAACTGGCCCAGGAGGCCACCGTCCACCCGCTGGAGATCAGGTAAACAAGCTGAGGGGTAGCCGTGTGATAGAACCGTACTCGCCTGTAAGAGAATGAACTATTTACGGTACATGCAAAGCAGGCCGTACCCAAAATAATTACACCGAGCGAAAGAAGCCAGATGAGAAAAGACTCTGCAGTCGGCTCTCTGTATCTGTGGGTTTCACATCCGTGGATCCAACCAACTGGGGACCGAAAATATTTAGGGGAAAAAAAACACACAGAAAGTTCCAAAAAACAAAACTTGAATTTGCCGGTGCCCAGCACTACGGTGAATCCATTTGAATGGAGTGATGTGTAGGCATACCTGGCTGTAGCTTAAAACAAATGTCGGGTGTATACAAAACCGATGCCATTTTATATGAGGGACTTGAGCATCCTCAGATTTTAGTATCCACAGGGAATCCCGAACCAATCCCCCGCAGATACTCAGGGACAACGCACACACATCTGCAGGGACAGAAGGCAGATCTTGGTTGCCTGGGGGGTGTCATCATCTTGATTGTGGTGATGATTACACAGGCAGGTACAAGTCCAAAACCCATCCCATTGTATCCCTTAATTATGTGCTGTTTACTATTTGTTGATTATACCTCAATAAAGATACAAGAGCAAAAATATCGAAACAGGGGTAAACTGCAATGATTTTTAATGAGATAGGAAAGGACTATGAAAATCTTTTATAGCACAAAATGTTCCCTAGTTCTCAGAGAAAAGCCTTTAAAGAGTTACTGAACTTAAAGATGAGTTACTTAATTTTCTTATGTAAAAAGACAGCATTCCAAATTTGCTAATGTGTTTTGCCATTGTGAAGATACTCTCATTTTTCCAATACTTCCCCCACCCCCTCCTCACATCAGAGATTGACTTCTTGGTGGGTTTAAAAAAACACACAAATATATATTATACACACACACATAATATGCATCTGATCCTTTATGGTCAAAGGAGATATTTTAACATTGAGTAGGTCAGTAATCCTATATAATAAAACCCTAATATGAAAATCAACCAAACGTTGGGATGACTGGTCGCTATGACACGCACTGACCACCAGGGGGCCGACACTCAATGCAGGAGATGCCCCCTGGTGGTCAGTGCATTCCCACAGGGGGAGCACTGCTCAGCCAGAAGCTGGGCTCATGGCTGGCGAGCGCAGCGGCGGTGGTGGGAGCCTCTCCTGCTTTCGTGGCAGCGCTAAGGACCCCTTGGGGGATGTCCGATTGCCAGCTTAGGCCCACTCTCCCTAGGCTGGCAGTTGGACATCCCCCGAGGGGTCCCGGAATGCCAGAGGGCACAGGCTGGGCTGAGGGAACCCCCCCACCTGGTGCACAAATGTTGTGCATCAGGCCTCTAGTTGCTTTATAAAAGAAACTTTAGGTAGAGCATTTTGAAACAGATGTTTGGAACTATTTCTATCATGTGATTTTGTTACTGAAAATGATGTGTATCAATTTAAAAGTTTCGTATTTTCCCACTTCAAAAATTGGATACAGAATTTTCTAACCTGCTTAAAATGTTCTAAAATAAAATTTTGGACTCTTAAACCACTTATTAATATTATAAAAATGAAACAGTCTGATTAGTTTGCAAGAACAATTAGCAGGTGATTGTCACAGGGCATTTAAATTTCCTAGCTAATTTTCAATAAAAGACTTTGTATAATTGGTGAATGAGATTAATAAATGAATATTGTAATTTAATAAACACAGTTAAGGATCTTCCTTCTCTTTGGCTCTTCTCATCTTTTCAGAGGTACCTTTTTGGCTAAAAGAACCCATCAAAACCAATAATGAAGTAAAAGAAACTTAACCCCTGGCCTTCAACTTGCTGTATCATCAAGTATTAAACCAATTATTATTATTTTTAAATATGCATTTAAATCAGATTGCTCTCTAAAATATTATTACATAATAATATATATTATAATATTAATTCTAATATATAATTCTTAATGAAAACAGAACATCTTTGGTACATTAACAAAAATAAAATTTCATTTTAGGAAGCCCACTAATAGGGACACAAGATTAACAAAGGGGAAACCTCTACTCCAGGGATGCTTCTGAAGATGCTCGCTGCCAGACACTTTCCCCGCCCGCTGGGTGCTGCCCTCCTCACAGCTAGTGACCTGGGTGGTGGGGATGGGCTGGCTTATTGCTTGAAGAGAGTCTTGTTGTGCAGGTGGTTACGGGCTTCCTGATGGACTAACTCAGCGAGCTGTCTTGCGCTTCGGGAGCAGGCAGGTCTGGAGAGCCTAGAGCACTCAGCACTCATGCTGACGCCGTGTGGGAGCACGTGATGATGGTATAGTTTAACCAAATGGCCTGTGTGGGAGCACGTGATTATGGTATAGTTTAACCAAATGGCCTGTGTGGGAGCACGTGATTATGGTATAGTTTAACCAAATGGCCTGTGTGGGAGCACGTGATTATGGTATAGTTTAACCAAATGGCCTGTGTGGGAGCACGTGATTATGGTATAGTTTAACCAAATGGCCTGTGTGGGAGCACGTGATTATGGTATAGTTTAACCAAATGGCCTCTAGAAGCAGTGTCACCCTCGTGACGACTGTAAATGATTAAACAAGTCTGTGAGGGCTGGGAGGCATGGGTTCCAGAAGCAGCTGACCAAGCTGCTCAATTAAAACATAACTTTTAAAAATAAGTTTTTATTGATTTTATTTTTTTTAGAGAGAGAAGAAGGGAAAGGGAGAGAGAAAAACATCAATGAGAGAGAAACATCAACATCGATCGGCTGCCTCCTGGTGCCCCCTGACCAGGAATCAATGGGTGCATGGGTCAATGTTCAACCACTGAGCCACACCAGCCAGGCAAAACATCACTTTTGTTAACTTGACGTTTTAATATTGCATTAATTTTTATTATATGATAATAAAATTTAACTACTTTAACATTGCAATATTTGCTTTGGCCCATATTATCTAAAATAAATCCATTCCTACATTAAAATCTACATTTCTTCCAAATTTCTGAACAAACAGGGATTGTTGTTTTCATATTCATTTATGAACTTGTTCTTCCATTCACCGGTGTAAACGAGATATGATTTGGTTACAGTCATTGTGATGATAGATGAGACACGTTGGGGACATTCTTCCCCAATGGGCATGGACTGTCACCACGCTTCCGACTGGACACTGTGTGCACTTGGCTGGGGAAGGCGGACCGTTAGCCACGACCCTCTCCCCGAGGACCGTGCACATGGCCCATTGTCCCTCCAGCCTCTGTTCTGTGGGGCCTGAGAGACTGGCAGGAATTCCTAGGGTCTGGGAAGCAGCTACTAATTCTCTGGGTCCAATGCCAACACTGAGAAGCATATTCTGGGTCAAATGACGATAAAGAAACCTCCATCTAGGAGAGAACCCGGAGAGGAAGCAAGGCTGAGCTTTTCAACTTGCCAACTGTGTGAGTGCAGCTGCACATCCCACCGCCGAGGGCAGCTTTACAGCCCTGGTCCCGGCCCGGCCCGGCCCAGCCCGCTGACTCAGCAGGTGTGAAAGGAAGTGTTTAAAAGCCCCATGAGGTGTGTCTCACAGTGACCACAGGGCTGAGGACCGCGCAGGGAGGTGGGCAGGCTGGTACGTGGTCATTCCCAGGAGGCAGGGCAGTCACGGTATCTGTTGTTCACCGTCGTGTCCTCGTCACAAGCACAGCAGACACACAGTAGGCGCTCACAAATGTTTGTTGAGTAAATCAGTGACAAACGACAAAGACAAGCTGTGTTTTCTCCCGAAGGCACAGGCGTGCTCTCTGGCCTCTTCCTTCCAATGTGCCCAGACCTCTCTCCCTGACCACGCCACCAACGGTCATGTCTGACCGGCCATGTCTTCAGCCTTTTCTCTTAAATGCTATCTTTTTATGTTGGTTTCTCTTTATTCTGGGAGGAGTAGAGAGTGCTTTATGATTTTTCTGACTCAAATGAAAATGCCAGTGTTAAAAAAAAAAGCGTTTATGAGTAATCTATAAATTGAATAGGTAAATCAGCCACAAAATAGAAATCTTCACAGTTTCATTTATCCCTTCTTTCCTCATCCAAACAATGCACAGGTGATTCAAAACGTTGTGGTCAAATCTTCTTGATGCAAAAGGCCAAGCATGGTCTTAGATAAATAAAGGAGGTCCCCCGTGAAGATACATCTATGCAATATATAAAAACCGCATTTAATGTCAGGCAGTATCTCATTGAAAAAATCTGGAATTCCATGGACCCACTTTCAGGATCAGGCAGGGTGACCCGTGAGGGAGTCCCTGGAAGTCTGCAGGCTGACACCCCTGACAGGAATGCACGCCTTTCTTCAAGAGCTCACAGGAACATTACTCAGATAATGACTAATACTTTATACATGAACGACACTGAAGCCATTAAAACACTGTAATCTCTAGAGCTAGTAAATTATTTTATAATTTTATTATAGGTGTGCCATTATAAACATTTCCCCCTGTATGCCTAGCTGGTTTGGCTCAGTGGATAGAGCGTTGGCCTGTGGACTGAAGGGTCCCGGGTTCGATTATGGTCAAGGCACATGCCCGGGTTGCGGGCTCAATCCCCAGTAGGGCTGTGCAGGAGACAGCCAGTCAATGATTTTCTCTCATCATTGATGTTTCTCTCTCTCTCTCTCTTCCTTCCTCTCTGAAATCAATAAAAATATATTTTAAAAAATTTGTCAAAATTGTAGTGTCTCCGATGTTCCACCAGAACATTCCACCACTGCAGGGAGGTTGCTCACAGGCACTGGGCCATGTACGGTCACAGGGATCACCGGCCACTGGCCGCTCTCCGGAGCGTCGGCAGCATCGCTCCCCGCATCCTCTGATGGCACCCCGGCAGCGGAGTGTGGCCTGCGGCTCCAGGCCTCGGGTCATTGCTGGCGCTAGTCTGACCTTAGTTTTAGCCCGTCACCTGGGTCACCAGCCAGTGTCTATCCTGTGAGCTCCTTGAGGACCCAGATGTGCTTTGCACTTGAATTGCCAGCATCCCCATGGCAGGGATCAGCCGTGGCCACTGTGTGAATACGCTCGCGGGACCGGCCAGGGAATGCCCCAGCAGACTGGCTTGAACTCGAACAGAGCTATCGTGTGAAGCTCACCTGCTTTCATTGCTCCCGGTATTCTCTGACCCTCGGCACGCGGGCACACGGACACGTTATGAGCAATGGCTGCCCAACGACCAGCACCCGCTCACTTCCCAGAGCAACCTCGTTTTCATGCCTTGCCCAGGACTTGCGTTTTTCCTCACTTTCTGGTATTGTCATTGGTTTTTCTAAGACGCACATTTCGGATGTTACTAAAAACATTCCTTTCGAAAGCACTTTTATCAGTGAAGGTAACCAGTACCTTGCCTTTGTTCATGACCTTTTTGGGTAAAGCTAAGTTCCTCAGTGCTTTACAGGTACATTTATAAACTGCTACTTGGTTAATTTCTTTGTTCTCAGCAACGCAGTCACGCGGCATGATGGTGAGTGAGCCCCGTTCGTGAAGTGCAGACACGTAAGCCGAGTATTTGAGGAGAAACAGGAGTTTGTTAAGTAGGCAAATGGTGTGTCCGTGGCGGGGGTGGTTACAGGCAAGCAGGACAACAGGTGCCAAAGCAGGGAAGTCAAAAGAGGAAGTAAAGACCAGGACACTGTCAGTGATTGATTTGGTGAGATCAAAGGGTGTGTGAGTCCTGGGCAACGAGCCGGGACAGACAGGAAGGGACCCGGGCACGGAGGGCCCTCTGTCCTGAGAAGGCGCTTGGACTTCCTGCTTCATGCACAATGGTAGGACGGCGTTTCCGGGGGCTCTCCGGGGTGAGTGGCACGGCCAGATCTAAGCTCGGATGGGCTGCTGTGGCAGAAGCGAGGCAGACAGCTGCAGCGATCAAGAGCAAAAGGATGAGGGGACCCTGTTGAGCTGATGACTGCACGTGGGAATCTGCCAGAGAGACCCCGAAGCCACAGGATGGGGAGCCACAGACAGAGGAGCCTGGGTCCCTGACTTAGTATCTGGGAGGAAGCTGCTCGGGAGTCACCCTCAGGAGCATCTGAACTGCGTTTTGCATAGAGTAATACAGAGTTCTCCTGTGTTTAAACCACTGAGACCTTCTGCTTTGTTTTTAAGTATTTCCCCGTGTTTAGCCTATACTGTGGTACAGGGGTAAAGAGATCGATGGTGGTACTATGTGTCCAATATATCGGGGACAGAAAGGAATCGATGCAGCAGGTGATGATGCATTTGGTTCAACCACACGCTGAACTTAAGAGGCCAGTGGGATAGCAAAACCAACTTATCGAGAAACAGTTCTCTTGAGTTTCTGCACGTCTTGAGAGCAAGCACTGACTGCCCTTCCTCTCAGACGGTCTTGCAGGGATGTCTGTGTAGCCAGCCACCTTCGAAGGAAATCCAAACAACGTTCGAAGAAAAAAGACAGCGCCTCCCTCTGGAGAAAGGACAGGCTTCTGCGCGCTGAGATTCGAGTTCGCTAAGCTCGGGGTCCCTCTTCCATGGGGCATCCCACCGCACAGGCATGTTTCACCTGACTTTCGTTTGACCTTGTGGGAACTAGGGTTCAGGGAACCAGCATAAAACTGCTAATACTCTGGTGCTGTTATTGCTGTGAGTAATCCACTGCCTTTTATCTCTGACTTAGAAGGCTTGTCTTTTACCAGGATCCTTGAAGCTCTGGCAGGGTAACTTGCTAACTTGGAGGCAGAGAAAATCTCATATTCTTTACAGTCTGGCCAGAGCTGTCCAGAGATGGTCAGAGATACAGATTTGGGGCCCAGGATGGAGGTCTCATCAGAGTACAGGTGGGTTGAAGTCATAGGGTAGGTGAAGTAGTCATGCTAGGTGAGAGATGAGAAAGTAGAGAACCTTGAAGAACACAGAGAGAGGGAGGGAGGGAGGAGGGCGGAAAGGAGAGAGAGAGAGAGACAGAGAGAGACAGAGAGAGACAGAGAGAGAGAGAGAGAAGAGCATATGGAGCCGACCAAGACAGAGAGATCTGAGAAATAAGAATCTGAGCTTCAAACAGGAGTGGTTAGGAATGTTAATTACTTGGAAGTCAACAAGATAAGCATGCTGAATTTGAAACTTGAAAAATCCCTGGAGACGTCAGTATGACTAGCTTCCAGGGAATGAAGACAAAGTTCAGAGTGCCATGGACTAAAAACCCCGTAGGAGGTGAGAATGGGAGGACAGTGCAATCCATGTTTCAAGAAGTGGGTGGAAAGGAGAGAGGATTATAACTAGGGAGGGGTCTAGGGTTCTGGAAAGTGGTTCTAGAATCACGCACACACAGCTATATCTCATCCTTGTCTACAAGCTTTCCCAATCGGACAACGATTTACTTTTCTAAACCAATTTCACGCCAGTTTCCATCATGAAGTACTAGTATACGTCTAATAGATTTACCAACTCCATGCTTCTTCTCCAAAACATTTTGCTTATTCCTACTTAATGCCCAGACGAACCCCCACCACCAGGCAAGGCCCTATGAAAACCGCCCTTGCTTCATTCAGGGTTTCCCTGCGGTCCACAGGCATCTCTCCTCCCGCTCACAATGTAGGCTCCTGTTGTCCCTCTCTCTCCTGGCACTTTTTAAGGTTTCCCAGCTGTGCTTTAGCTCTTACAGCCCAAACACACTGGCTTTGCCAGAGGCAGTGTAGTATGAGTGGCTGAGAGCCTGGGCTTGAGGAGCAGACAGGACTGGAACCAGGCACCGGCTCTGCTATGAATGACCAGAGCAGACACAGGCAAGTCCCCTAAGTCCGCAGTCTCAACTTCCTCGATGCAGACGGAGAGTCTCACCTTACAGGACTAGTGGGATGTTTACATCGGTGCATACAAAAGGCTTGATATGGTGCCTGGCTCGAGTAGGTATGCAACTTTGTCCTCAAACATTTGCTGGGTAAATAAAACATTTAACTTTTGATTATCAAGAACAAGTTTTATAATTTTTTTGCTTTAAACAGCTTTATGACTTGGAAGAATTTAAAAGGAGAAAAAGCAGAGAGAAGAAAGCCATCTTTTGCATGTCTCCAGACATTTATCCTTTCTCATTCTCTTTATTAGTTTTTGGGGATCCGACTTTCTAGCTGGTGTCATTTCCCTTCAGCCCAAAGAACTTTCTTTAGCATTTCTTGTAATGTGGGTTTCTTGATGGTAAATTCTTGTTTTTTCTTTTCTCAAAATGTCTTTGTTTCACCTTCATTCTTGATGGACAGAATTCCAGGTCCATTGTTTCTTTCATACTTCCAAGATGTTGGTCTGTTCTCTTTTGGCAGGAATAGTTTCTGATCTCAACTCATCTGTAGGTCAAATCATTGTTTCCCGCCGAAACCGGTTTGGCTCAGTGGATAGAGCGTCGGTCTGTGGACTGCAAGGTCCCAGGTTCGATTCCGGTCAAGGGCATGTACATTGGTTGCGGGCACATCCCCCAGTGGGGGGTGTGCAGGAGGCAGCTGGTCGATGTCTCTCTCTCATCGATGTTTCTAGCTCTCTATCCCTCTCCCTTCCTCTCTGTGAAAAATCTATAAAATATATTAAAACAAACAAACAAAAAAAGAAATCATTGTTTCCCAGTGTGTAATCTGTCCTTTTTCTCTTACTGCCTTCAAGATTTGCTATAGATATTGGGCTTTCCACAGATTGACTATGGCATGTCCTGCTGAGAGATTTTTTCTGTTTACTCTGCTTCCTGTCCATTGATGATCTTACAGTTTTCACTTTTTCCTGTACTTCACACTGGATAATTGTTACTGATTGCTCTTCAAGTATACTTACTTATTACTCTCATTTCCATTCCCCTGATACGTCTATCCAATAATTTAAAATTTTCAGATATATTTTTCAGTTCTGGATTTTTTTTTCTTCGATCATTTCTATTTCTCTCCTGAGATTTCTTAATTTTTACTTATTGAAAGCACATTTTATTTAACTTCATTGAGTGTTGTAATAGCTGTTTAATATCCTCCTCCGCTAAGCGCAGTATCTGGAACACCGGGGCAATGGACTTAGTGGATTTTCTTTTCTTTTGAGAATGTGTTCCATTTCCTTGGTTTGTTATGCGCTGGGTAGTTTATTATTATATCCTGGATATTATGAATGTTAAATTGTGGACATTATGGATTCTGTTATTTTTCTCTCATGATTACTATTCCTTTTGTTAAAGCAGGTAATTACCTTGTCTGTGCTTGAATTGCAAACTCTGTTTCTGGGTGACAGTCCACGCTCAGTTCAGATATCCTCTCTCTCTTTGCTCTCCTTATGGGACTCCCATTATGTTTCTGTTAGTCTGTTTGTGATACCCCACTTGTCTCTGAGGCTCTGTTCATTTATCTTCATTTTTCTTTCTGTTCCTCTGAGTGGATAATTTCCATTGACAACTTCAATATCATAAATTCTTTCTTCTACCAGTTCAAATCTTGTTACTGAGGCCCTGAAGTAAAATTTTCATTTGTTATTATACTTTTATTTCTCTTTAGTTCTTTTTTATGATTTCTATCCCTTGATATTCACAATTTGGTGAGACATCATTCTCATACTTTAATTCTTTAGACTTTTTTTTTTTAGTTCTTTGGACAGCTGATTTATAATAGCTGATTAATGTCTTTAGTAAGGTCAGAATCTGGGTTTCCTCAGGAACAGTTTCTATTGACAGCTTTTTTTCTTTTGCATGGCCCATTCTTCCCGATTTTCACACGTGTTCCAGTGTTTTGGTTTAAATTTTAATACTTTAATGAGTTAAAATGTAGTAACTTTGACATAAGATTCTTGCTCCACTCCTCCAATCTGGGTGGTTGTTGCTGTTTTTCTGTGTAATGGCCTTCCTGACCAAATTCTGTGAATTCTGTATTCTTTGTTGTGTGCTGCCAGATTAAGTCTCCGCTCAGTTAGCTTAGTCACCAGCTAACGATTAGACAGATTTCCTTAAGTGCCCAGAACCGGTAAGCCTCTCCCCTTGGCTGATGGGCTCTAGATGTGTTGGGACATGCCTTCAGGATTTCAGCAGTTTACAACTCTGACTTAGCTTTCAATTCTTGCTCACGCAGAACCTCAAGGTGAGCCAGAGGTGAGTCTTCTCGGGGCTTTCTGGGCATGCACACAGCCCGACAAGGCACCCTACACATGTACACATCCCCAGGAACGCAGTGAAGCCCTTCAAAGCGCTTAATGAACATCTCAGTTCCCAGATTTCCCAAGGTTTGTGGCCAGCCCCTTGTCTGCCTCAGGCAGCTGTGCTATTAAACAAGTGCTGCTCTTTTCTTTTTCTTTAAATTTTATAAATGCTCTAGTGTTAAAACTTTCCTCACTGAGCAAGCTCTGAGTCAGTCAAATAAAGATAAGCCCTGTGAATGCACTTTTCCAGGGAGCTGCCAGACAGGTCAAATAGTGACAAATTTCTAGGAATGTGGCTTTTGGGGCAATCTAAGCCTGTTCTGCTTCCTCCAGGCTGCTGGTTTTCTCGGTTCTGAGTCTGTTGGTCTTCAAAGCTAACATAGAGCTGGGAAGAACGAGGGCAAGTTAAAATGCCACAAAACTTACTGTTCCTACCGATTTTTAGCCATTTTTCTTGAATAAGTGCTCTTCATTGATGCAAATCTTTGATTAATTTCCTAAGTTCTGAAGATGTTGATTTTCTTTAAATGAGAGGGAGAGATAGAAACATCAATGATGAGAGAGAATCATCAATCGGCTGCCTCCTACACACCCCGCACTAACATCCCTACAGAGCTGCAGATGACTTTAGGGCAAGATAAGGCATTCAGTGCTGCTTCTGAAAAAATTAAAAAATGAGCAATAAAATGGCAATAAATACATATGTATCAACAATTGAACCTAACAACAAAATAAATGAACAAGCGGAACAGAAACAGACTCATTGATACAGAAAACATTTTGAAGGCTGCCAGATGGTAGGGGGGTTGAGGGGGTAGGCAAAAAAAAAGTGAACGGATTAAGAAGTACAAATTGGTTGTTACAGAATAATCATGGGGATGTAAAGTACAACATAAGAAATATCATCAATAATATTCCAATAACGATATATGGTGTCAGATGGGTGCAAGATTGACTGGGATGACCACTTATAAGTTGTGCAATGTCTAATCACTGGGGTGTACATCTGAAACAATTATATAATGATGCATGTCAACTGTAATTGAAAATAAAAAATGATATTTAACAAAAGATATTCCATGTGAATCTAGAGACTCCAAGGACTACAATCTATTTTTGAACTCTGTCCACTAAGGTCTCTTGATGGTCATTAAATTATGTATGAAGTTGAAGGCAAGTTAATTTTATTTTAGGATTTTACTGACACCTAGTGGTAAGTATGGATGTCAATTTTATATATATAAAAGACCAGTAGGTATGATGCACACTGACCACCAAGGGGCAGACGCTCAATTCAGGAGCTGCCGAGCAACAGCAACTTTGCAGAGTGCCCTCTCACATCGGGACCCCTCGGGGGATGTAGGACTGCCAGTTCGGCCCGATCCCCGCAGGCCAGGCCGAGGGACTCCACCTGCAGGAGGGACCCCGCTCACTCCGCAGATGCCCTTCGAGCCCCGGCACCGCCCCAGGTGGGGCAGACCGGGGAGGGACCGTGGGAGGTTGGCTCTAGGATGTGTCCGGCCTGTCTCACCCAGTCCCACCCTGCTGGCCACCTTCTAATTAATTTCCTTTCAATGTGCACGAATCCGTGCACCAGGCCTCTAGGATAATATAAAATCTTAGATGATAATATACACAACTATTATAAAAATAAAAATATTCAGTATTTATAAAAATTATAAGTGTACATAGTGATAAAAATATATATTATGTTTTTAAGAAAGGTTTTTAAATGATTTTTTTAGAGAGTGAGAAAGGGATAGGGAGAAAGAGAAACATCAATGTGAGAGTAGAACATGCCCCCTGCTAGGGATTGAACTGCAATCCGGGCATGTGCCCTGACCAGGAATCAAACCTGTAACCTTTCAGTGCATGGAATAACACCCATCCAACTGAGCCACACCGTGTTTTACACTCTATTTCTGAATGGATTGAAAATTGCTTAAATGTTATCTTTAAGGTATTTTTATCCTAAAATTTCAAACTTGTATCTTGATTGATTTTATTTATAAGTAACTTACAATACCATTACTGTATCTTTTAACTTATATATTCAGTTAAAGTATTTTCATAATTATGAAAAATAAAAAATATCATCTAAACTATCAATTTATTAAATTTTAATTTGTAAGTTAACTGCAATCATTAAAACACAAAGGTAAATATGCCCTAATTCAAAGTGAGAATTATAGATACCAATCTAATACCATTAAGAATACTTTTTAGTGATAGTGACATGCTATTTGTAACATTCTTGTTTGTATTCCTGACTGCGAACAAGCTTGTAAAGGTTGGTTCTGATCAGACCTAGGAACTATGACTAAGAAACAATAGGTGCTAATTGGTCTATGGGGCAATTCAACCCATGTGGAGCCTTTCAGAATGCCTTCATCCTAAATAAACTGAGTTTGTAAATGGCTTTGACTGCTGAGCTAGGGAATACAGACACAAGTCACGATGCCTACCTACACTAGAGAAAATTACTTCTACCTGACTGATCTATTTTAGTGATCTGAGAATTTATGTCAGGGAAACAATCTCTATTTATTACATACCATCCATTTTATTACTATTTAGCTTCTGTTAGCTTAGTGTTAGTTGAAAGAACAGAAAGGAAGAGAACTCATAAGAAGAGTATTAGCAAATGTGGGCAAAGCCAATGCCAATTTGAAGATTTTTATGCATTGAATCCATTTGCAGAGTTGCTTACAGTTACAAAAACCTAGACATATGGAACCTAAGCATATTGCCTTATGATTTACCATTAAATATTGCATGTGTTCGAAGAATTTCTTCAAAAACTTTGAGAAAATTTAAAGTTTCCATTCAGTATTTTTTTCTCCAGATAATATATAACATATTTCTCTGGTTTTTTTCCACAGGGACAATTCCCTAACATCTCAATTACTTTTGTTTCTCTCTAGGATCGAACAGGATGGCAGTTAGGGTTAACCAATTTCAGAGTGGGGTCTACAGATCTCTCTCTCTCTCTCTCTCTCTCTCTCTCTCTCTCTATATATATATATATATAATATATATATATGTTTTTGCTGTTTTTTTTTTAAATCCTCACCTGAGGATATTTTTCCCATTGATCTCTTCAGAGTGTGTGGAGCAGAGGGAGGAGGGGAGAGAAAGAAACATTGATATGAGAGAGACCCATTGACTGACTGCCCCCTGCACGCGCCCCAACAAGGGTCGGGGATCGATCCTGCAACCCAAGTACATGTCCTTGACTGGGAATCAAACCCGAGACCCTTTGGTCTGCAGGCCAATGCTCTAACCACTGACTAAAACTGGCTAGGGCAGATTTCTGTATATTTTAAATAAACTGAGTTAACTTATGGAATTATATAGCACAAGTCTGAATGGTTTAGCAAAGCGCCTGAGAAGTGCTTAGTGGACTGGATTATTGTAAAAAAAGGAATGGAATTTGTAAAAGATCATCTCAGCTCCATTTTGAAAGCATTCTTAAGATTGTAGGTATTTTAAAGTCAATAATAATAATAATGATCAGCAACAACCCTAATTAAAAAATGTTTTGGTCTTCTTGCCAAAATCAATCTTATACATTTTAGCGTGATTATGAAGACTGTTCAACAACATGGAACTAACCCAGCAATGGATAACAGGTGCAACTCCGATTTTAAAAATGCTGTTAATACAATAATTCACTTAAAGTTATTCTTTGTAACCCACAGGACTCACGGCTGTTTAGAAGAAAGCCCACTAGATGAGAAGAAAGAAGATCTGGGTCCCAGCTTTCATCCCATCACCTAGTAGGCTTGCCACTTAAATCCCCGCGCTGGGTTTCCTTACTCGCAGCCCTAATTCCACGTATCTCCACCGCTAGGCGGTGCGCAGGCCCGCATGGAGCCTGGCACACAGCAGGCACGCAGTGAGTGTTCGCTGGCTAACCGCACTCATGACGAGGCTGAAAATTACATGCTGTCACTAGTACTTTCAGAAGGGGCGCTATGAGGTGTAAGTGATACAGCGATGGGTGGGAAAATGGTTGGAGAACCTTATACAGCTACATAGTCATACAGTACAAGTCCTTTTTATAACTGGAGAAAGATATTCTTCCCCATTGTTAAAATATGGGCACATTTTTGGTACCTAATTTAAGAAGAAATTGAGGTAAATGTGTCAATAACTGCAAGTTATTTCAAACCACTACAGCTTATATATCTATAAATATTCTGAGAGAAATAGGCTATATCTACCCAAAAGCTCAGAAGACTTCAGTGACTGCTGAAGAGTAACATGAGCCCTAGCCAGTTTGGCTCAGTGGATAGAGTGTTGGCCCAAAGACTGAAGGGTTCTGGGTTCGATTCTGGTCAAAGGCACATACCTTGGTTGCAGGTTTCTCGGCCTGGTCAGGGTGCATGCAGGCGGCAACCAATCGATGTATCTCTCTCACATCGATGTTTCTCTCTGTCTCTCCTTGTCCTTTCCACTCTCTCTAAAAATCAATGGAAACATATCCTTGAGTGAGGATTAACCCCCCCCCCCCCCAAAAAAAAAGAGTAACTTGACTTTAGGGATAAAATATCTGATTTTCAATAGTGCCACTAAATCTCCAAACAAGTTCAGATTAAAAAGTTAATCTATACTGTAGCAGTCATAATTCATAATGTCTTACCATATTTTAATAGGAGTTGAAAGGTCTGCCCTGGCCGGGTGGCTCAGTTGGTTGGAGCATCGTCCCGCACTCCAAAAAAGGCTGCAGGTTTGATTCCTGGTCAGGGCACATACCTAGGTTTTAGGTTCAGTTCTCGGTCCCGGTACATACAAGAGGCAACCGATTGACTGTCCTCCTTCACATGGATGATTCTCCCTCTCCCCTGCCCCTCTCTCTAAAATGAATTAAAAAGAAATCTTGCAGCACACTGGTGTGCCTTGGCGTACCAGATGAAAATAGCTGCTACAGAGAAGGAAAGCTCGATGGCCGACATCACTGACGTCTAACATTACAGATCATATTTACTAAAAAGACCCCAAACCCACAAATTAGAAAGATTAAGGAAAAATATGTTAGTTATATATAGTGATAATGGGAAGCTTGTAAATAAGCATAATTCTCATTAGTTATCACGTCCTGATATTCTACTATTAAATAAATGAAGTATTTAAATTTTACTTATTATTAGTTTTATTTCAACATATTCTATTTGCGCAGTCCATTAGAGAAAAAGTCACGTTGACTAAATTCAACATAATTTGCATAGCCTGAGGGCCTCCCGTCATTACCTGGTTGCTTGCAATGCTGGTGGGCTGTAGGTTGGTTTCACCCCTCCCAGGATTCCCTGCCTTGTAACTGTTCTTCCCTCCCCAAGGACCTCCTCAGTCCTATCGGATCTTCTTCCTCCTCTTCTTCCTCCATTAGCTTATCATATGGGGCATCTGTGCTTGGGAGCGGCCTCTGCTCCTGGAATTCATAACCCATCGTGGGGTCTCTCATGGATCCAAGACCACCAGGCCCCTCCTCGGGTTTCAGAAACGGATGCTTGTCCTCCTTTCGCTCATACGTGGTCAGCCTCCTCTCAACCACCTCACGAATCAACACTGAAAAATCGCATGGACAGAAGTGACTGTGATTTTTGTATTTTAGTGGTGATAATGCTGACTGTGGATGCACATAGAACATTTACCAGACCTCATCCCTTCCCCATGTCAACGTCTTTTATAGTCAGTGCTTGTCCTTTCTGAGCCACTTAATGAATCAAATATGAGTTATATTCAATGCCCTCTTAATAAGATATCACTTATAAAGTAACGACAAAAGAGATTAATTCTGATCAAAGTATAGAACAGTGGTCGGCAAACTGCGGCTCTCGAGCCACATGTGGCTCTTTGGCCCCTTGAGTTTTTAGCAAAGGCCAGCATAGGAGTACCCTAATTAAGTTAATAACAATGTACCTACCTATATAGTTTAAGTTTAAGTTTAAAAAATTTGGCTCTCAAAAGAAATTTCAATCGTTGTACTGTTGATATTTGGCTCTATTGACTAATGAGTTTGCCAACCACTGGTATAGAGGAATAAACAATAATATTGAGGGTAAAAATTTGCATGTTGGTTAATTAATATAACTAATGTACTGAAAAATTAAGAACTAAAACTGTAAAGTTAACATCTTTCTTCTATTTATTCTTTCTACTGAAAAATTTGAGAGATGACTTCTAAATAAAATAACTTACTGTCAAGCACTGTCCTTCCCACCATGCTGTGCTCCATGGTTTTGTCAACTTCGTTCATTAGCCATGGAAGGAATCCGAGCTCAATATCTATGATAAAAAAATTAATTATAATCATTAAGTAATTTTTATGAATCATTATAGATAGGAAGAATCTGCTTTCCCCCCAAGGTTACAACGTCAATATTGTCAACATTGTTTTCTTAATACAAAATGTCAAATAGGCTCACACCGCATTAGTTTTGCCATATTCTCGCTGTATATGCTGGCCCACTTCCTGTCCATTGCAGTAGAAATAGTATTTTCAAAACTATGAGGCCTTCCTTCAGAGTTGACTTTACAGGTGCATTGAGATGGAGTAAGGAGGTGGGGGTGGGTGGGGGTGTGGACTTGGGAGAAGAGCAATCTACATGCAGTGCCAACCTGGGATTGAGCAACGCCTGGAAAGTCACGCCCCCACCTTAGCCTGGGGCCAACGGCAGCTGATCAAGGCTCGGAGGGTATAGGTCAGAGGGCATCTGAGACAAAGGCCTCTAGACACTGGGGGTTTCCATAGTGATAAAGCTGTTCAAACTGAAATGGAAATCCACTACGGTGTGAGCCTTTTATTCATTTTTATTGTTTTAAATATATTTTTATTGATTTCAGATGGGAAGGGAGAGGGAGAGAGAGATAGAAACATTAATAATGAGAATCATTGATCAGTTGCCTCCTGCATGCCCCCCACTGGGGATGGAGCCCACAACCTGGGCGTGTGCCCCTGACCAGAATCGAACCCGGGACCCTTCAGTCTGCAGGCTGATGCTCTATCCACTGAGCAAAACCAGCTAGGGCTGTGTAAGCCTTTTTAAAATATGGCCCAGCTCTAACCGGTTTGGCTCAGTGGATAGAGTGTTGGCCTGGGGACTGAAGGGTCTCAGGTTCAATTCCAGTCAAGGTCATGTACCTTGGTTGTGGGCACATCCCCAATAGGGGGTGTGCAGGAGGCAGCTGATCGATGTTTCTCTCTCATTGATGTTTCTAACTCTCTATCCCTCTCCCTTCCTCTCTGTAAAAAATCAATAAAATATATTTTAAAAAATTGGTCCATTCTAATATACATTTTAATGTTCAAAAACAGTTTTTTTTAGGGTAGGAATCTAATTTTTATTTTTCAATTGGATGACAACAGTGTGATAGAATATTATATTCACTACTATAAATAATTTCAAGCTAGGCATGAATCTCTGTACAAGCCTCTAAAGGACCCACATGGGCTTTTTCAGAACCTCATGCTAACCCAGCAAGCTGGAGGCAGGCAGCGCGGAGAGCTCTGGGCCTGCACTGGAGGGTCTGGCCGGTCTGAGCCTCCCGCCTCCCGGGGGAGTGGTCAGGAGCAAGGCCATGGGAATTAATGGGAATTAACCTGCCCTATCCACCCCACAGGGTTACTGGGAGGGTCACGTGGTATCATGTATGAAAAACATGATATAAATTAGAAAGCACAATATAAATATAAACTAATAATATTTGTGTGCAATCTGACCTCTGCGTATTGAATTGAATATGGAATCAGTGAGAATGCACATTACTAACATCTGCCCCCAAATACCACTGGCCATTTGAAACAGGACCTGTACACCCAGCGTTGTGGATTTAAGCACTTCTGAGCCCCAGGAAGGAGGGTGGCAGTGAGAAATGGCAGCCCTGACACGCCATTGGCCAGATGAGCTGAGGGGAGGGGCTCCGGGGATGCTGACAGTCTGGGTCTTCAAGGCAGAGATGGATCAGTCGCCTTTTCATCTCTAACACCCAATACAGTGGCTGGGACGGTGCTGGCACCTAACTCAATAAACAAGTGACCTTACTCGCTGCCCTGAAAAGTTTTTTTTTAAAATTGATTTCAGAGACAGGAAGGGAGAGGGATAGAAACATCAATGATGAGAGAGAATCATTGATCGGCTGTCTCTTGCATGCCTCCTACTGGGGATGCAGCCCGCAACCCGGGCATGTGCACTTGACCAGAATCAAACTGGCTCCTGGGTTGACATTCAACCACTGAGCACACAGCTGGGCCAGGGGTTTTTGATTAGAATAGTAAGTCAGCTGAGAAAAAGTTAATAACAACAACTTACATACACAGTGCTTGATAGCTTACAAAATTCTGTATGGATTATGACATTTAACTCCTAAGTAATCCTCATTTCACAGTAAGGAAACTGAAGGTCATAAAGCTATTTAAGGATGAGGCTGGGTCCCAAACCCAAACTTTTTCACATCAAGTCCATATTTCTTCCTACTATCCAATGCTGCTTCTGAATAAAGGCAAACTGGCACCCTAAAATCAAGAGCTTTATAATACACTCATTAGTAACACCTTTTACCTACAACAACTACAATTGACTTTTACATCTGCATCAGAGATAGGAAGATTCCATCTGCACTAATAAAAGAGAAACATGCAAATTAACCATCACTCTGCTACGCCCACCAGCCAATCAGAGTGAGTATGCAAATTAACCCAACAAATATGGCGGTTAATTTGCATACGCAGACGGGGAGTGAAGACTAAAAACAGCATAGAAGGAAGAGGGAGGGAGAGCGGAAAGCGAGGCAGCAGTGGCGGAGGGAGGGAAAGCGCGGAGGGGGGAGTGTGGGGCGGTGGCGGCGGGAGGGAAAGCACGAGGCAGTGGCAGCGGGAGGGAAGGGAAAGCACTGGGCGGCAGTGGGAGGGAAAGCGCGGGGGGCGGGAGGGGTGGTGGTGGTGGGAGGGAAGCCCGCCGGAAGCCCTGTTCTTGCAGGAATCTTCCTGCAAAGGGCTTCTAGTTTGGAAATAAAAGCGGGCAGGAGATAAATCTGAACTGTTAAGAAGACGCTTATTGTGACAGGGTTAAGCTAACAGAAACCCCCACAAACCTCTTTCAATGGGATCAAAGAAGTAGCCCCCGTCCTTGAGGCTGTCGAACACGGAGGGGAGCAGGTCGGACAGGTAGCGCTGCGAGAAGGCGCGGGCGGCGATCTTCTGCGACGTCTCCTTGTGCTTGTGCATCACCTCCCACTGCTGCTGCTTCCGGCGCTCCTGCGGGACACACCCAGCCTCATGGCGACTCAGCGGCCACGGCCTCCCCGAAGCGAGTTCGAGGAAGAATTGGACTTACATTTGTATCAAAAGAGTGGACAGCAAGATGTCTATTAAAGGTTTCTAGTTTCCATCAAGATGGTAATGAATTTCAACAGCTAGTAGGTACGGAACTCAGAGATGGAGCTTACGGTAAAATTCATCTCCTGGTCCATTTTCAAGTAAAATAACTTCAAGATATATACGTTTGTATGGATATCAAAGGGTTATAATAGTTATATGTATTTTTACATAGCAGTATAAGTATTGTATTATAGTTGCTTTAACTATAAGTATAAGTATTATAGTTGCTTAGATGTCTTCAGTAAAGAACTTGGGCCAATGAATTGTCTCAGTTGTAATGATTTTTTGAAGTCATAAAGTTCCCAAAATGATAAAACCTCTTTTTTGTTGCTGCTGCTTCTTGTAGACCATACGATCCCTATAAAGGTAATGGGCCATATGCTCTACTCCCATGCACAAGTGGGTACATGATATATTTTCTAATTACGTCTGTTTCAAGGTTTAAGCAAATGCAAATATAGATGATTTGTATTTTTCATTTTTCATAATATATTTCCTAAATGTAAATAAACTAAAAAATAAGTACTCTGATAAACCTCACTGATTATTTCAACAAAGCTCATTTTGTCAGTGTTCATTGTATATTTGTAAACAAATAGCGTTGCATTTGCACAATCTTAACCATAAGCCGTATGCTCCTCCCACTGGGGAGGGAACTGAAAGTCCACTTGATCAGGCACCGAGTAGACTATCCCAACAACTCAGGCTTTCCGCGCAGCACGGGGGGGGGGGGGGGGGGGGGGGGGGGGGGCTCTTTGGGGAGCTGTCTGAGCTGTGCTAGGTCCCGGCGCTCCTTCATCACTCCTCCCGCCGATGTGAGCCAGGGCGACGGGAACTGCCAGACACACCGAGCCCAGTGTCTCCTAGCTGGAGGTTAGTGGCATATTTTAAAAATTGGATTCTACAAGTTTCCTTATGAAAGGTTGTAAAAACCTGTAATTTTAAAGATGTTCTCTAAGGACCCAAGTGGTTCTGGTGTATCCCTAAGGATATGAGAGGGTCTAGCCGCTGAGAGAGACCAGAACTCTACACAGACGCTCTGTGTCTTATCGCCCACCCATTCAGATACACTTACCTTTGCCGTCCACCTTTCCTGCCGCTAACTTTCGGCAAATGGATCTGTTCTTTCACTGGGGCTCTTGCTAGTTAAGAGTGCCTTGCAGTTGGGACACATGTAACTTAAAAAACTTAGGAGTTGTTGGTACTCCATTTAGGTACAGTTACATATGCTGGGATTTAAAAACATGACTCAGCTCACAAAGGATCTATGATCCGAGAACAGGAGAGACCTAAACAAATACTATTCGTCTTTTCTAGCACATTTCCGGAGACCTTTCGCTCTGTAACAGACCACGTGTCATTGTGAACACACTTTGCTGCACAGCCAAGGGCTGTCTCAGAAGGAAACGGAACCCTACTTTTTCCTCTCGGTGTCGCCGCTCTTGCTCTTCCAGCCTCTGGACCTCAGCCAGCTCCACGTTGCGCAGCTCTTCATACGCGTACTGAGTGGCCCGCAGGTCGGCCAGCTCCTCCTCTTCCATCACCTCCAGCAGAGCCTGCTCAATGGTCTTTCCCACCAGGACTTCCAGCATCGGTTTCACTTCCAGATCAAAGTCAAAGAGCTTAAATGCACAGAACAAAGCAAACGTCACATTTTAATCATGAACCAAATGCTCAATGACAAAACACCCAGAACGGCAGCAGTAACACCATCCTATGTCTGAGGGTCTCTGTGTGCCAGACCTGTGCCGGGGCTTTGTCTATGGTTCCGTCCTCACAGCCCTGCAGGCACACAGAGGAGCATTCTGTTTACAGGCAAAATTAAGTCAGAGTTACAGGAAGATCCACGCAGTCTTCAAAATGAACCCCGATACTCAACAACTTTAAGGTCAGACCCTAAAACCCAAGAGAAATATCCTTTTCTTTCTTATTCCCTGCCTTTTCTACTAAGTTTTTACTGGTTGTTTTGATAACAGTTGAAAAACCAAGGAACAAGAATAATGGGCATTATGGTGATTCATCTCTAGGATTTAAAGGCAAAATATACTCTTCTATGCAGATTATGAAGACTTATTTGATTTCTCCATTTCAATGATGGTTCTTTCAAGTTCCTTCAAGTCTTAACCTCATTTAAGTCGTTACGCATAGAAGCATTGCCTTCTCTTCTTATATTTCAGAACATATTTCACATTGATATGAAAATGTAATTGTTTTAGAACTTTTTGACATAGATTATCTTCATAAAAGTTATGTAATTTATAAGCAACCAATAGAATTTTTTATCTCAGAGATTATTTTTCCTTATTTGGTACAAGTCTACTTATACTCGTACATTAAGCAAGAATGCAGACACATAAAAGCAAAAAACATAGCTAACAATTTTTATCTCTGATCAGCAAAGAGGGGAAATCAGAACATGGCATTTAAAAATATTTCTGGGTACTTCAGAATAAAACTATTAGAGATAAATTTGGAAAGAAATCCAGTGAGTAGAATCTTTCTGATTGTGCAGTGGTTTGTACTCCTATTAAGATTTTAACTAAACCTAACTTTACCTATTTATAATGAAGACAGAAGGAAGTCCGAATAATGTACTATACCTCTCCTTCTTCGATTTGGGTGGCCACATCTTGGCCAGTTTTGGCAGGAATAAACAGTGGTGTTGGTGGTTTGTCCAAAAATGCATCTGTCTGGCATTCCATATCAGCTTCTATTATGCGGTCAGCAATTTCTTCAAGGTATAATTCTAAGAGAATACCATATACATTGAGTTTGACATTCTGGTCTATTTCAAGCATATATCTGTATCTGAAACTTCAGCTCCTTCAAAATAGAATTAAATGGATAAGAAAATAAGTCTTAGAAAGTGCTCAAATGGGGTATTCAATTGACATGTTGTACTAAGCATTTTTATATATTTGGAAGACCAGAGAGTCACTAAGGCTAGAATATACTGAACGTCAAGAAAGCACTGAGCTTTATATTTGAAAATGAAACTAACACCCTAGACATATATAAGATGCAAAGCATAGTATGACATGGAAAGTTAATAATCCTATAAAATTGAGTCCTAAGATAGTACACATATAAAGATTTGAAAATTCCTGTATATTTAAAAGTGTTATGCCCCATGTATAGTCTCTGAGATATAGAAAATACTCAACAAAAGGTAGCTACTGTTGTATCACCTAATATTTTGATGATATATAAACGTTAAAATGAATCTGTCACAGAATGACAACTATATTGGCTAATCACACTTACTCATTCTAGACTTGGCCTCAAGGTAGGGAAAAAGCGTAATGGTTCTCCTCCTTTGCCCTTACCACCCGGAAACAGCTCTGACGAACACGCTCACCATCGTGGCCGGGTGCAAGGTGCCCCTTGAGTGGTTCCGTGGCCGTCCATGGAAGCACCAAGTACTGGCTGACTGTCAAGATTCTGTCAACCACACGGCTAGACCCACAGGCCCGGGAAGCCCTCCAGCTGGGAACAGTCAGACCGGCAGGAAAGACTCGGCACCAGCCGGCGGAGGCCACGTGGCCCGGAGCACGCGAGTGAAAGGAGAGCAGCGGGAGGACAGACCAGGCCGTGTGAGAGGCGGAGGGCTCAGCGCCGGAAGGGCTTACCCCTCTCAGGGGGCAAATAAAATGCCCAAACTAAACTACAACGTTCTCCTCTCCTGTGAGTCCAACAGTGATTCATGTTGGACTATAAAAAAAAGTGAGAAATAATCCCAGTTTGAAAATATATACGTAAAAAGGGCTAAGAGAGAATTAATCTGGTCATAAAATTCTTTAAAAAAAATCTCACATTGCCATGTGTAGCCAACATAATAATAATATGTAATCGAGGAATTTTTTAAACGAATTGCCTTCTACTAAGTGGCTGGGGAAGTACTGGGGAGCATAACAGATACCTAAATAACAGGAAGGCCAAATAACAAGAACTGGCAGGAAACTGAGCACGCAAGGAGCCAGTGGCCACGGCCCCGCCACCCACCTGTCTGCACGTCCACGTGCTTCCTGCCCTCCACGGGCTCCGGCGTGCGCGGGCGGAGCTGCTCCTGGGCGCGTTTTTTGGCAGCCGCCCTCTTCTTCGTCTCCTGGAGCTTCTGAGCATGCTCGTCAATGGCCTGCCCGCGCTGAGAGTGACGGAAAAGGGCCTACAGTTTAGAAACCATTTCTCAAAGCAAACAGAAGCGCATTGCAAAAGTGACTCCTGGGGAGAAGCAAAGCGCCCGGCATCGCGGCTCCTGAGCGGCAGGGACCTGGGGACGGAAATGTCATTTGCACTTGGCCAGGTGACTACCAAGGTGTCTGACAAAGCACAAAAGCAGCTTGAAAGTACGACTGTTAAGTGGAATAAATCGTGCAGAACCTTATCTAAGAAATCGTTTTCCTCATTCAAGTATTTGTAGCAGGATTTCCTCTCGTGCCTAGTAACCGAGCACCCTATCTAATGAAAGAGTAATATGCAAATTGACTGTACCCCCGCTACACCCACCAGCCAATCAGGAGCAAATATGCAAATAAACCCAACCAAGATGGCTGTGGCCACAGAGAACAGGAGGGAGGCTTGGGTTTCACCGGCAATGGAGGAAGCCAAGCTTTCCACCTGCCCTTACCGGCCTAGGCCTCCACTCAAGGCTACAAAGTTTCAATTATAGAAGGTAAACAAATCCAAACAGAAATGGCGGCAGCCACAGAGCTGGAAGAGTAGGAGGCTAGTGTTGCCCCCGGCGATGGAGGAAGCCAAGCTTCTGCAGCCCTGGCTGGCCTAGGCCTCCACTCCAGGCTACAAAGTTTCAATTATAGAAGATACATCAATCCCAGATACCAGGGCCTCCGCTTGGGTCGCCAGGGGGCATGGTCAGCCTGCAAACCACCACAGGCCCCTCACCCAGGCCACCCCACGCCCCAAGGGAACCCCCACCCTGATCCGGGACACCCTTCAGGACAAACCAGCTGGCCCCCACCCATATACCAGGCCTCTATTCTATCTAAAAAAGAGTAATATGCAGATTGACCATCACTCCAACACACAAGATGGCTGTCCCCATGTGGTCAAAGATCCTGACCCCATATGGACACAAGATGGCCACCACAAGATGGTGGGATCAGGCCTGCAAGGGAGGGCAGTTGGGGGTGATCAAGCCCGCAGGGGAGGGCAGTTAGGGGTGAGCAGGCTGGCAGAGGAGGGAAGTTGGGGGTGACCGGGCCTGCAGGGAAGGGCAGTTGGGTGGGACCCAGGCCTGCAGGGGAGGGAGAGCAGTTGGGAGGGACCAGGCCTGCAGGGGAGGGCAGTTAGGGGTGACCAGGCCTGAAGGGGAGTGCAGTTAGGGGCAATGAGACTGGCAGGGGAGCAGTTAGGCATCAATCAGGCTGACAGGGGAGTGGTTAGGGGGTGATCGGGCTGGCAGGCAGAAGCAGTTAGGGGCAATCAGGAAGGCAGGCAGGCGAGCAGTTGGGAGCCAGCAGTCCTGGATTGTGAGAGGGCAGTTGGACATCCCTCGAGGGGTCCCAGATTGGAGAGGGTGCAGGCTGGGCTGAGGGACATCCTCCCCACCCTGTGCACGAATTTCGTGCACTGGGCCTCTAGTACCGATATAACCATCCAGGCATAATAAATTTTAATATACAGTTAAGAAATTGAAAAGCACTACGATTATTTTTATTTTTCAATTACAGTTGACAATAATGTTTTATATTAGTTCCAGGTGTACATCATAGTGGTTAGCTAGTCATATCTTTGATTTGGGTATCAGGGCAACATTGGCCTCATAGAATAAGTTGGGAAGAACTCCCTCCTCTTTTATTTTCCAGAAGAGACTGTGTAGAATTGATGAAAAATCTTTTTCACATGTTTGGTATAATTCTCCAGTGAAACCATCTGGGCCTGGAGATTTCTTTTGGGAAACTTTTAAATTAGAAATTCAATTTCCTTAATAGTTAATAGGACTATTCATTTTTCCAGTAATCCATTTTTATTTTATTTTATACATGTTTTAGTCTGCAACAGATTAGAAATGAAAACAAACAAACAAACTGGCCCTTCACTTTACTCGAATCTGCTCACCTGCAGTTCTGGATGTAGAGCGTAAGTGTTGCCGCGGACCACCCTTCTGTCATACATGATGTTTCCGAATGGCAGAGGCTCGTCAGGCCTGTGAGAGAGCAAATTCTGAATAACTGCTGGTACCTATGAGGCCAACTCGTCTTTTATAAGACTTAGACTAAGATGGAAATATTTCGAGGAAACAGGTTTTTGTTTGAGCACAGTCCAAAAAATAACGGACAAATGGCTGCCACTTAGGGAATGCTGATGATATGCCCTTCACAAGTATTATTTTATTTATTGCGCAAGATAAGCTTAAAGTTGGGAAATGTAATCCTCATTGGAAAAAAGAGGAAGTAAACTCAGAAAGAAGTCTGCTGGTGAGTGGCAGAGCTGGATTTGGGCTGTGAAACTTTAAACTACTTACCACTAAAAACTGAAAAGGGGCCTGGCCGGTGTGGCTCAGTGGTTGAGCGTCATCCTACGAGCCAGGAGGTCACAGTTCGATTCCCAGTCTGGGTGCATGCCCGGGTTGCAGGCTCCATCCCCAGTATGGGGTATGATCAATGATTCTCTCTCATTATTGATGTTTCTCTCTCTTTCTCTCTCTCCTTCTCCCTTCCTCTCTCTGAAATCAATAAACAAATATTTAAAAAAAAACAAAACTGAAAAGGGGTCTGCCCTAAAGAACTGACAAAAGTTTGATTCAAGGACTAAAAAATTACATTAATAGAAACAGGCTTAATGAAATAAAACAAGTTAAACTTCTCATTGTTCTTTAACTTCAAAGATCTTTTAAAATTATATTGTTTTAATTTGGAGTATAATGATCAACAGTGAAAAATACAGTTGATATTTTCATCCAAGGTTCTTTAAATGATATTCATTGTATGGCTATAAAACCAAGTATCTAACTATACCAATAACGTCTCTATCAGAAATGATGTTGAGGGGGTACTCTGCTGCTTATGTACCACAGATGGGAACCCCATTGGACAACCTGACTTCATACTACTGGAACCCGGCCAGGCTGGACTGCTCGTCCTCCGGCACGTTCAGCTCCGCCGGCCGCCCCTCCCTGAACCCTCCCTCCACGCCTCTGTGACACACCGCGTCCCCCATGGCCTTCCTGCTCCTTCTCCCACGCTCTTTCTCACCCTGTGCTGACAGCGCCTCCGTCCTGGAGGATTTCCTTAGGGCTCAGCCTTCCCGCGTCCTTGGTTAAGTTCATCCATTCTCAAGGCTTCACTTAGGACCCGTATGCTTAAAGCTCCCCGTTTTATGTTTAGCTCAGAACTCGCCTCTGAGCTCTAACCATGTGCAGCCAACTGATCTGTTCGATGACATCTCACTAAGATGTCTCAAAGGCAACCTTACAGTTGAACTAACGAGGATTCCCCCACTCCACCTCGCTACTCCTTTAGTGTTCCCTCTTTCATTTGGCTTAATCTAGAAGCCTGGGAGTCGTCACAATTCTTTCCTATTCCCCAAACCTACATCCAGCAAGTCCTATTGATTCTAACCAGCAATCTTTCTCACATCGTTCTACCCATGCTCCACACCCCACTATCTTTTACCTGGGCTATTGCAAAAGTCTCCTAACTGTCCGGAACAAAATTTCTCCCTCAATCTGGCCTATAAATTGTAGCCAGGCAGCTGTTAGAATGGAAAAATCCAAACATAACTCTTACTTGATCCAAGCCTCCCAGTGCTAATTAATGTAATAATGAGGGCAAACTTTAGTTGAGTTTTATGCTATCAAAAGCCAAAAAGAGCCCTAGCTGGTTTGGCTCAGTGGATAGAGAGTCCTGGGTTTGATTCCAAGCAAGGGCACATGCCCGGGTTGCGGGCTTGATCCCCAGTGGGGGATGTGCAAGAGGCAGCCAATCAATGAGTCTCTCTCATCATCGATGTTCCAATCTTTCTATCTCCCTTGTTAAGTTTGTTTACAACATGGAAGTGGGAGCAGAGGTGAGCAAGAGATAATTAACATTGCCTTTATTCATCCTTATTTTGCATTTTTCCTTTGTTTCAAAAAGCATATATTACTTTTGTAAATTGAAAGTTGCCAATGAGGATAATTGTAAACTGAAAAATAAAATAAAATGCACATACATATACCACACTCCTCCCAATGACTTGAATCAACAGATTAGTTCAGTATAAGCAACGTCCTGCAACTTATCAACTAATTCTATATAAAAAAATCATTCCGAATGAATCACCGATGATTCCTATTTCACCTGTTGGTCAGATTTAATAGTAATGACTTATAAGCAACCACTGGAAGGTACCAGGAAGTGTTTTTGTTGTTCGTTTTTCAAAGGAAATGCAGGGTCCCTACCCTTTATTTTCATTTTTTAATTTAAAAATATTTTAAAATTGATTTCAGAGAGGCAGCAAGAGGGAGAGAGAGATAGAAACATCAATGATGAGAGAGACTCATTGATTGGCTGCCTCTTGCGCGCCCCCACTGGGGATCGAACAGGCAACCGGGCCTGTGCCCTTGACCAGAATGGAACCTGGGCCCTTCAGTCCACAGGCCCATGCTATCCACTGAGCCACACCTGCTAGGGCCAGAAAGTGTTTTTTTTTTTGTTTTGTTTTGTTTTATAATTTTAATTTTATTTTTATTATGGTATCACAGAACGTGTTTTTGAAAGAAATGCCTTTTGAAACTGAATCCTTTTACAATATAAATAATCTCTCTCCAAGTTTAAAGTTTCTATTTTGGTTTTCTTAAAAGTGATAAGTATTTATTAAAAATGCCTTTGTCAGAATAAGATAATTATGAATTTGGACTCAGTTTTTTAAATAAGCATCAAGAGTTACATTGCTGCCCTAGCTGACGTGGCTCAGTGGATAGAGTGTGGGCCTTCGAACTGAAGGGTCTGGGTTGCTGGCTCAATCCCCAGTAGGGGGCATGCAGGAGGCAGCTAAAATCAATGATTCTCTCTCATCTCTCCTTTCCTCTCTGAAATCAGTAAAGATATATAGATATATATATATATATATATATATATATATATATATATATATATATATATATATATAAAGGTTCCATTGCTGGTGCCCGACCATTAATTCTGCTGTTTGTATTGGGTGCTTATTGTGCCTCAGGCAGGGTCCTGGTGAGACCACAGACGGAAAGGTTCCTGCTTCCATGGAATCTGCATTCTTGGGAAGTTCTGATGATTCCAAAAGTGGATGCTTATGGAAGGAACTTCAAGAGAACCATAATGATTACGGTCCTTTTAAAATATAGATATTTGGCCCTGACTGGTTTGGCTCAGTGGATAGAGCGTCCACCTGCAGACTGAAGGGTCCCGGGTTCGATTCCAGTCAAGGGCACATGCCTGGGTTGTGGGCTCGATCCCCAGTAGGGGGCGTGCAGAAGGCAGCCAATCCATGATTCTCTCTCATCATTGATGTTTCTATCTCACTCTCCTCCTCTCTTAAGTCAATAAAAATACATATTTAAAAGATATATAGATATTTGAATATTAGCAAATGCTCATCAGTGTAAGAATACCACTTGGGGTCCAACATGAAAGGATCACCTGATTTTTGACCACAGACTGGCGTGGCTCCCGTTTTGGAGGTGCGGTTACTGTGTGACACCTTTGTACCTGTTTTCCGATTTGCACCATGGAGTCACAAAACCACCTCCACAGCCCTGCGGACTCGGTAAGAAACTACGTGAAGGACTGGAGGAAGGTGCCTGGCCCACAGCTGGCCCACAGACACGTCAGCGGGGTCAAACTTGGTGAAATGGGTCAGCAACGCACGATCCCTAGCAGTGACTACGGGGGGACCCCAGGCCCTCCGGCCCTCGCCCCCCGCGCGCCTGAGAACGGCCAGGGCCGAGCTTCGTCTGGGCGGCGCCGAGGGACCGGAGAGCGCGGGGCGGGTGTCCCGCGGGCGGCGGCCCGGATGGGAGACGGGGGCACCCGGGGCTGCGGTGCACTCACTGCTGCGCCAGGCTGTCCCGGTAGCGCAGGCGGCAGGGGGGCGCCCGGGGCCGGCTGGTGTAGGTGTAGGTGCTCATGGCCCCGGGGGTGGCCACGCCGGGCATCGGAGCGCTCGGCTTTCCGTGGAACCTGGCTTCGGGGCGGGCGGCGCCAAGGCGTCGTGGGGCCGGGAGGTTCACGCGGTGCCAGGCCGGGGTGCCCGGCGCCGGGAGAGGAGGAGGAGAGGCCGCGGCAGGGAGGGACGTTGCCGGGGCGAGAGGCGGGAGCCGCACTCGGCAGGCGAGCGGGAGCTCAGAGCCGCCGGCGGCGCCCCACCGGTTGCCCAGCAACCCCGAGTTCCGCCGGGGGGCGGGACCTCCAGGCCGATTCGCGGGGCGGCTTTCGTGGGAAGGTCCCCAGGGCTGCGCGCTTCCGGCTCTTGACTCCGCCCACCGTGCCTCCCGGGCAGGTGCGCCTGCGCGTTAGCAGCTCTTTGGCCAGGAAGAGGGGCGTGGCGCCCTCGGCTGTGTCCTCGGGGAAGGCGCGGCGGTCCCGGCCCCACTTCCGGGGTGGCTTTGGGGCGGGTGTTGGCGCCGTTCCCCCAGGCCCTCGTGCTGCCCCGGGCTGCCCACGGGGGCGCCATCGCACACAAGGAGCACCCAGGCTGCCCTGGGGTCTCCCAGCACCGCCACCTCTCCCACCTCGCCTCGCAGCCTTGCCTGCATTCCTGCCTTCCTTTCTTTCTTTTTAAAATATGTTTTTTAAAAAAATATATTTTTATTGATTTTTTACAGAGAGGAAGGGAGAGGGATAGAGAGTTAGAAACATCCATCAGCTGCCTCCTGCACACCCCCCACTGGGGATGTGCCCGCAACCAAGGTACATGCCCTTGACCGGAATCGAACCTGGGACCTTTCAGTCTGCAGGCCGAGGCTCTATCCACTGAGCCAAACCGGTTTCGGCTTAAAATATGTTTTTATTGACTTCAGAGAGGAAGGGAGAGGGGGAGAGGAACATCAGTGATGGGAGAGAATCCTTGGTTAGCTGCCCTGGCAGGATCGGGCCTTGAGCCTGCCCCCGGGCCTATGCCCTGGCCGGAATCGGCACGCTGGCCTCCTGGTTCTTGGGTCCGCCTCCATCACGGAGTCCCCACGCCTGCCCTGTTGCCGGCACCTCAGGACGCTCCGTCCACCCAGCCACAGGGGCCGCTCCGCAGGCATCACTTTGGGAACGGGGGTGGCGCTTTGCTGGGCCTTTCCGTGAGGCCCCGGTGCCGGCCCAGGCTCTGCAGAATCACACGCCATGGGCTGGGCCTGCGCTTACATGCGCAGAAGCGTTGGGTCCGTGTTCCAGTGTCAGCAATGCTGTCTGTGTGTAAGGGAGTGTGTGTTTCCCTGAGAGACCTAATCCGAGGCGTGGACTCCGTCACCACAGATTATCCTTCGGAAGTGTGGCTGCTGTCTTCACTCCTGAGGCCCGTGGACCAGCCTTTTAATGGAAAGGGTGGTAGCAGTAGCACATGCATTTACACGTTTTTTGCCACAAGGTGTCACTAATACTTTGTTAGCTTTTAGCCGATAAAATAATTGCTGCACAAGTACACCTTGCATTAAGGAATTACTATTTAAAAAAACCCCACATTTACAAAGTATGCCAACTAGAAGGCAGTCATTGACATGGCGGGAGGGTCGGGAATGGTTGGTGTGTGCACATGGCCAGGGGGAGGGAGCCTGGGCCCCAGGCAGGAGTCCGCAGAGCTGGGTGTGGGCCGAGAGCACTGAATTTGGAGTTGGGGACTGGAGTTGAACCGCAGGTTTGCACTTGCTAGCTGTGTGACCTCAGGCAAAATTTAAATGATTCTTTGTCTCCTTGACAAAGACAACATATTTGTTGTTATTTTAAAATAACAGATAATACACACTGCTTTCCTTGTGTTACACCATTATTTTTGCATATCAAAAGAGATAATGTGTATAAGAGTGTTTGGAAAATGGTGAAGTATTATGTAAACGAGATTTAAAACAATTTTTGTAAAATGTAGGCCTACCTTCATAGCTGTGTAGGTATTACATTAGACAGTTATGCCGGTGAAGATTCTTTTCTTTTTTTTTTTTTTAAGTATATTTTTATTGATTTTTCACAGAGAGGAAGAGAGAGGGATAGAGAGTTAGAAACATCGATCAGCTGCCTCTTGCACACCTCCCACTGGGGATGTGCCCGAAACCAAGGTACATGCCCCTGACCGGAATCGAACCTGGGACCCCTCAGTCCGCAGACCGACGCTCTATCCACTGAGCCAAACCGGTTCCGACCCAGTGAAGATTCTTGACTGCACATGGGAGAAACCCATCTGAACTTGCTTGGCAGGAAGAGAATTTTGAAGTTTACCAGGGTAGTTCCTGTGACTTCAGGAATGGCAGTGTTGTGGGGATGGGCTTCGGTCACCACTGGAGTCAGGATTTGAATGACACCCATGTGGGCACCCCCATCCGGCCCCCCATTAAAATACTTGAAGATTTCTGCTACCCAAGGCAGCAGTTAAAAACAAAAAATTCAGTCTGGCTGGCGTGGCTCAGCGTTGAGCGACGATTTATGAACCAGGAGGTCACGGTTTGATTCCCGGTCAGGGCACATGCCCAGGTTGTGGGCTCGATCCCCAGTAGGGGGCGTGCAGGAGGCAGCTGATCAATGATTCTCTCTCATCATTGATGTTTCTATCTCTCCCTCTCCCTTCCTCTCTGAAACCAAAACAAATATATTTAAAAAAATGAAAATCTCAGTGATGAGGACTTTACGGTCCACTAGGATTTATAAGACCAACCTATTCATGTCGGACCAAAGTGCAGGCGTTCGATTGGCCTCCGGACACTGCTGCCATTCCACAGAAAACGCATTTCTCACATCACGTGCTCTACTCCATGTTTCAGAAGAAATGTCATGTTTGATGACCTTTTAAAACTGATTTGGTCCCAGTATCTGTTCATATTGGCTTAACTCTTTACCTGGTGGAGATACGATGCTCAGAAGGAACCCCCTCCTGCCCCCACCCTTTCTCCAAGTGAGAGCTGAAGGGGTCCGTGTATTGATCCTTTTCCTGGGCAGGGAGTCACATGTTTTTCTGCATCTTTTCTGACTTTTGCCTGACTTGTGGTACTTTTAGCTGGGCAAGACTAGTGAACGGCGTTTCACTTCTCAAGCTTCTCTTTATCTTCCTTCCCCCGGGACTTGTGACTGTCCCAGCATTGTCTATGGGGGGAGGGGGCAGTATTTCGTTATGTACATAGGATAATAATGTCTAGAAATGTTGCTGACCTGTTGTTTTTCTGTTCCTTAAAGGAAATCTCAGAATCTCAGACACACTATCATTTCCTCTTGATCTAAGAAGTTAGTGACTCACTTCAGTAAGAAATATATCCTTAAAGGCACAGAAAAAAAAATACTAAGAATCATAACATTTCTAGTTTCTATTTCTGGGTAACTAGTTGCCCCAGAAATGAGTGGTTCAATAATAATCGTTTTCTTATGCTCCCAGGTTCTGTGGGCCAGGAGTGTGGGGACAGGAAGCAGGGGCAGGCTGGGTATCTGCTCCAGGAGGCTTGGGAGTGACTCAACTATTAATGTTGAAGAGAACCTCAATTTTTAATCAAGCAAGCTAAAAAAAAAATTAACTTTTATTCTCTTGACAGAAAATATTACCAAATCAGTTAAAAAAATTTTAATTGATTTTTAGAGAGAGGGGGTGGTGGGGGGGGGGGAGAATGGTTGATTTGTTGTTCCACTTATTGATGCATTCACTGGTTGCTTCTCGTGTGTGCCCAGATCAGGGATCGATCCCCAAATCTTGGCGTATTGGGACTACACTCGAAGCAACTGAGCTAGCTGGCCGGGCTACAAAGTCTTTATTTCTAGGCAGAAGTGACCAAAAGGGGCGTGCACCCTAAAACTGTACAAAAGGGAGCGTTACGGAACTGTCTCGGAGTCTGTAATGTCATTCCTGGGGGCAATGTTGATGAGAACATTATGTGATTTTGAGGGGGATTTTGTTTGTTATAAAAATACAGCTTCGTTAAATTTACACTTTATTTAATGTCAGCTTCATTAAACTGACGGCGTGTGATTTTGTTTCTCGCTCTGTGTAAACATTAGTGTTCACTCTTGAATCTGTGCTGGTGACTTTACATTCTTTTTTCTTACAGGAGGTCCGGCTTGAAGGAGGGGAGCCGAGACCCCCGTTCTCTGCGAAGCTGTTGTGTGGATCTGAGGGGCATATTCAGGGTGGGAGCTGCTGTGTTTCCTCGAGAGAGAGAGAGAGAGAGAGAGAGAGAGAGAGAGAGAGAGAGAGAGAGAGGGAGGGAGAGAGGGAGAGAGAGAGAGCGCACTCAGAATGGGGTGTTTACGATCATTTCCTTCCATTTACGATCATTTCCTTCTGAAGGAAGAGCTTCCGGGCTCTCAGGTCGGAGGGAGAGGATGCTCCCACCTCACAGGGCACACCGTGACTCAGAGCGTGAGAAAAGGGCGCTCAGGTCCTGGGACGTTTCCAACACAAAGCCATGCTGGGCTTTTGAATGAAAAGTAAAATGTGAAGCCAGCGGATGGAAACTTCTTGTAAGGAGACATAAAAACCCCCGCCCTCTTCCTATTTTTAAAAATGAGAGTTGCTTTTGTGAAAGGCTCTGAGCCTCCCTCCAGTGGACTTTTTCTTCTTCTTCTTTTTTTTTTAAACAAATCTTTATTGTTCAGATTATTACAGTTGTTCCTCTTTTTACCCCCCATAGCTCCCCTCCACCCAGTTCCCACCCCACCCCATGCCCTTACCCCCCCCCATTGTCCTCGTCCATAGGTGTTCGATTTTTGTCCAGTCTCTTCCCGCACCTCCCACTCCCCTTCCCCCCTGAGAATTGTCAGTCCACTCCCCCTTTCTATGCCCCTGATTCTATTATATTCACCAGTTTATTCTGTTCATCAGATTTTTTATTCACTTGATTTTTAGATTTACTTGTTGATAGATATGTATTTGTTGTTCATAATTTTTATCTTTACCTTTTTCTTCTTCTTCCTCTTCTTAAAGAATACCTTTCAGCATTTCATATAATACTGGTTTGGTGGTGATGAACTCCTTTAGCTTTTTCTTATCTGTGAAGCTCTTTATCTGCCCTTCAATTCTGAATGATAGCTTTGCTGGGTAGAGTAATCTTGGTTGTAGGTTCTTGCTATTCATCACTTTGAATATTGCTTGCCACTCCCGTCTGGCCTGCATAGTTTCTGTTGAGAAATCAGCTGACAGTCCTATGGGCACTCCCTTGTAGGTAACTAACTGTTTTTCTCTTCTGCTTTTAATATTCTCTCTTTGTCTTTTGCTATTGGCATTTTAATTATGATATGTCTTGTTTGGATTCCTCTTGTTTGGGGTTCTGTGTGCTTCCTGGACTTGTAAGTCTATTTCTTTTACCAGGTGGGGGAAGTTTTTGGTCATTATTTCTTCAAATAGGTTTTCAGTATCTTGCTCTCTCTTTTCTTCTGGCACCCCCATAATTCAGATGTTGGTATGCTTGAAGTTGTCCCAGAGGCTCCTTACACTATCTTCATATTTTTGGATTCTTTTTTCTTTTCCGGTTGGGTGTTTTTTGCTTCTTTGTATTTCAGACCTTTGACTTGATTCTTGCGATCCTCTAGTCTGCTGTTGGATCTCTGTATATTATTCTTTATTTCAGGCAGTGTATGCTTAATTTCTAGTTGGTCCTTTTTCATATCCTTGAGGGTCTCACTAAATTTATCGGTGGTTTCTAGAAGATTCTTGAAAAACCTTATAACCGTGGTTTTGAACTCTATATCCAGTAGTTTGCTTTCCTCCATTTCTTTCATTTGTGACCTGTTTATTTGTCTCTGCATTTTGGCTGCTTCTCTGAGTTGATAGAGTGGCTTTGTGTGCTAGGTGTCCTATAGGGCCCAGTGGCTCAGCCTCCCCAGTTACCTGAGGTGGACGCTCTTGGTGCGCATCCCTTTGTGGGCTGTGTGCACAGTCTTGTTGTAGTTAAGCCTTGATTGTTGTTGGTATCCCTGGGAGGAATTGACCTCCATGCCAATTGGCTGTGAGGATCAGCTGTGTCTACGATGGGAGAACTTATGTGCTGGAGACACCCTTATGGGGCAGGGCTTGCTTCAGTGGGGCTTTGGTGCTCACTGAGTCTGCCCCCTGAGTGTGTCCCTTATGGGTCTGAGGAGTTGTAATCTGGATGGTCCCACTCTGACCACTGGGTACACTGGCTCTTGGATCTCCAAGGAGGTGCTAATTTAGCCTCTGCCTGAGGCCACCCAGCAGGAGCTACGGAAAGATCTGCAAATTCCTCTTCTTTTTGGGGGTTTGGAGGTGCCCAGATGAGGCCCAGCTGTGAAGCAATGCAAGCTGCTGTGGGGTCTTGGGCCTTCTTTTGGATGTTCTGGGTCTCTCTGACCCAGCTGTAGTTTGTTAGGTAATTTTAGATTGCAAAAGGCCAGGCCATTCATATGCAAAAGCCTCTGCGCACAGCTTGGGTGGGGCGGGGTCACAGGGATCAACAGGGCAGAGCAAACAGCAATGGCTTCCCGTCAGCCCTGCCCTAAGAGGCCCCCGGGTCTCAGTGTCCTGCAGTAATCGCTGCAAGCACCTCTGAGAGAAAGCCGCCCTCGAGTTCTGCCCGATGCCAGACAGTCCAGTTTCTCCCCGTATGAGTCTGGGTCCCCAGAGTCTCGCCCGGAACTGGAGTTCAGAGCAGTTGGGAGCTTGTGTCTCCCTCTGGCTTGAAAAAGCCAGCCGCGTACTCAGTTGCCAGCCCTCTCTGCGCGCACCTCTGTACCTCTGCACTTTACTTCCGCAGCTCCTGTGAGTCTCAGTGTGCTTTTCTCTTCCCTTCTAGTTGTAGAATTTCCACTCAGCCAGCCTTCCTGTGGTTCTGGATGGTGTCCGTTTTTGTCTTTTAGTTGTAGTTTTGAAGTGGTTGTGCGAGGCAGCAGTTTAGGTGTTTACCTATTCCGCCATCTTGGTTTCTCTCTCGAGTGGACTTCTTTGAGATTAATGTGGCAGAAGCGATCAGACCGGGGGTCAATGATGTCATTCCAGCTCCTCAGCTCCCTCCTCGGCATGCGCTGCCCCGGGTTCAGTTTCACCAGAAAAACGGACGCAGGGAACCAAATGGGGTTAGAACCCACGTGGTTTTAGATTTAGAGCCCGCCGTTTCTTTGCCTTTATCTCTGATCAAAAGTAAACTTCACCCATTTTGATGGAACTTCTCTGCGGATTTAAAAGTTTCTCAGGTCTGTGGAATGGAAGATTCATTACAGAGAAAAGCCCTACGACCAGTCTCAAATACATGCCCCTCATCCCACAGGCTGGGATGGAGAAAAAGAGCCGTGGTCAGCATGTGGCCATCAAATGCCCACTTCCTCTTGCATCAGCGTGTGGCCAGGGGCAAGTTCCATCCTTTTCTCACGTAGAAAAACATGGATATGAGCATCACCTCATGACGTCGTGACAATTAAATGAAATGGCAGTGAACTTAAAACAAAATAAAGAACTCCCCATCTAGTTTCAGCCCCTGGCACCCACTTGGAAACTCAGAAAATGCTTCAAGTGAAAAAGGAAAGAAAGGAGAAGGCCTGAAATCTCTTCCCGGAGTCTGAATCTAGACCAGAGCAGGAGAGAGGACCCAGGGGAAGGGGGAGAGCCAGGGCCTTCGGGGTGGGCGCTGAAGGAAGGGCAGGCAGCAGCAGCCTGGAGAAATCCGAACTCAGAGTTTTCTACGAGGCCGAGATGGGAGCAGGTGAATGGCTATAACTGTCATATATATTTTTTTAAATATATTTTATTGATTTTTTACAGAGAGAAAGGGAGAGGGATAGAGAGTTAGAAACATCGACGAGAGAGAAGCATCGATCAGCTGCTTCGTGCACACTCCCTACTGGGTATGTGCCCGCAACCAAGGTACATGCCCTTGACCGGAATCGAACCCGGGACCCTTCAGTCCGCAGGCCGACGCTCTATCCACCGAGCCAAACCGGTTAGGGCTCACTGTCATATTTTTGGGGTTGAATTCTTCAATTCCAAAACTGATGTGGGGCTAGGATTTCCCCCATTTCATGGGTGAAGAAACCGGGGCTCAGACTGCTGGGCGCCCGGCTCCCGGTGGCATATGTAGGGTGTGGGCTCAGGGGCTGTGAATTCGGGTCTCGTCTCCTCCAGAGATGCTGTCGCTCCAAGTTTCCTCTCTGCTTTCTGCGGCCATGGCTCGCCGGGCCCCCTCTCTGCCGCCTGTAATAGGAGGGGGGCCGCCCTCACCCCCGGGTCTTTCCTCCCTGACGTGGAATTTGTACCCGGGAGTGGACACACGCAGGGTCTGAGTCTGCAGATAAAATAGTGCCAGAAAGTGATTTGTTTCTACCTCTAGCAAAATGTTTGTACGCTGATTCCTCAGCAATTTGGCCTCTGCGGATCTTGAGTTAAGATCTTACATAATTCAATTAAAAATCTCCAAGTATGTGAGACCCAGCTCATGTGGGTTTCTGTCTACTTGACCTTTAGGGGGAGGGCGGTACTGGCGCTGCCTCAGGGAGATCGCAATCAGGAAAATCCAGCAGGATTTATGTTTCTCACGGTGCGTGAGCACGACAGCGTGGGCCGTGTGGGGGCCGTTCTTGCCTCTGGCCGTGGAAGCACGAGGCCTTCACGGTGGTTTGCTTTATTAGCACGACGAGCCGTGGCTGCCACACCGACTGCCCAGGGACCCCGTGTCGCCTCTGTGTTGTTTGCTGAGTTTTGCTCAGCTCTGGCACGAACAGCCCTCCTTGGTTACATCTGCAAGTCTCCGTTTCTGGACCAGGTTGTGGGTGGTGCTGGGGGCGGGGGGGCGCTCAGTGTGTCATTGCAGGCGGTCACAGTGCATCCCGTGTAGCCTGTGGGATGCTGGCCATGGCATGCTCTGTATAGGAGGAGAGAAAATTCCCTACCTTCCCCAGGGGAAGAAATTCCAGTCTGTTCTGCCAGATTCCAGGGCACTGAGTGCTGAAGTTTTCCCGTCTCTCGTCTCTCGCTTGGTAAGAGGGCCGGGTCCTCCTGAGCCAGGCAGGCCCAGCCGGTGATGCAGGGGTGCTGGGGCGGCCCAGAGGCTCAGACACTGGCGGCCAGATGTGGATTTAGGTTGAAGCCCCTGCGTAGGCCTCGACTTCCAACCCGGTTTTACCAGACCCCCGGCCCTGGGAGTCAGGTCCCTTTGTGATGGTCCCATTTGGGACTATGGGGCCCCAAGGAGGTCCGTGGAGGACAGAATGCTGGTTTCCTGGGTCCTTGCCTGAAGTACATGCTGGTATCACCCACATCTCACTGTAAGCGTGAGCCCTCTGTCTCTGTGTTAAAAGCTGTCCGTGTCATCGAGGTATCGGTAAGTATTATCTGTGAAACTTGGTGTAGAGGGTTGAATGGTGTTGCCCCCCACAAATTTATTTGTTAAAGTCCTAACTCCTAGTATCTCAGAATGTGACTTTAAAGAGGAAAATGAGGTCATTCGAGTGGGCCCTAATCCAGTATGACTGGTGTCCTCACAAGAAAGGGAAATTTGGGGACAGATACACAGAGGGAAGACAGTGTGGGGGACACAGACAGACAACCATCTACGGCCAGGGAGAGAGGCCTGGGACAGCTCCTTCCCTCACGGTCCTTCAGGCACCAGCCCTGCCCACACCTCCATCTCCGTTCCAGCCTCTAACACGGGAGACGACACATTTCTGTTGTCTGAGCCACTTGTTTGTGGCGGCCGTGGCAGACTCCTGGGCGTGGCAGCCAGGCCGGGCCACCCTCTTGTAAAGGAGAAGTGCGCACAGCACCCTGCGGTGTTGGGAACCACCCGGCCTTGTCGCCACCGCTCAAAGACTGTCCTGGGGATGCCATTTGTTTGACTGCAAGAAACTCCTCAATGTCTGTCAGCAAACTGTCCTACCGGCCATAGGGAGAAGGCCTCAGTCTACTCCTGCCTTTTTACAGGGAGGAAATTGGGGTAGGGTTTTCGTGGTCTGAGTTGGGTCACGGGAGGTCAGGTCATTGGTAGAGTGGAGTAGGTTGGAGGTTGCCTACCTTACAGTCTTATCCATCGATTGCTGAGAATTCTCTGATTCTTAGTAAGAAGTGGCTAAAAACATGATGGGAAAAACTTTTTCAGTCCTGAAATACGTAGCACAGCGCTGGCCACGCGGTAGAAGCTAAAAATTGTAACTATTTCTAGTAGTGTCCAATTCTGGAAAAGGATTGCTTGTCTTAGGTTAGCAGTCGGGGCGCGGGGTGTCTGTCCTTAAAATCTATACATTATCGGTGGTGCTTAATAAAAGTATTTTTAATGATATTGTTGGGCCTCAATGTGCTGCCTTTAGCAATCCAAGTTATAGCAGTTTTAACTTTGTGTTACATTACTAAGAAACCACCTCTGAAAAAATAGGTCTTCACCATCTGGTCGTTAGTCTATACAGAAATATTTCTTTAACCAATATAACTTTCAGTATTTTATGAGAGAAGGTGATAAGGAAAATTTCCAAGTATCTCTAATAAACTATCATATTTGCTAATCAATAAAAATAAGGTTTAATTCACTAAAAAGACGGGAAATATGGTTTTTTCTATCGTCCTCTGTTTTGCAGACTAAATTTTCTGGCCTGTGAGTGACCATCTGCTGAAAAATGGCTCAAAGTAGGTACATTTTTATGGTTTTGCAAACATCAGAAGAACAGGGATTCTCTTTTCCCAAACACAAGATCCCCAGCGTTGCTATTAGTCTAGAATAATAAATATATATTATTCAGTAGGTGCTTGTTGAGTGAATCAATGTGTGAATGAGTTTCTTGGTGGGGTTCTGTGAACAGAGGGAAAGGAAGTAACATGTCAGTGAAGAATGAACACTTTTAGCCCTGGCCGGTTTGGTTCAGCGGATAGAGTGTCGGCCCTCGGACTGAAGGGTCCCGGGTTCGATTCTGGTCAAGGGCATGTTCTCTGGCTTTGGTCGGGGTACGTGCAGAAGACAACCAATTGATGTGTTTCTCTCACATCGATGTTTCTGTCTTTCCCTCTCCCTTCCTCTCTCTAAAAATCAATGGGAAAACATCCTCAGGTGAGGATGAACAAAAACAAACAAAAAAAGAATGAACATTTTTACTTTGAAAAAGGCAGGCAATTTATTGTAGTGAGATTATACTGGAGTTTATATACGACCTGACGCATATAAAGTAACAGCCTCCGCGCGCCTGGGAAGACATCCCTGAACCGCAGGTAACTCAAAGTGCTATCGATGTAATGCGTTTTCACCCATCGATCCCAGTTAGAAGGCAGGTGATTAGAAGGACACATGGAAGTATTTTCACACATTTTCACGACGGCCTTCTCTGTCCCTGGCGTTCGTGGTGCCCTGACACCCCACAGGGGCCCCTGCAGGTCAGTCTGCCGCCCCCCTGCTGCTTAGAGAGCTGCTGACGGAATTAGACATCCCCTTAAACGGAGCTCGTGGAAACTATGAAACTGGCATGACATTAGAAGCAACATAAAAAAAAGAAAACACTAGTTTTAAACACCAGCCGGTAGAAAGTGCCCAGAAGGTGGAGAAGAGCAGTGGATTGTACCACAAGTTCACAAACAAACAGACACGTGTTTACGTGGACATCTTTGCACCCGATGCCTTGTCTGAAACACTATACGTGAGCTGTATGTGCACGGATTGGTGCACGCAGCCAGCACCGAGGGCCGTGCAGCTGTCCTCGCTGAGGGCTACACGACTCTCGAAGGAGCTTATTCTGACTTCTAGAAAACAGTCTGGAAGCAGTTCACGCGGCCACCGCATCTGCCACGCCTGGCGCCTCCTAGATGTAGGACTCCTTGGCGTAGAGGAGCTGCTCAGCCTCGAAGGCCGGCTGGCTGCAGCGCCCCGCCAGGCAGTCCCACGGGCTCCGCTGCGTGGACTCAGACACAGCTCTGAGCCGGTGCAGCTCGGGCCTCCCCATGACGGCCACTTGTCCGACCGTCTCCACAGAAGCACAGCCAGTCCTGCTCTGGCTCCAGCTCGCAGTCCTGGGCGAGAGTCTGTGCCCGTCGAGTGGCTCTTGGCTGCATGTGTTCCCCGAGTCCCCTCCGTGGTGCACGGGCAGGCGAGGCGCCAGCCCCGAGTCCAGGCTGAGCATCCTGGCCCGCAGGCTGCCAACCGTCTGGCTCCCACGGGCAGCGAGCGCCGGGGCCTGGCCCCGCACGGCCTCTTCGTAGGAGGGGGGGCTGCCGGGCCTCGTCCTGTCCACCAGCCGGAACACGTCCTCCCCCGACAGGGCACAGGATCTTGGGCTGAAGTCCAGAGCTGCTTGACTGTGGGGTTCAGACAAGTTCTCCTGGACGATTCGCCCGGCGAGCTGGCTCTCCCTTCTGAAGTCCTTCCTGCCGGGGTCTCTGGCCAGGCCTTTGGCTCTCACCGACAGGCTGGGGGGCTTGGGCAGCGTCCTTTTGTGCGAGGCGAAGGAGAAGGACATGGAGTGTTTTTTTATTTCTCTGCTGGGCTTACTTTTATCTGTCTTCGTAAAAGACTGATGTCTGCTGAAGAAGTTTCTCCTGGGGCTGGCGGGGGAAGCCGGGGGCGAGCTGTCAGAGGAGGCGTCCAGGGAGCCGCTGGAGCAGGCCGTGGGCGCCCGCCCCTGCGGGGACACTGCGCCCTGCGTGGAGCTCTGCCCCCACAGGTCCTGCGGCCTCTGGCTCCCACCTTCCACCGCGGGAAACACCTCCTCTGGGAAGGGGTCCTCGGCCTCCTCACTTCCCGAGCCGGAGGCCGGCCGAGCCGCGGGGGCGTCCTCGCTGCGTGTCAGTTTTGGGTTAGCTTGCCGGCTCCCCAGGCGCTCCGGTGAGGGCGACACGCTGGGCTCCGAGTGCCTCCTGTCCGGGTCGCCGAGGGAGCGTTTCAGCCTGGCCACAGTGCTGGCCACGGGCTCCACGCGGGCAGCTGTGTCCCAGGGCCCCGGGGGCAGCCTGGCCGGGGAGCCGAGGGCGCTGCCGCAGTCCCCGTCAGGGTCGTTGCTGTCGTAGGCCGAGTCATTCTGCAGGGTCGACGCGTCTGCAGACATGAAAGGGAGGTTGAGCTTTTGCTCAGATTCCTTAAAAGGAGCTTTCGTGCAGCTCACTCACCCTATCGAGTGTGGCAGTGGGTAATTTGGTGAAGCTACTTTGGGGTTTGAAAGGAAAGGTATTTGCCACATTAAATATTTGTTTCTTTCAAAATTGACTCTGTCAATGGGGACAGGGAGGGAGGTAGGGAGGAAACAGCATTTCACTGAATATGGATTGATCTTTACTTTAAAAACGATCCTTTGAATGGCCTTCTTCTGTCCATTTCCATTTTAAAGGACCGTATTCCAATAGTGGAAATAGAAGGTTATGACCCGCCCACTGGCTCAGGTTCATCAGCAAGACTAGCAGTTTCTGATTGGGAACAGGCAGGGCCCAGGCGCAGCCCGTGAGTGCCTGCAGCCTGCGGAGACGCTGCAGGGAGAGCCCTGTGCGCAGTTAACCTCCTCCCCACGGTGAGTCCACACTCAGCCCGGGCCCTGTCACAGCGGCTCCTGCTTCCTAACCAGGGACACTGGACACTGCGATGCAATGCGAGGCCGACAGCGCGCCCTACCTGAGCCGTCCGTGTGCTCCAGGGAGTCATCGGAGATGGAACTGGAATGCACCGGAATGTTCTCCCCGAAGATTTCCAAGCAGTTGTCGATGAGGAATTCCACCAAAGTCTTCACCTGGGAGGACACGTGAGCAGATGGTCAGCTTAAAGGCATCTTTATTTCTTAAAGGGAGGGGGACAGGGCAGGGTCAGCTGTCAGGGCGGTGCCACAAGGAGCCGAAGAGAGGTTCTTTGTCTGGAAAGAGCAGACAGAAAACCTGGTTCCCATCATCTGTATTAAAGTTATTTTTGAGACATGCACGTTTTTATTTGAGAATCTGAGTGTTTCCTTTAAGTAAGGAGTGTCTCAAACCCGTAGTTGGACCGAGTGTGATGCACAGAGGACAGAAGGGAAGGCGTTCTGCCCTGGGAGACGGGTGTGAACATCGGAAGCACTAAACTCTGTCTCTGGGAGGTCGAAGGCCGCGACCTAGGCTTAGTCAGGTTCATGAAACGCATGCGGCTAAGAGTGGAGCTGTGACCAAGACACCGTGCGTTTCCCATCTTCGCTGTGATGGCGGACAGTCAGAGAGACGCAGAGGCATTGCATCACTTCGATGTGCGGGCGGGCGGGCAGTGAGAACAGAAACTGAGTTTCCCAGAATAGGCTGGAACAAACCTGATTGTTCAAGTCTTTCTGGGCTTCCAATGAGAGGTTCTGGTCATTCTCCCGGGTCAGCATGTTGGGCCCCACGCAGATGGCGAGGTTGCTGGCGTCCATCTTGCTGACCTCGGCGTTCTTGCTGACCAGGTAGAGCACGGAGAGCAGGTGCTTGAGCAGCAGCAGGTTGGGCCGCGGCAGCTTCTCTGCGACCCTGCAATGAGGTTCCGGGGAGGGGGGGGGGGCGGTTCAGAGGCGCCAATGGCTTTGCTGGCTGCAGTGTAGCAGCCGAAACCCCCTCACCCAGACTTCCTTTAAAATGAGGAAGGTGCTGCTTTCACAAGGAACATTGTGAAATGCTCATTCAGACTCCTCCCAGGGCAACTGACACGGGATGAAACTGGCTAACCAGGCATCGTGACAGCCTAAGACACCGACCCCAATGACACATCCTGTGTTATTTACATAGATCCTAGGTTTGGAAGCATTAACTCCTGCAATAAACACCAGAGCTTAATATTTTGAAAACTATTTTTTTTTGAAAACTATTTTTGTAGAAGAATCATTTAGCCATGTATAATGCCTTTTTGTTCCTAACACTGCAAGACTGTGTGTTGTGTGTGTGTTTTTAACACAGTCATTTGCCTTTTTCTGACCTGTGACCATGGAACAAAGATGAGACATTTTTGCACCATTCTGAGAAATCTTTACGGAGAAGAAATCAGTGTATTAGGCATCTTAATAACTATGGTCAAGGCAGCATTTCAACGGCAACATTATTACTAACAAATAATAAATTAGGTTTTTAAAGCCTCTCTTTTTCAAAAAAATGAAATGGTGACTCTAATATATGGATCGTTTTCATTTTTCATAAGATGTTTTGTTCTGAAAGAGCTTTATGTCTTTAAGTAGAAAGTAATTTTCATTTTGGGGCAAACACTCTAATGTATTCAATTCTATAAATATATTTCATTGAAAATATTTAGCCATGTGGGCGATCATAATATATAGGCACACTCTCATAGGATTTGGCAAAAGTGTTGATATTTTAAAGTTAGGCATTTAAGATTCTCTAGTCACCAAGAGGTCATATTTCACTCACATATGTAATTACTTTCGCTGTCACTGGAGTTTGTTTTTATATAGTTCTCATGTTGGTTAATTAGAAGAAGATGAAGTATATTATGGTATTTAATGAACAAAATAATCCCTTCTAGATTGTTCTCTGTGCTTTCAGGGATGCTTTCTGGGAGAATGGTTGTCTTGCAGGACACTAGCCAACGTAGGTTAAGGAAAACCCCGAATTCCTACACCTGGCTGGCTAGCCCGTTTTGAAGCTTTCATCTATGATTCTGCCTCATACCTTCTCAAACGACTTATCTTTTTAGACTCCCCCACCTCTCGTGATTTGTACTGAAGTTCATGTTCTACTTTTTGAAAAAGTATCTACTTTCCTTTGGCCGAAACGGTGTTTGTAAATGTCCAGGGTGATTCCTGATTTTTATTCTGGGAATAGATGAGCAGTTCCACTCGGATCCCCTAATCATTACAATGCGCGTGAAGCACTCTGCTACGCGATGAATGAAGAGATGGAGTCCATGTGGGAGGACCTGACGACTTACTGTTTCAGGGCCTCGATCCTGTCCTCCTCATTCTGTCTCTCCAGGGCACCCATCCAGTCCTCAAACAGGTCACAGGAGAGCAGCTTCCGGGGGATACTCCGGAGGAAGTCCTGGAGGATGAAGAAAGGGTACCATTCGGCCTGTTTGTGCTGTGGAACGTGCTGGTGTCTTTGTCTCAACTTTGTTCCATCTCAGGGAACCTATGCTCATCTTGCCACAGGCTGTGCCCCCTCCTTCCTACATTTGATTAGTTTGAAGATCTCTCTCTTGAGTTGTCTCTCAGCATCTTCCTACAACAGGCATAGTAAGGGCACCATCCAAGGGGCCACAAGATTTAGGGGTATGGACTTGGCCATGGGACAACCCAAGTGCCTTTCTCCTCAAAATGCTGGGGAACTTTAAAGCCTCACTTTCTGTTGGAATCTGGGATCACAGAAACACAGATGTTTATATAATAAACAAAAGGCTCAACTTAAGCAAACTGCAAGATCAGTGTACTTTGATTTGTAGAGAGAAGAACCCATTTCTTTTATCTGAGCATTAACGTATCAGAGCCCATTGGCAGGTTCTTTGGCGCCAATGCTGTGAACTCACCTTAAAGACCACTGCCAGGAGGTGCACGGGGAGACTTTTCAGATCCACCATGACTCCCGAGTTGAGCTCCTCCTTGAGCTCTTTGCGGGCTTTCTCGTTGGCTGCTTTCCTGAATATCCCTTCAGTGGACGGGCCTTTCAGGCACAGAATAGTGAGAATATCCTAGAGGAAAGAGGCATAGGAACAGGAAATGGTTACCCTTGGTTTGAAGACATACTTTGCTACTAATACACTAGAAACCTATATTTAGGTAGGAGAAAGAGAATTAAAATAGTGCATATGCACAGTAGCTAACTTTATCTGTCATAAAGTAGCCTCTCCATTAAAGTTAGTTCCCCATGATCCTAAGTTAGTCTTAACAAGTGACCACTGATGCCAGTTGTTCCTTTCAGTCCAGTTGCTATCAACTCTTCCTCCACCCTCTATTTTTCTGAGAGGAGGTGCATTGTGAAAGCTCTCATTTGCACATACTAAAACTGCTTCAGGCCTCCTTCCTGTGACCCATTCCACACACACTTTGGATTTCTGGTCAGATATGCTACACCACATCTCTGTCTATTGATTTTTCAGAAGCCACACATTTTCAACATTCTTAACTCTATGAAGTCAAGGACAGAGCGACCGTCAATCTGAGCTCATTAGCAAATACAAGAAATTTCTAGAATGTAAGCAGCCAGGGACTGGCCTGACTGCACTCCTGGCGGAAACCATTTCTAAGGGGGGAACACACGAAAGATCGGCCTCAACAAGGTTAGATGAGGATGACATTTTGGCTGCCCAAGGACTTTTCACATCTGGCAGAAAGCTGAAGTAGGGTGACAAGTAAACGCGCTCCTACCTGGATGGGTCTGGGGAGGGTGTCATCGTCACCACAGATAATCGACAAGGGCTGATCAAACAAGGACGCTTTCAATTCTGGCTCTGAAGCCCCAGAAAAATCTGATGGAGGAGAAAGCCTTCTCATGGGAAAGGGCCAGGACAGCACCTTCTTTCTCTTCTTAATTTCTACCGCCAAGAAAACAAGGCAAGGTGAAATTTTAGATTAAAATATTAACAAACAGAGATCCATGTCAGACAGTGGGTATCGTCAGCCACATAATGTCACCTCTGGTATGCCATATGGGGGAAAAACTTTTGCAAAAACTGAGAAAGCAAAAGGCATGAATCTTAATCTCTAAACATAAACCCAGAAAACCACCACAATGTTACCAGGGCAACCAGCCCCTAAACATCAACACCAGGGTTCTTCAAAGTCTCCACCTTTCCTGTTTTTACCCTTCACCCACTGTTGGCTGCAGAAAACTGGCAACACCTAACTGTGCGGGTCAGAAACCACCATCTTAACCTATTGACCTTAGTAACATAGTGGACATCTTTCATGTGAAATACATTATTTTAATTTGCTCCTTTGAAGAAAATAAAACTTACAAAGAGAGGAACTGACTTGCTCAAGAGGGCGGGCTGCAGCCTTGCTCGCACCACCGGCCACTAGAGGGAGCTACATCACTCAGCCTGTCTGCAGTTCCCCTTCCCTCCAGGGTTGCCGCGGGGCGGCTGCCTTAGGACCGGGAGAGCACAAACTGCTGCAGAAAGGCCCGAGCTTAGGCACGGCAATTGGGAATTATCAGAGAACATCGCCAAGATATCCTATCTTTGCAAAGTCCTGAAGACGTGTGTGCAATGGTCACTGCCTTTCACAAGTTTCCTTCCTTTTCCCCTTTCTCTCTGCTCCCTTCTTTTTTTCCTAATTAGGAAAGCTGTGTTTTCTAAATGCACTGGCGTATGTTTCTATACAATTTATACTGGCATGTGGAAGAGGCTGGGTGGAGAAGCGACCTTTTCCCATGGTTCAAGAGAACTGGGTCTGGGTTATGTTATAAGGTAATGCACTGTGAAAAGAGTGAAAAGTGAACCGTGTGCCCTAGCCTGTTTGGCTCAGTGGCTAGAGCGTCGGCCTGCGGACTGAAGGATCCTTGGTTAATTCCGGTCAAGGGCACATGCCTGGGTTGCAGGCTCTATCCCCAGTGGGGAAATGCAGGAGGCAGCCAATCAATGATTCTCTCTCATCATTGATGTTTCTATCTCTTTCCCTTCCTTTCTGAAATCAATAAAAATATATTTAAAAAAATAGTGAACCATGGGTTCTTTGGAATTTGATGTCAGCAAAGATTGGGCTCTTAGATTCACTTTCCATCACTGGGGAGGAAAAGGCACTTTGTGTTTTTCATGTGTCCGTATGCTTTCATTGTCAAAACAGGGTGGCCAGGAGATCTGTCGCCCACTAGGAGCCCCTTGGAGAGCAGGGGTGGTTCTGAGGGGTCTTTTCTGTCTGATGCTCAGGGGGCTGGGGCCTCCACTTGAGTGTGGATGTTCTGCGGTCTTTAAGAGCACATCATACAAATAATTCCTAGTAGAGAAACGTCCTGTGGTTTTGCAAACCAAGAACATTTGCTGTTAGCACTTACATAAAAGAGCAGTATATTTTCAAAACTCACCAATTAGCTGGCAAATGCTATCTTCACTCTCACATGATGCCAACAGAGGATGTTGCTTGATATCACCCTAAAAGCATGTTTACTTTAGTTAAACACAATGACTGAAGAAACCTACCCAGGCTTCCCCCACAAAATGCTCATATAACATTTTATTCATATTAAAAATTAGCCATAGAGTCCACTGATTTCTTTCTAGCTTTTAGAATCAACAGTAAAGCAGTGATTGTTTCATATAAGAGTTTAACACACTGCACTTAGGATACTAATTTTCTACTCTAATAATTAAATAAGCCAAACAATATTCAATTAAAGCAGAAAGTTTTCCCTCTTCTCACAGTGCAGATAAAAACTTTAAAAAATTGCTTTCTTACCTCTGATTGACATTCAATTAATGTCTCCATATTATTGACATTTAGTGTTTTCGACTAAAAGAGAAAAAAATTAGGTTAGGTAAACATTTGGCTCAAGCCTTTGGAAATTATGAAGGAGTAAAGACGAGAGGGGCACATACAGCATTGCAGCTGCTTGTCAGCTTCATCAGAAGTTTGGCCGACTGTCCTGATGAAGTCGCCTCCCGTGCGGCCTCGCTCTGCCTACAGAGAAATCAAATGGGAGAGGGTTAGGGGGGACACACAGGGTCAGCTGGCCAATTTCGGTGCCACTTCGCCAGGACACTAAGCCTGAAACTACTGGGTAGGAAAGTTGTCATTTAAAGTACAGTCGTCTGTTACCAGATGTCTTATGCTATTTGGAACAGTGTCTGAATACACATTTCTAAATGAGTTAAGCCTGATAGCATCACCAGGCCAAATTCTGTTATGCATTTATTACATTCCCATCAAGAGAGAATGTGATGACAAGTCCAGTAACAACTAACTTTTTGGGGGAGAGCTCACTCTGTGTCAGGTATCATAGTAAGAGCTTCGCGTGAATTTGCTCATCCGACCCGAAAAGAGGAAAGCTCAGACATAAGACAAAGAGAACATTTACAGAATTCCGAAGAACAGGCTTCTCCCGAAGCAGAGCTCCCGTGCTCAGAATCTGTATAGCACTGTTGCACCCTCCACCGCGTCCTTAGGATCAGATCTGAAAGCCCAGCGACCTGCTAGCAGCCTGCTTCCCGGCGCCGGTGAACTGATGGCACTTACCCTGGGGGTGGAGGGGAATCCCAGCCAGAGCGTCCGGGGAGCTGTGGGGACCTTGGGGACCGGGAGAGGCAGTGCGACACCCGTTAATCCGCTGGCAGGAGACAGACTGCGCTGCCTTCACGTGTTCTGCATTATAAGCGAGGGGCGGGCAGGTGGAAATTCACCACATGCTGGGACCGGAAAGAACATCATGGGCCGTCACCCTGCACAGCCAGACGCCGGAGAGCACCCGCTTCCTCATTCCTTTTAGGGCAGCTCTGGGTCTTTTTATTTTTTATTCCTTCCACTTGAGAGGAAAAGAAAATCTGTAAACTGCTGGGGTGGAAAAGATGACACATGGCCATAGGTGAAGGCTCTGATTCATGTCACAGGTGGGATGTGTGACTAGAGAATGGGTTATTCTGTACGTAAACATCATTTTCTTTTCTAAAGTGGTCATTTCTGGTGCCCTGACCCCTTTTTTTGGTATACTGTTTGCGGGCTGTCTCTTCTCCCACCCACCATATACTATTTTCATCTGTCACCATACTTATAAAAAATTTTAAAAACTATATATTTATTGACTTCAGAGAGGAAGGGAGAGGGAGAGAGAGAGAGAGAAACATCAATGATGAGAGAGAATCATTGATCGGCTGCCTCCTGCACACCTCCTGTTGGGGATCAGGCCCACAACCCGGCATGTGTCCTTGACTGGAATTGAACCCCAAACCCTTTAGTCCACAGGCCGACACTCTATCCACTGGGCCAAACTGGCTAGGGCAGTACTTTGATTAGCATCCTCTGGGTGCACAATGCTGTCCCTCCAAGAAACCCAAGCTGTGCGGCGGAGAAACGGTCACCACCAAAGCCAGGTCCGTTTCCTCTGGAACTAGGAAGAGGAAGGGTCCAGCAGAGCAGCTGTCATCCTGGTAATCTCGTCTCTTTCCCGTACTAGTCAGAAGCACTAACACTTAATTCATATCAGCCTAATCCTGACGTGGAAGGAAAGCAGAAACTTCCTGTGATGAGACCAGCTTCCAGGAGCGAGGAGATGGTGAGTTTCGCCCGAGGCGCCCTCCTCCTGGCTGACAGAGGGCCTCTGGAGTTTCCTAGGGCTGCGGGGCTAGGTCTGAAGTGACTCAGATACATAAATCGTGACATATCCACACAGTAGCACTGAGGATGTGCAGTCTAAAAGGACATTCAACCATATGGTTGGACCTCACAAAATAATATCGAGCAAAAGAAGCCAGACCCAAAAGAGCACATCTTGCACAAAAATGTGAAAGCAACCTATGCTGGACCTAGCCTGGGACCAGGCACACAGTAGGTATTCAACAAATGAATTCTGAATAAATACATTTACTTATACATATTACTACACAGCATATATATCACTATCCTAACTAATAAAGAGGGAATATGCAAATTGACCGTTGCACCATAACAAAGATGGCTGCGCCCACAGCGGAGGCCGAGTTCCCTTAACAAGCCTGAACTAGCAATCAGCAGGGACCTGAGGCTGTGCCCCCTGCCTAGTGGGGCTTGACAGGGGATCTGAGGCTGCGCGCCCCCCCCCCCCGGCCCAGGCCGGGGGACCTCAGGCCATGCACCCCACTCTGGCGCTGGGCTGGGGGACCTGAGGCTGCGCCCCCCGCCCGGTGGGGCTTGATGGGGATGGGGCTGGCCGGATCTGAGTCTTGCGTGATTTCAAGGCGCGCGGGTGGGCGGGGACTTGACTCTGGGTCCCACAGCGTGGCCTAGACTCTGACAGGAGGAAGATTTTCACATACATTTTACTAATTTTCTTTCATCTCTGACACTTCTATTATAAAGAAAGGGCAAATAGCAATATTAAAATATTTCCTCTAATTAATTCCCTTTTAATGTGCATGAATTTTGTGTACCGGGTCACTAGTAACATATATTCTTTGCTAATATGTATTTCATGAACTTTTTTCATTTGACATGTTTCTTCTAAGAAACAATGTTTATGCTACTCTTACAACTAAAGCATCAATCCCCAATTGAAATATTTCCCTTTTAAAAAAATGAAGACTATTTTCTCTAATCCTTAGGGATTTTTCTCTCTGTCATCATCTAGCCCCCACAATACACATTCTACCAGTGATTTAAAAACTGTTTTTTCTTTCCCCATGGAATTCTATATTCAAAGGAAGGTGAAGTATATAGAATCCTGATAAAACATGAAAAAAATGTTTTAATGTTCCCTAGTGGATGAGGGGTGGGGAGATCATGGCCTGCCTGTCCGTTTTGCCTCTTCTGAGAAGATCAAGCTGGGGGGCCCTTGAAGAAACTCTTGAAACCTCATAGGTTGGGTCTACATTAGCAGTTCCCAAAGTGCATTCTGGGAACTGCTAATGTAATGGGAGCCTGGGAGTACTGAGACCCTTCTGGGAGGGTCCGCAGGGTCCACGCTACGTTAGTAACACTGCTGAGCTGCTATTGGCCTTTGTAAACTACTTTCACCAGCGCGGAGACAGTGGAGTTTCCAGAGCCACCGCTGGGGGATGTTCTGAAGCGCTGGGCATGCAGGCTTGTGTATTCTTTTGCATTAAAATGTTCTCACTTCTAATTTTTATAAGGTACACATTGGTAGCTATAACTTACATAAATTAAAGCTCGTAAGAGTTGCCAATAATTTTGTGGAAAGTGTTCTTGAAACCAAAACGTTGGAGAACTCCTGATCAACACCACACCTTTGCCTGTGAGGAAATTCTACCCATGTGGCATGTATCTTTGTCCTCTTATTTTCACCCTATCTCGCCAGAGCCATTTTTAATGCACATTTTTTCAAGGTGTATGGCCTGGCCATCCACCCTTCACACTGCTTGCTGTTGGTGAACAGCTTGATGAGCCTGGGAGTGCAGGAAGGAGTCTTTCCCGCTCACTCGAGCCCCTGCCCTGGGATTTGCCCCTTTCCCAGGACAGCTGTGCCTGCAGCTGGGCCCACGGGTCCTCAGCCCTCGGCTCGCTCCTGAGTCTCATTTCTTCATGATGGTCACTCCACTTCTCAGTTCCTATAAGGAGCACGTCCCTTACTATAAACTCAGCCAGCAACGTGAGGCAACGGGGAGAATGAGGAAGTTAGTCAGCTATAAGAAAAGCACCATTTCCCTCTGGATATGTAATTCTAAAATTTTTGAGCCTTTAAATGAGATTTGGTCATTGTTAAGGGTTCTATTTTTCTCATGTAGAGGATCATGTCTCTAAATTTATTATTAAATAGGATATGAAATAGACATATAAACATATTCATCCCAGTAACAACTCTTCTGAAAAGTAGGGTAATGGGTTATATGTTTGTTAATGATGTGGTAACTTTAGACATCTTAAAAAATAATTAAAATGCAAATGCTATGAGTTACACTGAATTAAAAATTCTCTCTAATCTAGTCTCCACCCCCCCTCCCTTCTTTTTTGACACTAAGAGTCAGATTTAGGGCATAGTCTTGAAACTTCCAAATCTCCTGTCAGTTTCATTAATAACAACAAATACAATTTATATCACTTTAAACAAATACAGAGCTTGTGACCTGCAAGAATGGCTGCGCTGCATTTCCCACCTTGTACCTCCTCCATAGGCCCACCATGCCCCCTGCAGGGAAGAAGGGCGGGCTGAGCTGGGGGAGTGGAGGTTATTAGCAAACACAACAGGAAGAGTGAGTTAGGGCTCCGGGCGTTTTTTAAAAGCAGGAATGTCTTTGGGCTGTTCTTACAGAGCGGTGTATGGGAGATTGTGACAGTCATCAGATAATTAACAGGTAAGTTTGTAACTGACAGAAAGCACCGCCAGCAGCTGTCCTGGTGGCTGGCGGGAGACCGGGTGCCCATCCTCCGTGGGGCGGAGCGGTGGGGACAGGTCCTGCTTCTGCAAACGGCCGAGTAGCTCCAGTGCAGTTTCCCGAACAGCAGCAGAGACACCTGTAACCCAGTGCGGAGCTGCAGGCAGGCATACGGGTGCTCACTGGGATGAGACAGATGGAGGACCCGTCCCTGCAAGCCTTGCCCACGTGGCCAGCAGACGCACGTTCATGCCAGTGCTTTAGAATCAGGCCCTTGGACTGTCGTTTTGCCAAAGTAAGGAGGCCTCACCTGAGACAGACGAGAGACCACAGGTCTCAGCATCATGAGTCCTGGACAGCGACTGCTGTCAGTGACCTGTGGCCGCAACCACGACTGTCTCCCCGTCCCCCCTTCCAGGGCCTGAGGCCTCACCTTCGTTAGGGAGGGGAAATCCCTGCTGGTCCCATCCCTGGTCCTCTAGCTCCATCCGCCCCCGGGGGTGGGGACGTCAGACTGTGCCATGTCCATGCTGTGCACAGGCTGAGGCCTGCAAACCAGCCAGGGGAGTCAACAGGGGCCCACCTCCCTCTGCCAGGAACTCGCTGCTGTCCTGCCCAGTCTTCCAGCCAGACGGGCCCTACTTCTCTCTTTAAATGGGGGCAGGGGATTCATTAACTTGCCAAGTCCTTTTCATACACTGACGCTGTTATAATGAATTAGCAGTAAGCTCCCCGCCTGCTCTTCTCTTAGGAACTTCAAGGGAAATCTGTGGGTGTGTGGGAGGGCGGGAGAGACATTCCTGCTCCCCCAGCCCAGGGTCACGGAGGCTGCCTGCGGTGAGGGCAGGTAGGGGCTTGGCCCGGGCTGCAGTACATCCAGCCCATGTCCTCTCAGGTCATTTCTTTTTTCCTGGCAGGAGCAGGGCTGTCTTCCAGCCAAATTCTAGCCCCATGGCATGAGGCTTACCTGCCTTTCCCCCAGGTTCGCTGGGACCACAGCACCCCTGAAACGCGGCAGTGTCATTGCATCTCACGGGATTAATATTCCCCGCAGCACCCACAAATGCCCGCATTTCTGCAGTGGACGCACATATTAAATTCGCCTCTCAGAGATAATTAATTTATCTTTGTCCTGGCAGACAAAAGAGCCCCCACAAACAATAATATGTGAAGAACTCTGTGTTTGCAGAAAGCTGGCTTGAAAACTAGGGAGGTTAGAACAAAATGTTCTTTTTCAACTACCTTCCCCACTTACTGAGATCAAGACAAATAATTAGAAATAAAACATCCTCAGATTAGGTGATTAGAACCTGAAAACTGATGATAAAACTACCAGTGTCATGGGCAATGCACCAACTCACATATATCACCTTAAGAACTAAAGAATCCTTCCTTTCTAATGACACACACACACACACACACACACACACACACACACACACTGTAATGTCAAGATGCAACCCCAACCATCAGTTAACTACAACATCATCCAGCAGGTTGTCTTTAAAAGAGGAAATTATGAAAGCTGAGGCTCTTAGTTAGCAGTCTGCAAAATTCATGTGCGGCATTTATAAAAAACTTGAACAAAAAAAGTAGAAACTGTGGAAAAATATTTAGTTAGCCTCATGCTTTTTAAATGCCTTTTAAAGAGGTATTTTCTCCATTTTACTTTGATTTTTTTTTATTTTACTTAGTGCTTTTCTTATTTGTCATATGAAAAAAATTATGGAGGCTTTCACCTCCTGGTTTAAATTTTAGAAGAGAAAAGTATTTGTCATTTTGAATGTGTGTGGTCCCTTTCACAGATACTGCACCTTATTTGGTGTCTCCTGAGAAACTCTCCTGGGCATGGCCTCGGAGGGGCCCTGGCTCCCGGGCACAGCTGCTGGGGTGTGGCCTTAGATAGGCCGTGTGGCCAGCATCCACGCAGCTCCCATAGGAAGAAGGGGCTGGGGGTCTCCATCAAAATCGCAGCCTGGCCTGAACGAGCTCACCAGTGACTGGGAACTATGCTCATTGGGTGGCTTGGTCTCATTTACACTTAAAAAACACACATCTTTTTATTGATTTTCGAGAGGAAGGGAGACGGAGCGAGAGATAGAAACATCAATGATGAGAGAATCATTGATCAGCTGCCTCCTGTACGCCCCCTACTAGGGATCGAGCCTACAGCCTAGGCATGTGCCCTGACCAGAAATCGAACCGTGACCTCGTGGCTCATAGGTCCACACTCAACCACTGAGCCACGCCGGCCGGGCTCATTTGCACTCTTTAGTTCGGTTCAGCTGCCAACCACAGCACGCTCCTCACCCTTAGTGGCTGACACTGGGCAGTGATTTCTTCTCTTGGTTATGAGAGCTTTTCTGATGCACCAGCCCTGACGGTTTTGACTGAGACCCAGGATGATCCGGGCTGTGGGTTAAAGCTCCGTAATCTCCCATGTGAAAGGGCTTTGGATGAGAGAGGGCAAGGCCAAGAGGTGATTCTGGAAGCCTGACGCGGCCTCCTACAGAGAAAATGAATGAGCGGAATGAGCTGAGGGAGTGAGGACAAGGGTATGCTGGATGGACAGGGTGTGCAGGAACGGAACTGACATGCACAGGGCCTCAGCCCTCCCCTTCCGGGTTGGATGGAAGGGCCGGGCCTTGTGGTGCTCTTCACACTGCACTCCCGGGCTCTTCCTGCAGAAGAGAGAACCACAAGCTTTCCTCCTGCCTTTGGCTCGAAAGACCTCATGCAACATGCCAGGAACTCGGAGACACACACGTTAGAAAGTCTATACCTTTCCTAACTTTTACACCTGTTGATCGCACAAGTGGGCCCAGATGCCATCTGCCTGAGAAACATTCTTTGTGACTGCAGTAACTCTCAGAGGGCAGCCACGTTTCCCACGTGTCGTCCAGTGGTGATCGGCAGCCTCCCGAGGCCCACGGAACCCAGATGCGGGCCTCGCCCCCAGCTCTGGGCCAGCAGGTCTGGGCACAGGCCTGCGAGTGCGCAGTCTTGACAAGCGCACAGCCCACACTGACACAGCTGGTCTGGGACCACGTGGGAAAGACTGCGGAAGAGCCCGAAGGAGTGACAAGCAAGCGCGTTTTCCTCCGGCATCCTGGGCACTGGAGGTGCCCTCCGGGGCAGTTTCAGAACCACCAGGCTATTCCACGGCCCCAGCACCTCGCTGGCTCTCCTGCGTGTCTGGCCCTGGGAATGGGCCTGCAGCCCTGACGACGTGGAAGTTCACACTGACACGGGGATGAGCCGGAGCCGCAGCAGGAAGTTCACAAATGCTCCATTTTAAGAATGAGCACAATGACCGGCCTCCAGGCAGAGGTTCTGCTTCCGCTTTGACCAGACCCCTGGGTGCACCTGCTTCTGGTTGCTACGCTCGGCGCCGTTTCCCAGACAGAAAGCTGCCGGCTGCTCCGGGGGACGTGTGCAAACGCCCGTGTGCCAGAGAATCCCGCACCTTTCCTAGGTGGCCCCAGAGATAAGGCAGGCGCTGCTCGACTCAGAGCCCCAGGATCTAAGGCGGTAGATCTCTGCTCATTTTTATTTTACCTTTTTTCAAGTGCTGCGGTGTTCCCCTGTGGGTGACTCACTTCCAGTGGCCGCGGGCTGAGGAAACCAAATGGACCACAGGGTACACGAGCGCGTTCTGAACCGTGCAGCTGGCTCTTTGCCTGCAGGGTGTCTAGTCCTCATTAAGAATTTGTTCCCCACAAACGACACTTCTGCAAATCCCTAAGCACTGAAGGCAAGGCTTCTTTATTATCATCTACCGGAATGTGCCGTGTGTGTGTGTGTGTGTGTGTGTGTGTGTGTGTGTGTGTCACTCTCTCTTTTCACTTGCACATCACAAATGACAGGTAAACCAGTGCTGGTGGAATCTCTCTCGCCTAGTGAGAAGAGGCAGTTTCGAGTGTAAACACCAGACCTTTGCACACTTTGCTGCACATCAGAACCCCCTGGGGAGCTTTTAAAAAGTCCCAACACCCAGGCCACATCCTATGCCAGAGAAGCTGTGATTTCTGGAGACGGAGTCCGGACACCAGTGTGCTTTAAAACTCCACAGAAAACGTCAACATGCAGTCAGATTTGCGAACCAGTGGTCTCAGCAATCAACCGTAGGCACCAGACAATCTTAGAAGCAGCAGGCGCATTCCTGCCCAGGGTGGGAGGTGGGGCTCAGTTTCCCTCCACAGATGAGCGCCAGCTCAGGAGGACTTCCCTGACTCACACAGAAAGTGAGAAAGTTGGGGTGACTTTGGATCTGTTGCAATCCTGTGGTTGAATGGGGCCAGACATTCTTTGTTTCTCTCGGGAGATGGATTCCACTTCCCCACTCCTTGAAGCTGGGCTAGTTTCATAACTTGCTTTGACCAGTAGAACGTAGCAAAAGGGCTGTGGGGTGAGTGCTGGAGTCCAACAGGACAGGTGCTTCACTGGGTGTGGAGAGACAGGAAAAGGACATGGTTCCCAAGCCCCAGGAGCCAGTGTCGTGTTCCTATCGTGTCCTTTCAGTTTCCCAAGCCATCAGCTGCTGACAGCACGCAATCTCCGTCCCTACGTGGGAAGTCATACCTGGCTCTTGTGGAGAGTCCCGCGGTTCTCCAGTGCAAAGGAGGGCACAGTGCTCCCCTCAAGTTCTAGGGATTGGAGACTGGATCAGGAATGAGTGGGACCTTACACCCACAGCCTTGAGGGGCTTCTTCTGGGCAATACATTGATGTAATTCAGCATCGAGAATTAATTAAATGCGAAGGCTTTGCCTTCCACTAACCACTCCAATTGTATCACCTTCTCATGTAGATCACACACACACATACACACACACACACACTCACTCACTCACTAAGGCTCCCATAACACAATACCAGCTGGTGGCTTAACCAATAGACATTTTTCTTGCAGCTCTAGAGGCTACAAGTCCAGGGTCAAGGTGTCTGCAGGTTTGGTTTCTCCTGCGGCCTCTCCCTTGGCTTGCAGATAGCCGCCTTTTCACTGTGTCCCCACGTGGCCCTTCCTCTGTGCGTGAGTATCCCTTGTTCTCTCTGTGTGGCCTCATCTACGCTTCTTAGGAGGACACCAGTCCTACTGGCTTAGAGCCCTTCCTAATGGCCTTCATTTCAACTTAATCACCTGTGAAAGCCCTCTCAAAATACAGTCACCTTGTAAGGTGCTCTGAAAAAATTAGATGTGCATATATATTTTGATTTTTCATTGACAGTAAGTGTGCCTGCATATGTTTCTCTGTCAAGGGGTTAGCATTGCTGTGTCTTATGTCAAAACCTTCGGAGATAGCCCAGCCAGCACGGCTCAGTGGTTGAGCATCAACCTATGAACCAGGAGGTCATGGTTTGATTCCCGGTCAGGGTTGTGGGTTTGATCCACAGTGTGGGGCGTATAGGAGGCATCCGATGGATGATTCTCTCCATCAATGATGTTTCTATCTCTTCCGCTCCCTTCCTCTCTGAATAAAAGCAATAAAAAACCCACAGAGACAGACAAATGGGAGAGGGAAGCAGGTGGCTTGAAGCAGCTCATGCTCACGCCTGAATCACTGAAGGTGAAGGCCAGGAAACTGCAGGAAGTCTGGGGGCTAGAGGCCACTCAGCCCACGCATCCCACACACACTGGGCTTCTCCAGCCTGCATGGCAGGCCAGGCATCTTCACACCCCTCACCCTCGGAGCATGTTCCCTGGAACACAAACCCATCTCCTTCCGCGAGGTTGCTCAAGTTCCTATTCAGAAATAATAATCAAAGAGGAAATTACAAATTTGGCGGTTCTTTTCTCCCTCCTCATTTTAAAACTCTCCTTTCTGTGATAGGCAGACGGGACTTCCTTAAGCCAGTCGCTTAGTTCCCATTTTCTCTAGCTGGAGGCATTTCAGATAAAAGGCCAGGTTGTGAGACACACAAGTCAAACGTTTCTTAACTGAAGGGGAATTCCACAGATAATAGGAAACCTGGGAACAGGAGTGAGGGTGTTTGCGAGAATCCAACATTGTGTATTCATGCACAAACTCAACAGATTGTGTTAGAGAATCTATCCAATACTCGTGTCTGAGGAACCTCCTCCCAAATGAGTCCACAGACCTTTGCTCCTCTTCCCCGGAGGAGCCTTTGGGAGGTGCCAGGAGAGACCTCCCAGACTTCCCCCATGAGGGGCTGGAGACATGGCAGTGGGAGGTGCAACCTCCTGCGGCCAGGGACGGGGAAGACAGGGTTCCAGAGGGAAAATAGGAAAAGCCTACACAGGAACACAGTGACACAACGCTGCATCGCAATCCTCAAACTGGAATTGTCAACAAAAGCAGCCAGATGAAAACCTCAGACCCCGGGGCCAGAGGTCGCGGCAAGAAGACTGGTACATGCTGCCATGTCCCTCCCAAGTCCCAAACGTGGTTTTAATTCTGTGGTTTGTTTGCCATCCTGCACCCAGTTATCAAGGTGGAAGAAATGGGTCCCTATAGGGGCCACTGGTGAGCATAAAGCACGCAGCCATGACTGCAGCTAATGGTGATGGGAGGCGGTCAGATGGCAGGCACTCACTAGCTGGGCCCATCCAGGGGGTAGCCCAGTCAGGAGGGAGGAGGAGCCGGTCATGCTCCAGCGTGGGGGGCTGAGTGGGAGGGGAGAGGGCATTTCCTATGCCTGGTTTTCTCTGTGCTCCATCCGGGAAGTGACTCGGACAGTGTGACCAGAGGGCAGAAGCCTCTCCCAGCTGCCCCTCGGAGGAGCTTTTATGAGAGCTCAGGAAGAGAGCCTCAGCCGTGGGAGCAGGCGGCCGCAGAGCAAGAAAACGCCTGGTCTCTGGGTCTGAGCTGGACGGGGGCTTCCTCACTATTGGTGACTGCGAGAAGCCAGTCTCCCCCCCAGCAACAGGAAGTGATGTGCTGTGACCACTAGTGACCCTTGACTCGTTGGAGGGGATATAAAAGCTTTAGAGTTCAAGTTCCTTCTCATCTTTCTCAGAGCTGGGTGTTTCTCACAGCAATAAGCCTACTTTTCTCTTAAGAGGAAGAAAACTATCCCTAAGTAAGAACTGATTTCCCCTTCTGCCGTGTCCAGTACTCTGCGTCCTTTTGAGTCTGGAGACGGGGTGGCTGTGTCCTAGGACAGTGGGGCACGGCTGCCCGACATCAGAGCACTCCAGGCTGTCTGAGCACCCCTGTCCCTGCAGGACCAGGTCGGTTTCTCTGGAATTCTTCGATTCAGCATCCGTATTTTTCAAAACCTTCAAAGTTTAGAGTAAATCATAGTCCTCAAATGCAAAGGTTTTGTTTTTAAAAAAATAAGGCCAAAGATTTAATTGGAAAAGTATACTTTGTTCATATTCACATAACATAAAAGCTACCAAGGGATTCCACCCCCAGAACTTTCCATTAATAAAAAACAAAACATATACTGAAAACAGTGATGAGAAAATTCAGCCTAAAGTAGAATTTTCCAGAAAGTTAAGGGCAAGTGACAAAAAAAGCCTATCATTGAAAAAGCTGCTTTTCCAGGAATTTCCTCTTAAATCTGTTTGCAGTGAATGTCTCATTTCAAAGATGGATAAACAGCATTTGCCAAAAAGCCCCACCTCCGGCTGCTGCTGAGAAGCTTGGTGGAAATGCCCACGACAGAGTTAACTCAGGCTGACTCAATGCGGGCTTTAAAGAAAAAACGAACAAATGCTTAACAGTAAGAGCACACGTGGGTAACAAAATGAGTAGCAGCAAAGTGACTAGCTGAAAAGGACTGTCTTGATAGCAAGGTCTGAGGGCTCATCCTGCAAACACAACTTTCAAATCAACCTTCCTTGTGATGGCAAGGAAGCGGGTCTCCCATGAGATGATACTATGTTCTGCATGGTCCTGAGCATCTCTCATTACATGATACTATGTTCTGCATGGTCCTGAGCATTTCTCATTACATGATACTATGTTCTGCATGGTCCTGAGCATCTCTCATTACATGATACTATGTTCTGCATGGTCCTGAGCATTTCTCATTACATGATACTATGTTCTGCATGGTCCTGAGCATTTCTCATTACATGATACTATGTTCTGCATGGTCCGGTCTCCCTTAGATGATACTATGGTCTGCATGGTCTTGATCAACTGTGAAAGGAGTGGGAACAGTGTCAGGGGACCTATCAGTTACTGACCCAGCCTGAATGCGTCAAGTAATTGTTGCTCCTTTGCTGTACTTTAATGAGGCACAAAACACTGACCTCACCCACAGCTTCACGTCAGCCCTGCGATAAAGCAGAAATCCCTCAGGCCACCATGCAAGCCCTTTCCTGATGAGGTGACACGTGCCTTCCCAGCCTCACATGTCATGTGCCTTCTACTGGGCCGGTGTTCTTACGCCTCCAGAGAAGAGGCTCAATCACAAAGGACAGCCCCAGAGTCTCCCAAACTCTTCCGGGTTTTGCTTCTCTTCCACTGATGGGCTTTTCCTCTAGGCTGAGCTCTCTTAAGCATTTACAGACTTTATCAAACAAGCTCCTTACCCCTAACCTGGGAGGCGGGAGTTAGTACTCCGTCTCCCTCAGAACCTCCTGGCGCAGCTGCAGGCTCCTCCTGAAGGCACCAGGGTTTGTGCTCTAAACGTGAACAGTCCCTATGCTCTCAGGTTCACGTGGAGCGGAGGTGCAGGCAGATGCCTACTCCTGGGTCACGCGGTTTCTTGGATGTTTTTACTGAGCACAATGTCTGTGAGGGCCTGGAGCAAAGCCACTCAGGGCAAGGCCGAGCTGGAACAGCTCTGCAGGAATGGGGGAGAGGGCGTTCCTCCTCCAACATTTCTTCTCACGGCTGAATCAGGATTGGGTCTTGGGGGTGACGGGGTCATGATGGGGTAACTTACGGAACAGCAAGGAAGGACCCTCAGATGCAAAGTGCAGCCCACCCCTCCGATGCCATGGCTGGCCCGTCGGTATGTGCATGGCTTTTGTGCCTCGTCCCTCTGCTGGAATGCCCTTCCTACTCCTCTCCCATGATCCAGTCTAGTCCTGCCTGAAAGGCTCTCAGATACCACCTACTCCCCACCCCCAAGTCCTCCCCTACTTCTCCATCGTGAGGTTAACTGCCTGTACTGGGTTGAATTGCCACCCGCCACCCCCCCACCCCCACCCCATAAGTCTAAATTCTAACTACTGGTACCTGTGAGGGTGACCTTATTTGCAAATAGTCTTTGCAAATGTAATTAACTAAGGATTCTGAGATGAGATCATCCCAGGGTAGGGTGTGTTCATGAGAAGGGTGTCCTTATGAAAGCTAGGAGACACAGAGGCACGAGGGGAAGCCATGTGGAGATGGAGGCAGAGGCTGCTGCATCGACAAGCCAGCAGTACCAGGAATTCCCGGGACCACTGAAAGTGAGGAAGTGGCCTGGCAGACTCTCGCTCAGAGCCTCCCGAGGGCACTGACCCTGCCGACACCCCACTCTGGACTTCTGGCCTCCGGAACAGTGAGAGAATATCCATCTGTGGTTTTAAGCCACCAGGTCTGTGGTGATTGGCTGCTGTAGCCTCAGGAAACTACTACCCTACCTTTCTCTGGGCTCTTTCTCATCCCACCTGACTTCCTCTTGAGTCCCATCAAATGTGACTCCGAGTTTTACTTCTCACGTCCACGTCCACCTTCTCCTGGCAGATGCAGCTGTTACCCTCGGGTCTCTCACAAGGCCTTCTGCAGTGCTGGTGCTCTGACAGTGTCTGCAGGGCGTGCACGGGGAGTTGGAGCAAAGACAGGTTCATGCTCTGAAAGTGGCTGGAATAACTCAGAAGAAGGCTTGGCCTCCAGGTGGCTCTTCCCCTCCATGGAGGGAGCCAGCCCAGTTCTGAGGCCCCTTTGTCACGTCAGGACTTTGGGGTGCCCTCATCGCGCTAGTGCACTGCAGGCAGCCCTGACCAAGGGGTTCTTTCCCGTGCTTCCCACTGTCCACATTGGCAGCTTCGCCCATTTTCCAAATGATCTCCCCAAGCCCTGCCTTCACCCGATGCGCAGCTGGCTGAGGCCAGGGGCCACGACTTCCTCTTCTTTGAATTTCCATAGCTCGGTACTAAGGGCATAACAATGTCCAGTGAACATCACTTAAAGCCCTTAAGGATTTGGTCTCCAATTAGCTTTTTAGGATCCTTTTGTCTTATTTGTTTATTCTGGCTGCCCCTCCCCTGGCCTAAACTCTCCCACTGCCAGTCAGTGATGCCAACCTCCTGTTTAGGTGTTGAATTCCTCCCCCTCCCTGTCCCCTCAGAATTATGGCCTTTCTTGGAGAGAATATACTAGTATTTACGCAGATAATCAAGTTACAGTGAGGTCATCAGGGCGGGCCCTAGACTGCTAGGACTGGTGTCTTTGAGGGAAGGTGATGTGAAGACACAGGGAAGACAGCTGCCTACAAACCAAAAAGAGCGGCCTGGAGCAGACTTCCTCACTTCCTCAGCCCTCCGGAGGAAGCAGTCCTGTTGACACCTTGATCTTGAACTTCAAGTCTCCAGAACTGTGAGCCAACCAAGCTCTGCTGTTTCAACTCCCCCACTCCCCGACCAGTCTGTGTACTTTATCATGGTGGCCAGAGCTGAGGAATACACTGAGTTCTCAGACACCAGCCCTCCCTCCAGCCTTTGCATGTGCTGGATCCTGTCCATGCTACGCATGTAAAAGCTCAACTCTTGCTGAGCACAGTTACGTGGGAGGCTCTGTGCTGGGAGGTTTACGTGCATGACCTCATTTAATTCTCGTAACAACACGGTACCTGGGATTTCCTCTCCATAAAAAGAAGTGTTGCATGTGCTGGTTGGCCTGTACTGACTTTATCAATGGAATTCGTCTGGCTGAACCAAGAAGAGCAGTTACATGCTTTCCTGATGTCCTAGTGACCACGTGGAAGGAGCTGGTCAAAGGGCACGGCTGGCCATCCTTGGGTGCCCCAGCCTGGTCCAGCATGACACCGGGGCATCTCTTGGTCACCTGATATTGGATGGGTGGGACTTCAAAGATCAGTAAGAGAAACCATTTTTGTGATTTAGAGGAAGCTATTAATGGAAAAAGGAAATCCGTGAGATGCCCAGTTTGAAAGCCTCTTATTCCACATGCCACTGGGGTGTCTCCAAGAAAAGGGAAGTGGATGGCTTGTAGGTCAAGTGTTGAGAACAGTGCTGGGCACGTGCTAAGCCTATGTAACTGCTGGCTGACATTATTACTATTGCTCTGAGAATTCTCTGCCAGGGGAGACTTCTCTGCCACAAACATTAGGTTTAGCTCCTCCCTTGCGTATGCGAGCTGATCCTATAAAGTTTATAGGATCACAGTTATCTATTGCAAGGGTAAAGTGTAAACCGTTTTTGAAGAATAGTGTAGCAAGCAAAGGAAGGTGACACAATGCCGGCTGCTTCCTCCCAAGCCCGAATCTGCGGCTACACACTCTGCAGGCCCTAGTTCCGTACAGTGATGCTCAGTGAGCACCTAGGTTCTTATGTGTGACCCCAACCTCTCAGGTACACGCTGGACCTCCTCATGGCCACAGAGGGACCCCCCTTCTTGGCCCCCTCCTCTGCAGGTGCATGTGTGTGCTCTACCCACAAAACCTGTGTCCACGCTTTGCCATTAAGTGGTTCTCCAGAACAGTTTGAAGTAAGCTGGGAGTTGTTGGGAAGTTTCTGAAGAGACCGAGATCAGAAACTGTGAGGGACAATTCCAACCTTATCAATCATCTAGGCCAGGAAGCCCATCTTCCCTGACCTGGAGTTTCTCTTCAAGAAAAAACACGTAGCAAGTGCCATTGGTGTCAGGCACCTGCTAAGCTCCCAGAATCTCACCAAAGCTGCCTCACTCCTCCATCCTCAACCACATGCGCCGGCAACTTGTTTCTTCCGCCTCACAACTCTGTGCAGCAGATACAGCTATTTCCTCGGCAGAGGAGGACTGACTAGGACAATGCTTGTGCACATGGACATCAGGGCTTTGACATACACAGGCCTGCGATCCGTAAGCGGGCTTCTCGCGGCGTGACTGTAGCACCCCCTTTCAACTCGGTGGGCAGAAGCCTTGGTCGCTCTGACCTTCTGCTGGAGGAGGGAGAGGGCAGCTCCCATTGCCGTGCCAGCCTTCCTGAGTGACAGACTTCCTCACTGGGCTGAGTGCTCACACCTGGGCTCTAAGGAACAGAAATGCTCCTATTTGTCTAACAAACACCTTACAGGGAAAGAAAACTCAGGCCTGAGTCCTAGAATCAGCAGTGAACTACCAAAAATCAACAGTGTCTCCTCCTTTCTTATCTTTGCTCACAATCTGCGTTTTATTCCTTTAAAAGTAACTAATTGGTAGGAAATGCAGGAAAAAGCAACAACAGACTCAGAGGTAGCCCTCGGCTAATGACAGTGCAGACCCTCCTCTGATTCTCCAGGGGAGACATCTGCACATTCTGCTGTGGGGACAGGACAGTCCTGAGTAATTAAGGGGCGGGGATCTTGGTGCTGTAAACCCGCCACTGAACGTGGAGGCCCTCACGGAAACTCGGTGACACAAGGCTAGAGGCCACCGTGCAGAAGACAGCGTTTCCTCGGCTGGTGACGAGGTTGTGTCCTCATCCGCAGCTCTTAGGAGACCTGATAAAACCCCGGAACACGCATTTGAAAGAATACATGCACCGCTACGTTCACTGCAGCGTTATTTACAACAGCCAACATTTGGAAGCAGCCCCAACCCTAACCCTAACCGTGTAGTCCCTGTTCGACTCTGATGTTCAGCAGAAAAACTCCAAGGAAAGCCAGCCACCTCGTGAAACTCCCGAGAACCCCATGCAGAAGCTCGGTCGCTGCTTCTTTCCCACCCACAGCTGTCATCTGAGCAGTCACCACTGCAGAGTCTGGACAGTGCCCAGGGAGACAGGGCAGCACCGGCGAACACTGCTGGGTCTGCAGGTGTGCGCTTGGGGAAGAAGCCATCCCCCACTGGCTCACCCGCCCCGAGATTCCCACCAGGTGCCCAGTTCAGGGAACGGACAGTGCTTGAGATTTGGCACCAGGGACACCTCCCCTCGACAGGGCTGAGGAGGGAACGTCCCTACCCAGCCCCATCTTATGCAATGACTGACCCAGTGGCCAAGTGTTTGATAATGAAAGCAATCGTAATAATGAGGGTGATTGTCCTCTCCATTACTTTTCTTTGAAAGCATCAAAAGTAAAAAAAAAAAAGTCAGCCAAAAGCCATTGGCCCCCACCTCTTAATGAAGAGACTCCTAGCTATGTTGTAGGTGTAAATAAAAAGCATGATATGATAGAGCAAAAGAAAAGCACAAGAGGATCGCAGGCACTTACTAATGAAAAGTTACAGAAGAATTGGAGCTTATTAGGCACTTTGAAGGATGAATTCCTCAAGAAATTAAAAATGGAATTGCCTTATGCTCCAGCAATTCCACTTCTGGGAATATATCCCCAAGCCCCAAAACACCATTCAAAAGAATATATGCACCCCTATGTTCACTGCAGCGTTATTTATAATAACCGAGATTTGGAAGCAGCCCCATACCCATCAGTTGACGAGTGGATAAAGAAGCGGTGGCACACTTACACAGTGGAATAATACTCAGCCATAAAAAGAAGGAAATCTTAACTTCTGTGGCTGCATGGGCCTGGAGAGCATTATGCTAAGTGAAATAAGCCAGCCAGAGAAAGACAAATACCATATGATTTCACTTATATGTGGAATCTAATGAACAAAATAAACTAACAAAATAGAAACAGACTCATAGATACAGAGGACAGACTGACAACTGTCAGAGAGGAGGGGAGTTGGGGGGCTGGGTGAAAAAGGTGAAGGGATTAAGCAAAAAAAAAAAAAAAAAAACCCACAAAAAAACAGACACAGCCAACAGGAGGGTGACTGCCAGAAGGAAAAAGGGTGGGGGAGATGGAAGAGGGCAAAGCGGGATAAATGGTGGTGGAGATACTTGACTTTGGGTAGTGAGCGCAGGTTGCAGTATGCAAATGATGTATCATGGAGTTGTTCACCTGAAACCTGTATGGCTTTATTAACTAATGTCACCCCAATAAATTCAATTAAAAGGAGAGAGAGAAAAACAACTTAAGAGTATAAACGTGTGTTGAAACATGTCTTCTTGACAAGGGCAACCTTGAAAGTCCCCCTTTCGAACTGAGTGGCCACCCCCATGTACCATGTCATAATTATTATAAGGCAGGGAAACAAATTCTGAAAATGCAAGAAATATTCACCCTAGAAGCAAGATAGCTCTTGACTTCTGGACTCCCAGTTCTTTCAACTCAACATGAGAATTGTTGGCAGAAAAACAACTGTGGCTTTGGCACAAAGTAAAATGCTGAGAGCCAGGCTGGGGTGGCCTCCTCATCCCCAGATTTAGGAAAGAATCACTTTATCTTCACTAGTAGATCTGAGCTGGAGAAGAGGAGTGGAATAAATAGCAAGTGCAAAACAAGGGACCCATAAATATCACGTAGCTTCAGCATATTTTCAAAACATCCCAGCCACCCCAGAAGTACATGGCTGCTCCAACACATAATGGCAAACCTTGATGATACCCAGGGCATCAGAAAGACTTCTGCTTGGCGTGGGGGAGAGGTTGAGGGCGGAGAGAGGACAGTGGCAAATCATCGTAGCAATTCCCTCATTTCCCCAAAGATTAACGGAAGGGATTCTATTGGCCATCTGGAAAAAAATCCAGCTATCTGTAGGGCATGCTGACCTGTCAGTCCTAAACATATATATTTGCAACAACATTTTTTTGCTTAAAATAATAAACAAGGACTATGGCTGCATTTAGTTTTTCTCTCACATTTGTGCTACCTTAGGTTAGTCTTAGGTTATTAAGACTGCTGAGATTGAGGACAAATGGCCAATGGCATCCCCAAGTTAGGTACCAAGGACAAGTTACCATGCATTTTTCTATGGTTCTCATCACTGTGCAAATTCATTCTCCTTCAGGTCACACACTCGCAGCCATCAGACTGTTCTTTGGAGGTAAACAGCTATCTACGTCTTCCTCCTGAGAACTGGAGAGCCTCAAGGACCCAGACTTGGTGAGAACAGCTGTCTTCAGCCGCCCCCGCCCCCCACCCCCCGGCACATTTTTGTTCCCAAGAGAGCTGTGTCTTGCAAGTAACACATCCCTCCCTCACTGCCTGCGGCCTGTCAAGAGCAATGAGAGATGCCGGGTGTTTTTAAACTCAACTCCACATCCTTCTACAATTTGAAATTAAAAAAATATGCTCTTGATACTCAACAGTGGCTCTCCCTTCTTCCACTCCACGCCCCCACCATACCAGCCGCTGTGTTTTATGACCTTCATGATGGGTTTTTGCCAACCACCTTCTCCAGGGGCTGGCTTATTTTGTGTTTGTTTGTGTTATTTTGGTTTGTCTCTAGGTGGCTCTCCAAAGGACAAGCCAAATCCATGATTTCTCCCTTTTCTACAAACTTAGCTGACAGAAAGACAAAAGGCTACTTCAACCCAGCAAGATGCCATGCTTTTTGTTCACGTACAAAGAAAATCAAGAAATGGTCAATGGTTTCTCTTCTGGGAGGCAGTGTGGGGTGCTCATCCCTCCAAATCAGCTCTTGGCTTTTTACGGGGGGTGGGAGGCTTTGTTTTTATCTGCATCAAGACAGAAGATGAAAACACAAGCTGTGGAAAAACAAAACGAAGAACACACAAGCTGTGACATACGATTATAAAGTAGTGACATGGGTGCCAGAAATGACACAGCAAGCCGTTTCCTTGCTCTGTAGCTACCCTTCACGTGTGGTCATTAAAGCGTGAAGTCAAATGGGGGAACTCCGATGGCCCGGGGCGGGCAGGGGAAGGCACAGGACGGGCCTTTCCCTGGAGAGGGTCCCCAGGATGTGTGGGGTGGTGACGCTGCACTCTCTGAAGTGCCTGCCACCTTGCCTCACTCCTACAAGGTGATGAAACCACGTGGAGTTGACTCAATCCATGTGTCCTCAGCTGAGAGACAGCTCAGAGCATCCCAGGGACTCTCACATGCCCGTGGACAGCACTGCATTGCTATTCCGGGGAGACACCTTTCTTACCCCCAGGAGTCAGGGACTGTGCAACAGGGATGTCCTCCCTCTGCTAAGAGAAGGTGGCAGCGGCACAGCTGTGCTGTCTTGGAAGAGGTTAGAAATGCAGAGGCCAAGGCTGCATTCCCTCAGGCTAGGGAGACATCGCTGAAAAGGGAGATTATTTGTAAGCTTTCACTAGCGATGGTGACTAAACAGCTGGGTGGGAGTTGCCTATGTATCTGGGGGAAGGAGGAGGTAGGTAAAAGTCAACTGGGCTCCCCAGTTAATGTGATCTTGCTAGTTCACTGGGTTTCATCAAATACTGCTGTTTCTGCCTTAGCCAGTATTCATGGGTCAGGAATCTCATGATTATATCTAATACCACACTTCTAGAACTTTTGCTTCCTGTTGCCCCAAATTTAAGCTCTTCTTGGAGATCTTGGCTTATAAGGGGGGAATGCTTCGCCAGGGGGCCCAGCAGTGGTCCCACTGAATCAGCAGCTGAGGCGGCCATCTGATCAGTTGAGGCTCCTCATGTCACTGAACCAAAAGGAAAAAAGGGGATTACCTGTGAAATCACAAAACATATACGTCTTTGTCTCTGCTCCAGTTCCTGGCACAGAGTTCCTAAATCCTTGCAATGTCCTGAGTGATAAGAGCACTTAGGAGCATCTTTGATGCTAATATCTGGCCTTTGACCCTGGTTCCTGACACAGCTGCTAAATCCCTTGGCCTTTCCTGGGTGATAGGGCTGTCTTTTGTTCTAATAGGGTGACTTCGTGGGCTCCAAGAAAGCTTCAGGATGGGGACTGGTCACCAGAAAGACCAGTCCACGAACAGAAACATAGCATTTCCAGCCTCTTAGCCCTGCCCCCCCCGCGCCCCCTCCCCCCCCCCCCCCTCTCCCCGTCATCCTCTGGGAAGGGGAGAAGAGCTGGAGAGTTAACCCTTTGCACTCGCTTGCTTTTTTCTCGATTCCTTTATTCTACTTGGGATTTAATTTTTTAAATACCCCAGATTTTACAAAGCGCGGCAGTAGAATGAAAAACTGGAGTTTCTTTTCATACAAACTGGATTTTTTTATATTTCAAATTACTGATACATTCAAAGAGTAATTTTAATCTCGATGCTAACCGTGTCGAGTCACACTCGACATCCGAGTGCAAAAGGTTAACAACCCAGTAGAGAAAAGCTTCAGTGGCTGTGCAAGGGGGGGAGAGAGAGAGAGAGAGGATAATTTAAAACAACAAACAGGGTAAGGGCAAATTTTGGTGAGACATATTTTGACGGACTATCATTTATCATGTTTTCCAGAAATGCCTCACATTTTTATGCAAGGAAACTTAGTTTTTTGTTGCTGATTACAGAGCAGAACTATACATCCACTGTGTGCTTCTCTTTTGTCTTTTTCCCTCCTCTTTACTAGGTGTACCAGTTAATAATGCGGATTTTTTTCAATAGATGGAGTTACACATATGTTGATATATATGTGATTTGATATTTATGCTATTTTGTTGTATTGACAAGCTTCAAAACTTCATATGTCAAATTTGCTGAAGGTGTTAACATCATAGATATTTTTACACTTAAAAATGTCGAATTTCGTGCCAAAAAAAGAGCATTTGCGGAAAGTTATAATTCATTACTTTATTTTGAAGAAAAGTGCTTCTGAATACTTCAAGAAGCTTATGGTGAACATGCTCCATCTCAAGATATTGTGAACACTGGTTTAAACGCTTTAAAAGTGATGATTTCTATGTGAAAGACAAAGAACGTCCCGGTCAACCAATAAAGTTTAAAGACCAACAATTACAAGCATTATTGGATGAAGATTCGTGCCAAACCAAAAACAACTTGCAGAAAGATTAAACGTTGCTCAGCAAATTATTTCCAATCGTTTACAAGCAATGGGAAAGATTTTAAAGGAAGGAAAATGGGTGACACATCAACTGAACAAATGGAAAACCGAAAAGTCATCAGTAAAATGTTTCAACGGCACGGCACAAAAGAAAGTCTTTTCCGCATCGAACTGTGACTGGCGATAAAAAGTGGATTTGAGAATCCCAAATGCACAAAATCATGGGTTGATCCATGTCAACCATCAACATCGACTGCAAGGCCAAATCACTTTGGAAAGAAGACAATGCTCTGAGTTTGGTGGGATCAGGAAGGTGTGGTGTATTATGAGCTTCTAAAACCAGGTGAAACAATTAATACTGATCGCTACTAACAACAAATAATCAATTTGAACCATGCTTTGATTGTGAAATGACCAGAATGTTCCAAAAGACACAGCAAAGTAATTTTGCTTCATGATGACGCACCATCACACACTTCAAAACCAGTTAAAGACACGTTAAAAGATCTTGCCTGGGAAGTATTAACCCACCCGCGGTATTCACCAGACCTTGCTCCTTCAGATTACCACTTGCTCCGATCGATGGCACACGCACTTTCTGAGCAGCACCTCAAAACATACGATGTGGAAAATTGGGTCTCTGAATGGTTTGCCTCAAAACAAGAAAAGTTCTATTGGGTCGGTATCCACAAATTACCTGAAAGATGGGGGAAATGTGTAGCTAGCGATGAACATTACTTTGAATAAAGCACTTTTGATGTTTCTCTTGAAATTATCGTGTTTCCTTTGACTACAAAATCTGTTATTATTAACCGGTACACCTAGTACAGGGGGGAAACAAGAATAAATGCAATTCAACAGAGAACATATATATTATATATATATAATGGTGTCTAAATTTCAGACCTGACAAAACAAACTTTAGTATTTGAATTAATCTGGAAGTACTCTGTCATTGAGTACAACCAGGGTTCAAAGTCATTGAAGAAAAAAAAGCTATGTTCACATTACTGGTGCAGAGCAATGCTTTGCCCCCAGTCACACGCACAGAAGTTAAGTAACATGACAGGGAACAAGGTGTCTGCCCCCTGGTTCTAACTCTCACCAGCCTCACAACCTTGACATTTGATCTTTTGTGACTTGGCAAGCAGAGCTAGGAGAGCAGTAGCAGAACTGGGTGGTGCGAAAGCTGTCGTGTGTTCTGTAAGACTGGTCTCCTTTCTTCTGTTCAGTCAATATTTGGTGAGTGGCTACTATGTGTCAGAAACTATAATAGGTGTTAGTGAATAAACAAAGTCTCTACTTCATTGGAGCTTACTGGAGACTGAAAAACATTGTATCAGACTTTACACATGTGTTTAAAAAAATCTATGGATATTTGAATTCTTAATTTTTTATGGAGATATCTTGTTGAAAAGTAAAAAAACAAAACAAAACAAAAAAACAGATCATAGTAGTGGGTGCTAAAGTCCCCAAAATCCAACCTTCTACATATCTAAGGCTCTCCATCTGCCTGTGCATCTTCTTCCTGCAATTCGCTCATCCATTCGCTCTAATGATGTTAGATGAGATGGCACACCTCTCTGCAAAGGCGACGAGCTGCAACGTGGAGAGAGAATGGTGGTATCTATCAGTGGGGTTGGCTGAGGCGCGAATTCCAGAGAAAGGGAGCAGCAAATGCAAAGAACCTGAGTTGGGGAAGAGTGCATTCCCTTTGCTCCCAGGCTGCCATAACACACATCACCATCATTCACCCGCAAGAGCCTCGCCATGCGCGCGTTCACCTCTTCTCTTCTCCCTTATCATGATGACCAGCCATGTTCACCTCTTCTCCCTTATCATGATGACCAGCCGCGTTCACCTCTTCTCCCTTATCATGACGACCAGCCATGTTCACCTCTTTTCCCTTATCATGACGACCAGCCGCGTTCACCTCTTCTCCCTTATCATGATGACCAGCCGCGTTCAAGATCGAGCCTGTTTCCTGAGCTGCGTCCTGGGGTGAAGGAGCTGCGGCTGAGTGCAGCTGCCGTGCAGTGGGCATGCAGCAGGAGAAGGAAATAAACCTGCAGGTGCTCGGCCACTGAGATAATTTGCGTTGTTTCTCACAGCATAAGCTAGCCCACCCTGACACACATTCTTCATTGCGAGGCTTCGCAGATCCTGGACCAAACTGCTGTGCTCGTGCCTCTCAAGATGAGCTGGGGATGAGTGCACTGCCTTTCCCGGTCCAAATGCCCAGCAATCTCTTCACTGAAGCATCTGTTGGGGTTGAACGGCTGTTCCAAAGAGGGCAAGTAAATAAATGGTTGCTCGTGTTTCTCCGATGAGATTGAAAGCCCCCAGTGTACACCCTGGGACGAGCATAATGCCCAGCACAGGATGAAGTTGCTGGAAATAAAAAAAACTTTCATTCATCCCTGCCACCTCCATGTCCACCCTGTGAATGATTCATTTATTTATTTGCAGTATCAGTTTCTTGCTTTGGGGACCGAGTTAAGTACTTGATGCCTCCTGCTCAAGTCCAATGAGATCCTGCCTGGCCGTGGAACTACCGTTGACCTCCACAGGCGCCCCCTTCCCGGAGGCGAGAGCTGCGTGAGGACCAATTCCCAGACGAGCCGGGGAAAATAAGCACACAGGATTCCAATGCTGACAACTGGGCAGCAATCTCTGGGCAACAGAGATGTTTTAAGGCCTGTACTAATTTTAGAAAATTCTACCAGGTCTTCAGTTATTAGAACGCTTTTTGAAGCTCTTCAAATGGGACAATGACAATAGCTTCTTAAAAGATGGGGTGGCCTGGCCGGTGTGGCTCAGTGGTTGAGCATTGACATATGAACCAGGAGGTCATGGTTCGATTCACGGTCAGGGCACATGCCCGGGTTGTGAGCTCAATCTCCAGTGTGGGGGGTGCAGAAGGCACCTGATCCATGATTCTCTCTCATCATTGATGTTTCTATCTCTCTGTCCCTCTCCCTTCCTTTCTGAAATCAAAAAAAAATATTTTTGAAAAAGATGGGGTACTGACGGGGAAACAGTGTTGCCACAGGGAAAGAAATTGCAGGAGAGAGAGGTCCCCTTCGTCAGAAGAAAAGGGAGCAGCGTGGTGGCCTCCAGCTCCTGCTCCTGCCCAGACCTGGGCCTGTCATTTCCGCTGCCCTGGCTCCAAGGGGGCGGCCCTGCAGCGAGTGGGAGGACAGGAAAAGTCAAACCACAGAGTGGGCTTCTGGCGCAGTGGCCACTGTCCTTTCACTTGAGGGGGCTCCGGAGGTGGGGGAGGCGGGTGTGAACGTGAAGGCCCTGTCACGGTTTCCGTGGTAAACCATGGGTTTTCCAGACCTTCAGTTCCACGGCCCACCCCGCTGTGGCCTCCCGGCCCAACACCTCTGCCGCTGCCCCGTTCACTGAGGAGGTGGGCACTTGGCCCCCTTCTCACTGACGCGGGAAAGCACTTCTCAAGTCGGATTTTGATTTGTAAGAGATTAAGGAAAAATAAATAATAAAATCAGAGCTTCGTGCGTCCAGAGCTTGTTCTTAAGGTGGCATTTAATGGGCACTTCCGTGGCCCCGGCACTGGGATCAACATTTTCCATCATTCTCTCTGACAGCCACTTGCCGGTCCTGTTACTACTCCCATCGGCATGGGAGGAAATGGTGGCCCGCTTCGCCCGCCCCCTCCCCCCCTCCCCCGATGGGGCTGAATCCTGCTGCTCCTCACAGGGGCCGCCTTGCATGGCCCTGAAATGTTCAGGCTGAAACACCAGCTCTCGGCTCCGCTCCTACCGGCCAGCACGCCCCACCTACCCAGGGAAGGCCTGTTGGGCTCCTGCTTTGAGAGCCCACGCTGACCTCACTGTCCAGGAGGTGCCTGGATCTAGTGTGATCACAGGAGACAAGGCATTTCTGCGGGGGAGTCAGCGAGGGGTCCCTGGGTGTTTTGGGAGCTGTAAGTATCCCTGTGCACAGTGGGGTGGGGAGGGCGTCAGACGGGAGAGAAAAGTGACCCCCAGGCCAAAGTTGTTGGACTTAGAGCAGAAGGTGTGTGATGTGATTGGCAGTTTCACTGAGCTGATGTTTGACATTGAGGACTGGAAGTGATGGGAGGGCGGAGAGGTGGGAGGCTCGATGGGATGGGAGTCATAGAGCGATGGGCCGCAGATGAGATGGGGCTGGGCAGGCAGCAAGGCCAGGGCAATCGTCCAGAGGAGGGAGGACAAGGGCCTGGAGCGAGGCAGAGGGCACAGGGTAGTTTCCTGGTCGGAAGTCGCTGGAGAGACAGTGGGATTCAACTGGCAGCAGTGGCTTCACCTCCCTTCCTGCCTTCCACCTTTCACCTACTCAGCACTGTGGGAGCTCCCCTGGGTTATGGAGTTTAGCATTCAGGGCTCATGCTTTGGCAGAAAATCAAAACATTTGGTACTTAGTAGAAATAGACGTGAGAGACATGCGATGAGGAAATATTACCCTGGGACAATTCAAGGATAATCTCTCTTCCATACATTTGAATCACCAAGAATTAAAAATGATGCTGTCAGAGAACATGTGGACTGTAATATGGGGAGGAGGGGAAGGCAAATTTCGGAGGCCTCTTTAAAGACCCTAGGTCAGTGATGGCGAACCTATGACACGCGTGTCAACACTGACACGCGTAGCCATTTCTGATGACACGTGGCCGCTGAGGTTTATTAAATACAATTATATATTAAAAAAAAATAAAAATAAACACAATTATATATAACAATTATACATTTATGTTATTTAAACTATAAGTATTGCAAAATAATGTTTTTCTCAAAGTGACACACTACCCGAGTTATGGTCAGTTTTTTGGCGAAGTTTGACACACCAAGCTCAAAAGGTTGCCCATCACTGCCCTAGGTAAAACTGGGTTACAGCCTCCTGGGACCAATAGTTTATTTTATAACTAGAGGCCCGGTGCATAAAATTCATGCATGGGGCAGGGGGATTCCTCAGCCTGGCCTGCACCCTCTCCAATCCAGGACCCCTTGGGGGATGTCTGACTGCTGGTTTAGGCCCGATCCCTGTGCAGTTGGACATCCCTCTCACAATCTGGGACTGCTGGCTCCTAACTGCTCCCCTGCTGGCCTGATCGCCCCTAACCACTCTCCCCTGCCGGCCTAATCACCCATAACTGCCTCTGCCCCGCCACCGTGGCTTTGTCTGGAAGGACATCCAGGAGATGTCCGATCTATCCAGTCTAATTAGCATATTACCCTTTTATTATTATAGACTAGAAGCCCGTTGCACGAAGATTCGTGCAATAGACCTTCCTTCACCTGGCTGCCAGCACCAGTTTTCTGCCGGCACCAGTTTTCCTCCAGCACCAGGGACCCAGGCCTTGGCTCTGGCCACTGCCTTCCACCTTCTTTCAGGGTTGGGGCTTGGACCCCAGCGGCGGTGGCGTGGGGCGGGCGCTGCTGGGCCCTGCGCCGCCATCCATGATCTGGGCGCCTCCGCTGCCCGGGTCCGTCAGTGGCGACCAATCATAGCACCTCCCACCAGCCCAGGTCCCTCAGCAGCAACCGATCGGGTCCCCTCATCGCCCGGGTCCCTCAGCGATGGGGGGCGGGCAGCGCGTGGGGGCCGCCATCTTTGCTGGGTTAATTTGCATAGCACCCTGATTGGCTGTGGGCATAGCGAAGGTATGGTCAATTAGCATATTAGGTAGGATTTATTAGGTAGAATTTTTCCTACAATTTTGTTCTGCAGTTTTTTTACCAGCTCTATCAAGAAAGCTTAGGTCACATCCAGGCCCAGACTTAGGAGGCCCCATGCAGCAGGAATGCATAGGCTCGGGGGATGGGCAAACTAGGTTCAAATCCTACTTCACTGCCTACTCGTGCTGCGATTTTAGGCAGGAAGTCACCCAAGCATTGGCTTCCCCATCTTCAAATTGAGAATAAAAATACCAATGATGGGTTGTTGTGTGGATTGAATTACATAAATATAAAAACGTTAGCACAGAGCCTGGCATATAATCAACAGAGTAAATTCAACCCATACTACCAAGCTCATGGGCAGCGGCATTTGGGTGCCCTGGTAGGCACACAAAGGGCTCGTGGCCCAGCAGAGCTGCCCCACTTAGATTCTCTCTGGAGAGAGGTGGGCAGCCGCAGTTCCTTGTGGTCAGGAAACAGACTGGGCCAAGGTGCATGCAGCACAGAGCTGGACACATGGCAGGTGCGTTTCAGGTCCTGCTTTAACAGCACATTAGTGGCTCACCAGAGGCAGGGGGCCCATCTAAAATAACCCTGGGCTTCCCCTGTCCCCTCCCCCTCTAAACTCTAGGCCTGTCCCATCTGTGCATGGCAGGAGGTACAGTAGTTCCTTTGTTGACACTGGGCCACTTAACTGCCCACATCCGGTAGTGGGACAGTGGGCTGGCAGGGGACTGGTCACGGGGTTCCCCTCACAGAAAGGGCTGTGGGTGCACACACTAGCTTCTGAGAAAGGAAAAGTCCCTTCTTTCCTCTGAGCTAGTCTAATAACGTTCCACAAAGGGAAGAAATAGTCTTCAAAAACTTGTCTTGACTGTTTTTGCACATTAAGAATTTAAGAATCAGTTGTACTTTAAGTATCCCAAGGGATATTGACTGGCACAACAATTATACAGTAATTTGGAGGAGAAATAATAACTTCACAGTTGAGTCTTCCCATTCAAGAATATGGTGCTCTTATCCAAGTCTTCTTTTGTTTCATATTTAATTAAAGCTTTTCCTATAAAGGTCTGAACATTTAAAAATATTTACTTTTATATTTTAATGATTTTGTTTGCTACTGCAAACTAGATATTTTTCCTTATTTTTATTTTTACATTTAAAAACTTTTATTTCCAACTTTTATTTTTTTCTTTTTCTACTCACCTTGATGTATTTTAATTTTGATTCTTTATATTTTTGAGTTAAATGATTGATTCATATATTATGACTCTCTTTTATATTTTAATAATTACATTTTAAAATAAAATATTATCTAACATGGGCTGGTTTTAAAATTTTATATCTAACAGTAAAACATGAGATCCCATTTTTAAATAATAAATTTATTTTTAATAATATAGTTGGAACTTTACCAAAGTTATATTTAAAGTTTTTGAAAACAAAGATACAATTTACACATGCAATTATCTGCAGCTGAATAGAAATTAAGGTAAAAGTTTCATAAGTGAGATATAGGGTGTGTATCTCAATTGTGCAATGACATGTCATAAGAATACTTTTGTGTCTATGAAAGTACTAATGTTGCATCACCTGCATATGAAGTAATTACAACTTCATCTATTTTGAGGTTAATACAAGATTGTCATTTCTCCTTTAATGGTGTTTTCTTTGAATTATGTTTCGTAACCCTTTAGCCTATTATGATTTGATTTGGTCAGGAATAAGAAACTCATTGATAGAATACAAATGACTGTATTTCCTTAAAATTTTAAGACTGCCCACATTTGAATCATTTTGCTTATAGAAAATCAAAATGTCAAAAATTTTAAATGTAAAAAAATCCTTCTCATCAATGCAAATTAAAACAATGAGATATCACCTCATACCTGTCAGAATGGCTACCATCAATAAATCCACAAACAACAAGCTTTGGTGAAGATGTGGGAAAAGGGAAACCTTGTACACTCTTGGTGGGATTGCAAATAGGGGAAAACAGTATGGAGTTCCCTCAGAAAATTAAAAATGGAACTGCCTTATGACCCAATAATTCCACTTCTGGGTATTTACCTAAATAAATCCAAAATACTAGTTAAAAAAGATATATGAATCCTTATATACTCATTGTAGCATTTTTGTAATAGTCAAAATATGAAAGCAATTTAAGAATCCATCAACAGATGATTGGATAAAGAAGATGTGGCACATATAAATAATGAAATATGACTCACCCATAAAAAAGAATGAAATCTTACCACTTGAAACAAAATGAATGGACCTAGAGGGTATTATGCTAAGTGAAATAAGCCAGATGGAGAAAGACAAATCCTATATGATTTCACTTATAAATGGAATCTAAAAAACAAAATAAATGAACAAACAAAATACAAGCAGACTCATAGTTACAGAGAACAAATTGATGGTTGCCAGATGAGATGGGGTTTGGGATCTGGGAAAAGTTAAAGGGATAAAGAAGTATAATTTGGTAGTCACTGGGATGTAAAGTACAGCACAGGGAATATAGTCAACAATATAGTAATAACTGTGTACGGTGCCAGGTGGGTACTAGACTTATCAGGGGGAATCACTGCATAAGTGATATAAACGTCTAATCACTATGCTGTACACCTAAAACTAATATAATATTGAATGTCAACTATAATTGAAAAAAAATTACTTAAGGACAAAAAAACCCTTTTCTCATTAATCTTAATTATATTCATCTTATTTTTGTTATAAGCACTTAATGTACAGCTATTAAAAATTTAAAAGTAAGTTATATGATTTCACTACTTTTTTTATCCATTGCCTACAAAATTGGTTACAAAATTTAGAAAACAGTCTTAGAAATTTATTCCTTATACATGCAAATGGAGTAGATTTGTAGATTCTGATAAAAATTCTCAAAAATTATACTCAATAGCTGTAAAATCTTTGGAATTCCATGAATTAAAAAATATATATTTCAAACTATATTTAAACATAGTCAAAGTATAACAGAAAAACTTCCCATGAATCAATTCTCAAACAGTGGGAAAATTCTAGTTATATTTAAAACTATTAATTATAAATAATAATTATGAAGTTGTATTTTTTCCTCATTGCAGACAATTCGAAACTACAGAAAAATATAAAGAGAATAAAGTTTTGGATAAGTAGTGGGATTTTATAAAGATTCTGGGAGTAACCTCTATTTGGGGGTATATGACAAGTTGTGATTCCACCCCTGGCCTGGAGTAGTGCCCTGGACAAGCCTGTAGGTAGGAAAGTGATCTCTAGAGTCCCCTTCCCTGGCCTCTCTCCACTCTGTGTCAGACCTTTCATGTGTCTTCCCAGCCCACAGGAGCTTTTTCCTGCTCCCCACTAAGCTGCCCTGCAAAAAAGCTTGGGTTCTGGGGCCAGTCTGCTTGGGTTTAAATGTCAGCCTCTCCACTTCACATTAGTGGAACGCTGGGCACGTCTCCTAGCCTCTCCTGGTGTCCCCATCTTTAAGGTGAGTATAATAATAGCACCTGTGCGGGATTCGGTTTTTGGCCTCATCTTCATTCCACTGTAGTAGTATTACACATCCATACTCCTGATGTGGCCGCCTGGTGGGCAGAGTGTACATCCCGGACCCTTGACTTTGGGCTTGACCTTTGGATTTGTTTAGACAATAGAATGTTAGTATGTGTGAGGCAAGCAAAGGCTTGAAGCAAACTTGTGAGGTTTGGTGTGCCCTCTCACACTTCTGCCATCATCCTTAGAAGCACAAACCTTTAAGGTCTCAGAAGAACACTTCACACTGGGAAATGCATGAACTTGACCTGTGTGGTGGATGCCCATGCTCAACTGAGCCCAGTTAGACCAACCAGAAACTAGATGACCTGCAGATGCATGAGCAAGAAGTAAATGCTTGTTTCCATTAAGCTACTGTATTTTGAGATATCTATTCTGCGTCATTTTTGTGACCTTAGCTGACTAATATGGTACCTGATGTATGAGATGATTGTAAAGATAAAATTAGTTAACAGTATGTAAAGGGCTTCGTGTTCATCACACAGTAACGGCTCAGTGAGCATTAGGTTTTGGTCTTTCCAAATCTTCTGTCATGCCCTGGCTTCCTAACTCCTCCTCCCAGTGTGTGATTTTTCCAGTGTGTGACTCTCTTGTGAAAGGCACCCAGATGTCCCTACAATGGTCATGACCCCAGGGTGATTCCTCAGATAGAGCCCCACAGACAGAGGGCTGATACCTATAAGTAGGATCCTCTATCATACAACCACTTCATAGTTTCTGCTAGCAAAAATGAGAACACTACTCATTTCAGAGACTCTTATAAAGAATTTAGAAATAGCTTTTATTTCTACTGCCTTTTTCCTCACCAGTGCTCACCGGAGCAGTTCAGATAACCCCCTATTCCTGTGCACGGAGATTACTTTTTCAATGAAGCCAATGACGCAAGAAAAGAATTTTAACACCAGTTAAGTAAAGTGAGACTTAATGTCAGCTTCCCATTTCTTAATAGTGCCCAAAAGGAGCCAGCGTCTGGCTTTTAACAAGGCTCATAATTCACCTGAGTAATTGTCACTTGCCAACTGGCCATGCGCTGTGAGGCAGTGAGGTAGCTCTGTGGCCAGAGCAGGTATGCAGGTGCGACGCAGGGACCGTGCAACTGCACAGAGCTGCTGGGGGCACCTAAGTGAGGAAGACGTGCGAAGTGATAAACAGGGCATCTGGGCCCCGGTGAGGGCCAAGTAAATAACAGTGCTATTTAAACTTGGCACAAGCTAAATGGAGATGGTGCAGTGGGCTCATTCCTTCCTAAGTGGCCAGCAGAGAAGGTGAGAGCAGGGGCAGCCATGGGAGAGTTTATATTTATCAAATGAAATGCATTTCATGAATAATTCTGAATGAGTAAAAATCCTGGTATGTCTGTTTCTATTTTATCTACTTGAATCACATTGAAGACGTTCTTTTGGCCAGTTTATCACATTATTTTGTTTCAACGACATGAAGAACTATTGATTCTGTAGCATTATAATGGCCATTTTTTTCTCTCTAAGATCCCTAATTCATAAAGAGAGTTTGGATTAAAGCTATGTACTCAAATTCTAGTACTACTTTTGATTACATCAAACAGAGACTGAGAAGAGTTAAAACTTAGTGAACTAATTGTTTTGAGATTTTTAAAATATGACTTCAATTTGGTATGTTATTTAATATCTTATGTTAATACTAGTTAATATTTTAACTAGCTCTTTCATAATTTTCATTACAAATATATTTTGAATGAGAAGGGTGCTGATTTATGCCTCACAGTAAACTCCAATTAGATAATCTTAAATCACTAATTAGATATTTTCCTCTGGTCACCAATGACCTCCCATCACCTAGTACACTGCCCAAATTTTAGTTCTCTCAGGAGGGGGGAGGGGTGAGGCAAAAGTAGGTTTAAATTTGTTCATATGGAAAAGAATACAAAAAGTAATAAATAATAATATAAGAATGAACTGTTTCATGCGCTCACAACTGTAAACCTACTTCGCTATGAATTGCCAATTCCTTTTACCCAATTCTACTTTCCCCCATAAGCACACACCACTTTCCAAAATACTAGATCACTTACATGTTTGACTATTTTCTATCTCCCCTTGCTAGAACAAAAGCTCCGTAAGAGCAGAATTCATTGTCTGTTTTATCCCAAGTGCCTGCCATATAGAGATGCTCAAAATTTCCACTAAATGAACAGTTAGGTAACTAGCACTGTTATCTGGTGGCAGAAACATCAAGGCCAAGACCTAAGAAGAAACAATACTTTTGATGGATCTTACACACCAGATCAAATGACAAATATCAATTTGTACACCTTCATTAGTTTGCTGATTTGCTGAACTTGGGCCTTTGAAGTTCCTTCTGAGCAGCAGAGTAATAAAGAATGCAAACTCTGAAACCTGCCTGCCTGGTCCTGGGGCCCCTCTATCACTGACGGCTCAGTGACCGTGGGAAGTTGCATAACTTCCATGCGTTTCTATAAAACAGAATAACCTTTCCGTGTTGAAGCATCCAAGGGTAGAGTCCTTGGTCTCTTCTCTCTTTTCACAGTCACTTTTTTGGTGATTTTATCTGGTCTCATGCCTTTAAATATAACATATTAATATGATGGCTTAAAAAAATCTGTTCATAAATCCTTTGGTATATCTTTTCCCCAAAGGTGAAGCTGCACTTTCCTTTTTTTGAGTGTGGGCTGGACTTGTTAACTTGCTTCTAAGAACAGACTATGGCACAAGTGATGGGATGTCATTTCCAACTCGATGGGAATTTTTTCTAGAACTAAATGAATTACTACAAGGGAAAGGCTTAGGCCAGTGCTTGGCACAAAGTGAGCACATACTGTTACGTTTGCAACAGGCAGCAGGTTTGCTCTTTGGGCCAGCCCCGAAAATTTCTCTTTTTAAATGGGCTGCCTTGGGTAAGTCTTGATGAGGAAAACTTCCCAAGGTGTGGGAATAAACAGGTATCTGTTGGTCACCAGAAACAGGTAACCTAAATTCCTCTAAAGCCTGCTGTTCGATAGTGTAGCCCTTGTGAAAGGAGTGCTGGGATGAGCTACGACAGCGTGTGAATGAGAGCGCACAGTGAAATCTACGCTGAACTCACATTTTCAGACTAAAACAATGAGAGCCATTTATTTTAATTCAGAAAACATGAGAAATGCACTTACATAACTTTTATTTTAAAAATAATGTTGATGCTGTATTTATTTTATTCTAAAATGTGATTTTTGGAAAAGAAATGACCTTTTGCAGAGTGAAGTAAATGTTGTGATATATTGATAAATGTTGGTAAATATGTCAAGTAAAGGCCTTAAGCTTGGAAATTTCTTAAATACGTTAATACGTGAGTGATAATGTTAAAATACGTTACATCCATAAGAGGGGCAGCCAGGGCCAACCTCATGGACATGTGACCTTGCAGGCACACAGTCCCCAGGCCCAGAAAGCGCTTGTCCTTGGTTTCAGGTTCTGCTCTTTGAACAAAGCACCTCCTATTTTCATTCTGCGCTCGACTCTGCAAATGATATAGCCATTGTGTACTGCTACCGCCTTGGGGTAAAGGACATTTCAAAACCATCTGGGCATGTTGTGAAATACACATTTTTTGTGTTTCATACTATTTATAGTAAAATGCAACCGAAAGCATTTGCCTTTGGCTGTGGAGGCAAAGGGTGTGTGTGTTCTTGTCAATAGAGGCTATCACTGATTTTCATCATGGATGCTAATCACACAGGCCTGAAAAGAACTCTGGCTCAGAGTTCTACATGCTGTCAAAATCAGACATGAAATCCTGTAAAAATATACTAACACATCTTTAAATCGTTTCTTGTTATACATATTTGAATAGGGTACCAAGTACATCTTGCAAACATACATAAGATTGTACTCTACATAGGAGTTTCCCTCCTTGCATTAAAAATTACACAAACTAATGAGTTAGGCATCATTCCTTTGCTTTGGCCATCACGGCTGGTGGACTTTAAACTTTCCTACTTCATTATAAACTCCTGGAGAGCCTGGACCTTCTGTCTTACATACCAGAGTGTAGCCTTCTCTTCTCATTTTGGGCCAGGGGTGGGGCCCCAGAACCCTTCCTGAAAAGCACTAGAGAAAGTGACTCCTTTTCAGAGTAAACACTTACCATGTGCCAGGCCGCTTCTCAGCTTTGTACATGCAGTCCTTCTTTTGTGGACCACAAAAAGGGTTCTATGGAAAGTAACCTCACAGGGTGACCTGATCATAAATTCCCAACTGGGCAGGTGTGGTGAGCAGCCAGGCCCCAGCCCTTCCATGGTTTTTGTGCATCTAGGTCACCGCATCTTTGAAATACCTGAAGGGGATATTAACCCTCAAAACAGTACATAATTTTATCAACGAGCCTGTAATCCCGTGGTAGGCAAACTGCGGCTCTCGAGCCACATACGGCTCTTTGGCCCCTTGAGTGTGGCTCTTCCACAAAATACCACGGCCTGGGCGAGTCTATTTTGAAGAAGTGGCGTTAGAAGAAGTTTAAGTTTAAAAATTTTGGCTCTCAAAAGAAATTTCAATCGTTGTCCTGTTGGTATTTGGCTCTGTTGACTAATGAGTTTGCCGACCACTGCTGTAATCCAATTCCTGCCTTGCTCTCTCCCACATCCAGGTACCTTCCCTCCTTAATTTCAACTAAGTAAAAGAAGCTGCAAAACTATTATTTGAGATCTTGATCCCCAGCATATGTCATCAGTTTGGCTCACATCAACTCTGACAAAAATTCCCTATGGGTTTGGACATTTCTAACTTCAACACTTATCCCATTCCATCCTATGAGGTAAATAGTATTTTTATCCCATTTTACAGATGAGGAAATTGAGGCAGTAAATGGCAGAGCAGGGACTCACTCTGAGCAGTGTAGTTCCAGGGTGTGTGCTTTGATTGTGCACCGAGCATGGGTGAGAGCTGGCCACGGGAAAAGGGAATGTGCCTCCCTGGTGGCCGGAGCAGCAGGAGCAGAGGCACAGAGACAAGGAGGAGCCAGGGCTCTCACAGGGGATGCAGATGCGTCATAGGGCTGGGCCATGGGGTGTGTGGACATCTAATATTCCTAGAAAGTGCTAGCACCCTCGTTTTCCTTTGGAGAAGCAGAAAAGAAGGATCCCGTGGTATCCTTTGAAGCAGTGGGCTGAATGCTCAGTCCAGGGCCTGGAGCGCTGGCTTTGCTACGGGCCTTGCAGCCAGGGGGTGGCCAGGTCTGCTGAGGTCTCGAGCTAAAGTCACCTGGTGCCTCCAGCCAGCCCACAGCGCCCCTCAGTGTAGGTGGTGCACTCATTGCTGACTGTGGCTCTCAACAGACGCCGGGCTCTCGGAGCTGAGTGGGCCTAGCACCCCTTGCTTGTCCTCCCCGTGCGTCCCTTACTGTGGGCGAGTACAGTCTATTCTGAGGAGGGATTCGGGGTGTCACTGGGACGAAACTGAGCTGCGGTTCAGCACACGCTCCGGGCAGACCGGGCAGGAAGGGGCCAGCTCACTCTCTCGGGATGTGCTGGGCAGGATTTCCCCTGCGGCTGTTTGTGTCTCCGGGGATTTCTCAGGGCTCTGAAAACAACACATCCCTGGCCGGGAGGGATCTCGGGGGGAGGATGCCAGATGTGTGTTAATTCTCTGAAATCTCTAAGCCTCTAAAAAACATAATCATGGTGGGTAGGTGTGCGAAGTTCGTTAAAATGTGGCACACTTCCCCCTAAAGCTTAAAATAGAACGTTTCGAGAGAAATTAAAGTGTAAAAGAATTTGTAAATGCTTCTTCAAAAACAAAACAGCGGCACAATGTTCCGGCCCCTCCACGGCTGTCATCGTCCACGCACAGCGAGTCCTCCTCCTTCCCGCAGCTCTGGACCACGCTTTGTATGAGGTCCCTGCCGCTGACGGGGGACAGAGAGCTTTCCCTCAGGGAGCCCCACTGCTTCCCTGATGAATCGCACAGCCGAATGCCTGTATTTATCCCCCTGCTTGTCCTGCCGGCGTGAAATTTCCAGAAGGCTGCCACACATTCATTCCCTTCGCCTGCCCATGTCTTGCTGAGAAATACAGGCGATCCTGTTGGATGTTTATGTGCCCCTGGGAGCATGGCTCAGGCGGGATCCCCCAGGATCAGAGGGGATGTGCCTGGTGTGTGTTGGGGAGCGGGGGACAGTGCTGCACTGGGAGGAACGGGGTGCAGGCTGACGGCCTGCTTCCTCTGGGTAGGACTCGGGGCCGGCCCGCAGCCTCTGGGCCTTACCTTCCCCATCGGTGAAGGGGGTGTAAGGCTTAAGCACGCCGATGTGTGCAACGTGACTGAGGGCGGATGCTAGGCCAGGAGCAAGGCCCCCAAACAGCAAGCTGCCACGAGTTTGACTTAACTGGGTGGAAATTAGCAGAGAAAACACCCAAGAGGCTAACTGCAGGTTGTTTTCCTAAAACCTGAACTTTAAATAAATAATGGATTTACAATAAAGAGCAGACGGAGGGGATCAATAAAGAGCACATCGGGGGGGGGGGGGGGGTCCTGCTTCAGGGAGCCGCTAATAACGGCTTGTTATTGCCTATGTAGGGTTTCTGTGAGAACTTGAACCCGAGGCCATGCTTCCCGAACTCTGTCACTTGGCAGCACACACGACTCACAGCCTGGCGACATTTACACCCCACCCGCGGTGCCCAGCGGCCGCGTGCAGCACCGCCAGGGCCGGCGCAGGGTGGCGCTGCCTCAGTCACGTTCTGAGAAGTCTCCCTACCGTTGAAGAGGCCGAGGCTGTCCTGCTGGGAAACCTAAGCGAAGGACGAGGTAAAGGGTCTTCGTCCCTGCCGCGCTTCAGCAGAAGGGCAGCGCCCGCCTCACCCCGGAGCTCCCGCTCCAGCGGCCGTAGTTCCCGGCGGGACTCCCCATCGTCTCCTAGCGATTCCCGCAACCCCAGAACAGCTCCTTCCCGCCGCTTCCTCACAGCTTGTTCACTTCCGGGTCACTCACCCTGTCTCTGGCACAGACGGAGGACCTGAGCGTGCGTGCTGTGCGTGTGCGTGCGTGTGTGCGTGCATGCGTACGTGCGTGCACAAAAGGAGGGCCGGACAGTGACCTTTCTCGCGCTCTGGAATTAGCCCTTAAAGATGGCCACCTGCCGGCTGTTAAGACTTCCGCTCACGTGCACCTCCTTTCCTTGTAAAGGCAGCAACGCTAACTCCTGGCGGCAGCTCTCTTAGACAGGGAACCTTCTGGTTAATTCGAATGTGGTCTTTGACCAAAGCTGCGTTGGGCTTAAGGACACGGTTTTGTTATTAAAAGCAAACAGGACCATTTCCGGTACCCGGTCTTCTCCGGAAATGAGTGGTGTGGCCCGACCCGGGCTGAGCTCCTGAGGAGCAGTTCCCGCTCTGGCGCCGCTCTGCGCTCTGACCTTTCCGCCCACCACACACCTCCCACTGCCCCAGCCTGGTTTCTTGCAAAAGAAGGAGGTGTCCTCATGTGCTGCGCCCCAAGGAAAGCCTGGGGTTCAGAAGTGAGCTGTTTGCAACGCTCCCTGGGGGCGAATCAGGGAGAGGAACAGGATAGAGGAGTTGGGACTAGAACTCCCCTATCTCTTTGTAAGTGTATTTGGGTTTTCTCTGAATTTATTTGGGAAAATGCCAGATGCCATCCATATACGTAAAGGATTATAACGCACTAGTATGGAGTTCAACTTTGTTATTCTTTTTTTCAATTACAGTTTACATTATTTTGTATTAGTTTCAGGTGTACAGCCTAGTGGTTAGGTAACCATATATTTTACAAAGTGTTCCTCCCCCACCCTTGATATTTCCAATACTCACCTGGCCTGGTACAGAGTTATTACAATACTAGAGGCCCGGTGCACGAAATTTGTGCACTGGGGGGGGGGGGGTGTCCCTCAGCCCAGCCTGCACCCTCTCTAATCTGGGACCCCTCAGGGGATGTCTGACTGCCAGTTTAGGGATAGGGCCTAAACCAGCAGTCGGACATCCCTCTTACAATCTGGGACTGTTGGCGTCTAACCACTCACCTGTCTGCCTGCCTGATTGCCCCTAACCACTTTGCCTGCCAGCCTGATATCCCCCTAACTGCTCCCCTGCTGGCCTGATTGACACCTAACTGCTCCCCTGCAGGCCTGATTGCCCCAACTGCCCTCCCCTGCAGGCCTGGTTACCCCCAACTGCCCTCCCCTGCCGGCCATCTTGTGACGATGTTGGGGCGGCCATCTTGTGACATGAGGGCATGAGGGTCAATTTGCATATTACCTCTTTGTTATATAGGATTATTGACTACTGGAGTACAAATTTGTCTGTCTATCTATACCCATCAGACATTGCCTAACCCAGAATTTTCACCCTCAAATACCTGAGGGGCAGGCAGGAAAGGTGAGTGGGTGAAGAGAGTGGTAGGGAGTGGTGGGGATTGTGGGAAATGGCAGAAGCCATGCTGTGTGTCCAGAGGGGCAGCTCACTGGCCCCACATATGAATGTGCAATCAGTGTTACTGCAATTATTTCAAAAGTCACTAAATCAAAACTCTATTAAATGTTAACTACTTCTAAGCATTTATTTCAACACAGCGGGGAGAAACGCTCTGATCTCTGGCCTAATTCATCTCGTCATGTGCAGATTTAGAGCACACGAAAGCATTCAGATGATTCAGAGCTTCTGGTGATTTGGGCAAAATGTTTGAATACATTTAATATGATATTTATAAACCACATTGACAGTAACAGATCTAAATCTATTTTATAGTCTGAATTATTCATTTGAGCTTTTAAAACTATGGACACAGATAATCCATGACCAGTAAAAGGAAGTAAAGTTTCTTTCTTCAGAACTCTGCTCCGCCAAGTGCTTTTCCACATTTTAATCTTGGTCTAGACACTTCCCCCCCCCCCCCCTTTCGCTTCTCTTTTCATTGCTGTCCTCCCCTAGTTGCCCCCTCCCCTTTTTTTGCATCTCTTTGAGGTCCCAGAAGAGTTGCCCGCCCCTCCTCCCCCAACCCCCCCCCCCCCCGCACCCCACCCCTTTGGGGCTTTAGTTCCACACCCAGAGAGGAATCTGAGTGAGGTCATGAAAAAGAAAGCACCCCGTGTTCACCATATTTCACAACAAAGCCTCCTCAGCGCTCTCACCGGGGGAAATTTTTGAAACGCACTGACATAGGAAACAAGTGATGTAGCAAGTACCTGGTGAACGGAAATAATCGCCCCTTTGCCTTCCCACGTGGTGCTGAATTTCCAGCCCGGGGCGCTGGATGTGGCTTCTCATAGTGAAAGTGCTGGCTGGCCTCGCTCGAGTGACATCAAATCTGCTCCCCCAGAACCTGACGTGGAAAATGACCGAGTATCGTCAGGGTCAGCGTGTGGCCTGCACAAGCTCGGGAGCAGGCCTGAGAGGGAAGGGGAGGCTGCTGGGTGCCTCACGGAGGTGGAGTAGACATGCTCCATGTATGAGGTGCGGCTCACAGGAGCAGGGCACATTTCCCGCCAGGCGCTTCCTCGACCTGAACTCCTTTCCTGAGTCTGTGGGTTTGGCATAAAGGAATGGAGGGCGACCAAGAATCTGGGGGCTCTCTGAATGGCTGGTGACCTTGGGAACAGCGCTGTCAAATTGATTTCAGCTGTAAGGAGCCTGAGCATAGAGCCCACCTTCCCCAGGGGCGGGGTTAGAGGCAGCACGGAGGTGGGTCCTCTGAGTGAGACCACGGGCACACTTCTGTCTCTGCAGTCACGTCTTGTTTGTTTGTCTGTCTATATATTGGATTTCAGAGAGGAAGGGAAAGGGAGAGATAGAAACATCAATGATGAGAATCCTTGATCGGCTGCCTCCTATTGGGGATCGAGCCTGCAGCCTGGGCATGTGCCCTGACCTGGAACTGAACCAGGACCCTCTGGTTCATAGGGCGACGCTAACCACTGAGCCACCGGCTGGGCTCTGCAGTCATATTTTAATGTGGTTTCTCCTGAGGTCCATGTCGGCCTTGTTGCCCAACACGAGGGTTGCACAGCAGCTCACCTTTGCTCATTCCCCTTTTCTTACTATTTATTTTCAAGCTTGACTCCAACCTATAGCATGAGTTGCCATGTCCTTCAAGGGAGCTGACCTTTATTGGACGCCTGCCATGTGCCAGATCCATCTCCCTGCTCCCATTCTTTTGTAACCCTCACAGCATGTTCATATAACTAGACCCATTTATGGATGAGGAAACTGAGGCTCAGTGATGCCCCGTACTCTGCAGCTCACACAGCTACCAAGCGGCAGAGCGGTGAGCTGGAGGAAGGACTTTGCCTTCTTCTCAGGTCCGAATTCCGTCTCCCAGATACTTCTCACTTACCCCTGCCCTTCCTGCTCATCTCAAGCTCCAAGCTCTGGGGGCATGTTGCCTGTATTACTTGAATAGTTTCTGATGGTTTCTTGCTTCACATCTTAACTCTTCCAATTCTGTATCCCCCGCCATCCTTCACATAACTACCTGGGGATTTTTTTTTTAAAGCTTGCGCCCCTCCCAGGCTTAAGTCCTGCCGTGCTCCCACCGCCTGCCTGAGACTGTGCTGGGTGAGGGCCTTCTCAGGCCTGGCAGGCAGTCGCTCATCTGATTGGCTGCTAGCCTGTCCGTCTCCTCTGTTGTCATGCAGATTCACTTCCACAGCCAGCCAGCAGCTGGACGTGGAAGAGGCACAAGGAGTGAATGAAGGCAGGCAGCACAGAGGTGGTGAACTCTGGTCCTTCACTGGCTGCTCCCCCATCACCACCGTGAAGCCGGGGCCAGGCGGTGGCCTGATGGGCAGAAGCAGCAGCCGGTGGGACCCCAGGGCAGCGGCCTCCATCTGGGGCTCTGCTCTCCAGCAGACAAAGCATGGAGCCGGGAGGCCCCCCTTACAGGGTGGCCTGGCCAGCCTCACCCACCTAGCCCCCCTCCCCCCCCCCCCCATCCTAGCAGTCTCGCCAAGTTCAGCAGCTCTTTTAGGATAAAAATGAGCACTCGCTGGGCACCTACGCTAGTCAGCCAGTGCTCCAGGAAACGCTGACCAGGAACTCTCCCCTGGAATTATATTGAGGGTCCTTTTCTTTCCTGCCCCTTTCTAAACCGTATACGAAACCAATAAAAGTATTCATGATGCCTTATAACCAGTGGCAGACACTGTTTATTCTCTCTACTGGGTGTCTGGCCTTTATTTTTTTAATGTCAGAATTTTATTTTGGGGTTACAGTTGCCAGTTTTTTCCTGTGATGTGATCATTCGCCCTTTAATGTTTTTTTTTTTCTAATAATAAGGTTTAGAGTTCAAAATGCTTTCACCCTATCAGCTCACTGGGCTTTCATTCTCATCTGCCTGTGGACTGGGCGGGAACCCTCAGGCCCTCTTCACAGAGGGGCCGCCTGGCTCAGGGCAGGTGAGGGACAGAAGGGTCCGCGGCGGAGGAGGGTGTAAGGCCAGGCCCCCAGACTCTCAGCCTTAGTGAGAATGCCGGCCTGCCCAGTCGGCCTGTTTACTTGTTGAGCGCTTCCTAGACCATCGTCTAGAGCAGGCGTCCTCAAACCACGGCCCGCGGGCCACCTGCGGGTGTTTTTGCCGGTTTGTTTTTTTGCTTCAAAATAAGATACGTGCAGTGTGCATAGGAATTTGTTCATGGTTTTTTTTAAACTATAGTCCGGCCCTCCCACGGTCTGAGGGACAGTGAACTGGCCCCCTGTTTAAAAAGTTTGAGGACCCCTGGTAGAGCCGTCACGGGCAGGAGGCCGCGGCGGGAGGCTCTGTTTGCAGACCCCGCTGGCTGAGGGGCGCCTGGCTCCGGGGAAACACCGCGGGGAGCCTACCGCTGGCTGCCCGGCTCCCTGCCCCTGACGCCCTCCGGGTGCCACGTCTCCACCAGCAGCTCTGGGGGGTGGAGACCTGGCTGGTCCTGGGAGGCAGAGGCGGGGCCGGAGCCCAGGGCCCCGTGGCTGTGGCTGAGGGTCAGCGCGGATTCGCCGGCTTCCACGCACTTTCCAGCTCCCACGAGGGTTTCTTAGACGGAGTCCCGGGGTGGCTTCGTGGGGGAGGAGCACAGCTGTTCTTGAAAAATCAGATTCTCTGAGGGCTCCGTGTCCCCAAGTGTTTAAGCGTCACTCTTCTATAGGAACATCCTGGCTACCTCCGAAGCAGAGGCCCTGAGCTCCCCCGTTTGTGATCGTATGTTGCTGGGCTGGAGACATCAGGGTCCCCTGCTGCCCTTCAGACGCTGCCCTGGGGATGGGGCCTCCTCCACCTGCAGGGGCCCCCAGCCTGGCCGCCTCCACCTGTCAGAACCCAACTCAGATTTCACCCGTGCTCCCGCCGTCCGGGCTCCGGGCCCCTTCCCTAGCCCCCAGCACCTTGCTCCGGCTCCCACCCCTGTCACTGTCCCGAGGCTAGGAACGCCTCGAGAGCAGGACCTTTGTGCACCTACCTGCCCCCCAGCCCCCAGCTCTGTGCCAGGAACACAGACGGCGCTCGGTAAGTCTGTGTGTGCCGTCTGGAAGCCGGGCCGATAGGAGCAGAATGAAGCCAGCTCTGCTCTACGTCAGGTCAGCCGGTCTGGGCAGCCTGGTCCCCACAGACTCGCTACGTGTCATATGAACATGGCCACTGGCCTTTGGATGGTCTAGTCACCATGACAACCAGGGCAGAAGTGTCAGCGACTTACCGAGCACCTACTGTCTGCAGAGCACTTACCGAGCACCTACTGTCTGCAGAGCACTTACCGAGCACCTACTGTCTGCAGAGCACTTACCGAGCACCTACTGTCTGCAGAGCCCTTACCGAGCACCTACTGTCTGCAGAGCACTTACCGAGCACCTACTGTCTGCAGAGCACTCAGCGGGAGGCGCTTCGGAGAGGATGGTGACCTGTGGCTTCGGGAGGCTCACGGGGGGTGAAGGCCTGGATCCTCGCCTGGGTCCCCGGCCACTTCCTCCGCCGGGTGTGCGGCTCCGGGCTCAGGTGCCGTCGCGGGAACTCTGTTTCCTAAAGTGACACAGCCGGTAACGGGGGCCGTTGGCCGGTTAGCCGGCCTCTCTCAGACGTCTTTGAAGCCTGTATCCTGGTATCCCATGTTCTCCGGCCCTCTGTTTCATCTTTCAGTCTTAGGAAGGAGAGCGGACTCGGTCGGCTGAGGCAGGTCACTCGTCGACCCCAGTAGCGACCCTAGGTAGCAGCGCGTGCAAGCACCTGGACGTGGGGCCCGGAGGAGAGGTGACGCCTGTGCTCCCGGCACAGACACCCTTCAACTTCGTTTGCCGCCTCGCATACATTCACCGCGGCAGCAGCTTTCCTCTGACCCGGGCAGGGTTCGACTCTTCTGTAACCGCTCCCACCACGACCTTCCCCCTCCACGCTGGGTGTTCTCTGGGGAGGCAGATGCTTATCCCCGGCTGCCTTTCAACGCCCCCTCCCCGCTCCTCCCAGGGCGCCCAGCATCCCCTCCCGGGTGGAGGGGCGACGCCTGGGCCCTGGCATGCCCGCCCCTCTGGCCAGGGCCCTGCCTGGCTTCAGGCCGCTTCCCGCTGAGCGCAGGAGGCCCGGGGAAGGACAGGGAGCTCCCATCGCCCCCTCCCCCCCTCTGCTCCTGCGGGCTGGGACTGAGGGTCCTGACCCCGTTAGGGTCCCAGCTCAGCGCCGCTCCAGCCCCTAAACAGTAATGCTCGCTCCGCCCAGGCCCCGCTCTGCATCCCCTCCCTGCCTGCTCCCCGGGACCCGAGAGGCCGCACCAGTCTCTGCCAGCACCAGCTCCTTGGCCCATGGTGGTGGTGGTGGGGGGGGGGGGGGGGCTGTGTCTGCAGTGGTCCCCAAGGCCGTTCTGCCCTCCTGTCCCCTCCCCCTTCCCTTCCCAAAAGTTGTGACATCAAACTCACGACTCAAAGGCAGCCATAGGCAGCAGCCGTGTGACCTTCATTCTCAAAAGACAAGCGAAGGCGAGGGAGTCCCGGCGCCCTGGCTGCGTGGCTTCCCCCCAACACTCGGCTGGTGCGGCCCAGCGGACTGCCACGGGAGGGCGGCTGTGGGTGTGGGTGCGGGCGTGGGTGCCTCCCTGGAAGCCGGCCCCTCCTGCGTGGGCCCCGTGCCCGTGAGCCGGGTGGGCTTTGTGCCCGAGAGGGGGGCGGGGTGAGGGAGACCCCGTGCGTCCCCGAGGTGCCCCCTTCCCGAGGGCACTCGGCTTTGCCATCGCCGTCCACTGCCCGTGGCTGCCGTTCACGGCTCCTCCCGGGTCCCTGCTCAGGCCACGTGAGGGTCCTCGAACCCCACCTCCTGCGAGGATCTGACCGAGCCAGGCCTTATGCTCGGTGAGGCCAGCCTGAGGGGTGACCACCCTCCCAGGCCCCAGGCTGGAGGGTGACGGGCACCGGGCGGTGACGGGGCGGCACCTCCCAGGCCGGGTCCTGCCCACGGCCCTGGCCGATGTTCATCCAGTTCGGACCACTCCAGCCGAGGCAGCTGTAAGCGCCCTCCGTGGGCTGTTCCCGCGTTTGGGAGGGCTTTCCTGCCCGCGGTTCTCGTTGGAGCCTCCGGCTCGGTGCCCAGGGCGCCCGGTGGCCCAGTGAGCACTGGCCTTGGCCGGGGACCGCGGCCGCGGACGAGCCGAGCCTTCTCTGCACAGTTCGTCTTGGCGGCTCCATCCCTCTCCGCTGCGGAGGGCAAGTCCCCCGAGGCAGGGACAACTGAGCGAGGCAGGGACCTCCGAGCGAGGCAGGGACCTCCGAGCCAGCGGGTGACCAAGCGCCAGACCCGCCTCTGCTCCCGGAGGCTCCGGGCTCAGAGGTCCCTGGGAGCCTGTTCACTGCCGTGGTTTCACCGACCCGGGGTGGCCCGGCCCGACATGGAGGTGGCCTGGCCCGGCATGGAGGTGGCCCAGCCCGGTGTGGAGGTGGCCCGACATGGAGGTGGCCCGGCCCGGTGTGGAGGTGGCCCGACATGGAGGTGGCCCGGCCCGGTGTGGAGGTGGCCCGACATGGAGGTGGCCCGGCCCGGTGTGGAGGTGGCCCGACATGGAGGTGGCCTGGCCCGGCGTGGAGGTGTCCCGGCCCGGCGTGGAGGTGGCCCGGCCCGGCGTGGAGGTGGCCCGGCCCGGTGTGGAGGTGGCCCGACATGGAGGTGGCCTGGCCCGGCGTGGAGGTGTCCCGGCCCGGCGTGGAGGTGGCCCGGCCCGGCGTGGAGGTGGCCCGACATGGAGGTGTCCCGGCCCGGCGTGGAGGTGGCCCGGCCCGGCGTGGAGGTGGCCCGGCCCGGCGTGGAGGTGGCCCGGCCCGGCGTGGAGGTGGCCCGACATGGAGGTGTCCCGGCCCGGCGTGGAGGTGTCCCGGCCCGGCGTGGAGGTGGCCCGGCCCGGCGTGGAGGTGGCCCGGCCCGGCGTGGAGGTGGCCCGGCCCGGCGTGGAGGTGGCCCGGCCCGGCGTGGAGGTGGCCCGGCCCGGTGTGGAGGTGGCCTGGCCCGGCGTGGAGGTGGCCCAGCCCGGTGTGGAGGTGGCCCGACATGGAGGTGGCCCAACATGGAGGTGGCCTGGCCCGGCGTGGAGGTGGCCCGACATGGAGGTGTCCCGGCCCGACGTGGAGGTGGCCAGGCCCGGCGTGGAGGTGTCCCGGCGTGGAGGTGGCCAGGCCCGGCGTGGAGGTGTCCCGGCCCGGTGTGGAGGTGGCCCGACGTGGAGGTGGCCCGACGTGGAGGTGGCCCGGCGTGGAGGTGTCCCGGCCCGGTGTGGAGGTGGCCCGACGTGGAGGTGGCCCGACGTGGAGGTGGCCCGGCGTGGAGGTGGCCCGGCCCGGTGTGGAGGTGGCCCGACGTGGAGGTGGCCCGGCGTGGAGGTGGCCCGGCGTGGAGGTGGCCCGGTGTGGAGGTGGCCCGGCCCGGTGTGGAGGTGGCCTGGCCCGACGTGGAGGTGGCCCGACGTGGAGGTGGCCAGGCCCGGTGTGGAGGTGGCCCGACGTGGAGGTGGCCAGGCCCGGTGTGGAGGTGGCCCGACGTGGAGGTGGCCCGACGTGGAGGTGGCCAGGCCCGGTGTGGAGGTGGCCCGACGTGGAGGTGGCCAGGCCCGGTGTGGAGGTGGCCCGACGTGGAGGTGGCCCGGCCCGGTGTGGAGGTGGCCCGGCCCGACGTGGAGGTGGCCCGACGTGGAGGTGGCCCGGCGTGGAGGTGGCCCGGCGTGGAGGTGGCCCGGCCCGGTGTGGAGGTGGCCCGACGTGGAGGTGGCCAGGCCCGGTGTGGAGGTGGCCCGACGTGGAGGTGGCCCGGCCCGGTGTGGAGGTGGCCCGGCCCGACGTGGAGGTGGCCCGACGTGGAGGTGGCCCGGCGTGGAGGTGGCCCGGCGTGGAGGTGGCCCGGCCCGGTGTGGAGGTGGCCCGACGTGGAGGTGGCCAGGCCCGACGTGGAGGTGGCCCGACGTGGAGGTGGCCCGACGTGGAGGTGGCCCGGCCCGGTGTGGAGGTGGCCCGACGTGGAGGTGGCCCGACGTGGAGGTGGCCCGGCCCGGCGTGGAGGTGGCCCGGCGTGGAGGTGGCCCGGCCCGGTGTGGAGGTGGCCCGACGTGGAGGTGGCCCGGCCCGGTGTGGAGGTGGCCCGGCGTGGAGGTGGCCCGGCCCGGTGTGGAGGTGGCCTGGCCCGACATGGAGGTGGCCCGACGTGGAGGTGGCCAGGCCCGACGTGGAGGTGGCCCGACGTGGAGGTGGCCCGACGTGGAGGTGGCCAGGCCCGACGTGGAGGTGGCCCGACGTGGAGGTGGCCAGGCCCGGCGTGGAGGTGGCCAGGCCCGGCGTGGAGGTGGCCAGGCCCGGCGTGGAGGTGGCCCGACGTGGAGGTGGCCCGACGTGGAGGTGGCCAGGCCCGGCGTGGAGGTGGCCAGGCCCGGCGTGGAGGTGGCCCGACGTGGAGGTGGCCCGACGTGGAGGTGGCCCGGCCCGGTGTGGAGGTGGCCTGGCCCGACGTGGAGGTGGCCCGACGTGGAGGTGGCCAGGCCCGGCGTGGAGGTGGCCTGGCCCGACGTGGAGGTGGCCCGACGTGGAGGTGGCCCGACGTGGAGGTGGCCCGGCCCGGTGTGGAGGTGGCCTGGCCCGACGTGGAGGTGGCCCGACGTGGAGGTGGCCTGGCCCGGTGTGGAGGTGGCCTGGCCCGACGTGGAGGTGGCCCGACGTGGAGGTGGCCCGACGTGGAGGTGGCCCGGCCCGGTGTGGAGGTGGCCTGGCCCGACGTGGAGGTGGCCCGACGTGGAGGTGGCCCGACGTGGAGGTGGCCAGGCCCGACGTGGAGGTGGCCCGGCCCGGTGTGGAGGTGGCCTGGCCCGACGTGGAGGTGGCCCGACGTGGAGGTGGCCTGGCCCGACGTGGAGGTGGCCCGACGTGGAGGTGGCCCGACGTGGAGGTGGCCCGACGTGGAGGTGGCCAGGCCCGGCGTGGAGGTGGCCTGGCCCGACGTGGAGGTGGCCCGACGTGGAGGTGGCCTGGCCCGACGTGGAGGTGGCCCGACGTGGAGGTGGCCCGACGTGGAGGTGGCCAGGCCCGGCGTGGAGGTGGCCAGGCCCGACGTGGAGGTGGCCCGACGTGGAGGTGGCCCGACGTGGAGGTGGCCCGGCCCGGTGTGGAGGTGGCCTGGCCCGACGTGGAGGTGGCCAGGCCTATTAGCACCTTCCCCTATTAGGTCCCCTCCCCCTCTCCCCAAAGGCCCGCGTGGACCTGGTCAGCTTTTCCAGATGGACAGGGGGCGGGGCAGGCGGAGGGCGCCCCCAGGCCTTGGTGAGGTGTTGGCGCCTCTGCCGGCTGCGGGATGACGGCTGGGTGAGGCGAAGCCAGGCCCCGCTCGGCACAGAGGGAACATGTTTGGGTTTGCGTGGGCATTTCCTTTCTGTAGTGACAGTCTGAGTTTCGGCAGGAAATCCACTGATGTGTCACCACATGGCACAGCCTCGCCTTCCATTCAGCCATGAGACACACATTTCTACACTGTACAACCCACACTGAGCACCCCACACTGAGCACCCCCCACTGAGCACCCCCCACTGTGCACCCCCCACTGAGCACCCCACACTGAGCATCCCCCACTGAGCACCCCACACTGAGCACCCCACACTGAGCATCCCCCACTGAGCACCCCACACTGAGCACCCCCCACTGAGCACCCCACACTGAGCACCCCCCACTGAGCACCCCCCACTGAGCACCCCACACTGAGCACCCCACACTGAGCACCCGGGATGACCCAGAGGCGCAGCGTGGCTCTGCCTGCGGGTCCTAAAGACGAAACAGCGGAACCGGCCACACGACAGCTGTGCACGTACTACACATGCGCTCTTCTGCTAAAACAGGAGGCGTCTCTCTCCTTGTTAGTTTCTCCTTCTTTGTTTGTATTTATGGAACGTTGAGTGCCTACCATGTGCAAGAAAGAGCCACATGAGAAGCAAAAGTCCACAGGATTCTAAGTAGACGTCTCACCTGCGTGGAGTTGCCAGTTCTCAGAGAGTCTCTCTCCAAAATTCATTGGTTGGGATCTTCCCACAGTGCACGGACTCCAGGGGAGAGGAAAGGACACAGATGTGGAAATAGCGGAGGTCTGGGTTCCTGGGGCTCCGTCGCAGCAAGCTCTCTGCTCACAGGAAGGAGGCCGCCGGTCCCGTCATCTTTCCCACGATGGATCTCTGGTGCCCTCTGGTGGCAGATCTGTGCGCTGCCATGGCTATTCCCGAGGCCTCAATGAGGTTGGATAGAATGGACAGTCAGGGTCGGTAGAGGTATTTTTATTCCGTTGTTTCTCCGGCTGGAGTCGCGGCCAATTCTGAAAAACCTCTGAATTCTCTGTGGGATCAAAACTTTGAATTTCGGTGATGATCTAAAATATAAGCCTATTCTGCGTTACGTGGACGGCCACTTTCTGATACACACCACCCTGACATTCTGTCTTCCTCTGTGTGTTTGTGCTGTGGCCACCTGGTGCCAATGTTACTGACTCAACTGCCACGGGAGGCCCCCGAGGCTCGGGCTCCCCGTACCCAGAAAGGCTGTGCAGGCTGAGAACCGCAGGCAGCACCCCGCGGCGTAAGCAAGCCCCACGCTGAAGGCCTGCCTGTCAGCACCGCACTGCGGGGCAGGGGCAGGGGCGTTCCGAAACGTGACATTCTCTCTCATGTCAGGCTTTCCCCTATTGAGTCCTACTGGTGTGCAGTGTTGTTATTATTTATTTTTAAAATGTTTTTAAAATGTGCTTTGGTGATACTGAAGATCTATCAGGTTACACTTTCTCGCATAACTGTGCACATTTATGTGTTACAGTAAACATGAAGGACCCCAACTGGGCAGGTCTGCAAATTCTCCCTTGAGAGGAGTCCCCTGCTGCCCATGCTGAGCGGATGCAGCGCAGGCCGGGGCGTGACGGCGGCCGCAGCATCCGGTGGCGGTCGGTGGCCGGACAGAGGCAGGGGGCGAGGAGCCTTCGGGCTCGCAGGCCTGTGTTCCCTCCACGGGGCCACGGAATGATCTGGATGGAAAACCCATGTGGATTTAGACAAGCCCTGCTCTTTGCTTCGCTTTGTCGGCGGAGACCTGATCTGTAATCATTGAAAAAGAACAGGTAGTTGGGGTATGTTACTGCGTTCCATGTTGATTCAAGTCAAAATGTATTTCTCATTGCTCAGCGCACTGTTCTGAGCGCCGCAAAACATAATGTGATTCTTGCCCGAGAACGCTTTAATAAGAAAATCTGGGGGAACCTGTATGGGATGTTAAAACAATTAAGTGCAGCAAGGTGACGCTGTGGGTGGCTCCCTGGCACCCTTCGCCCCTCCCCCCCCCCCCCACCGGGTGTCTGTTAACGCTGCGTTCCTTCTTCCCTCAGCAATTAGCCATCAGCCGCCGGGCGACCCGGCCAGGAGCAGCCCGCTGCCTGTGTGTGGCCCGCGGCCCTGTCACCCACCAGTGGGGCTGCACATGCCAAAAGCATTGCTACCACGAGAGTGTGCCTGTGTGTCCATGCGTGTGTGCACACGGGCACATGCATATGCACGGTTGTGGGCGGCCTGGTGGTTTGCAGCCACTGTAGGGAGTGAAGCAGCTCGGGGTAGAGTGTGGGTGTTTCGGGCAGCGAGTGATGCTCCACTGGGGACCCTGAGAGTCGAGACTGCGGCGGGGTATCCCTGACTCCGCTGGGACTCTCAGAGCTAATGTGACTCCACCCCAACTCCCAGACACAGGTGTTTTCTAGCCCCAGGCTAATCAGCTGTAACCCAGGCGGTGTCCTTTGAAAGTACATACGTCCCGGATCTATAACATGAGTCGTGTGTACAGGTGCCGGATCTGTGAAAACCAGGATGGTCCCCATTCATTTCCAGCGTAAAGGTCCCTTCTTTCCAAGCGGGCGTTTTATCCTTTACCTGGTGGGTAGGCCAGCTGGTGTGGCCGGCAGTGGGACGATGCCACCCCCCGTCCTCTGACAGGCTGGCCTGGGCTCCCTCACCAGGTGCCTGTCACCTTGGCTGATGTCCCCTGGGCCAGGACACATCACATGCCACGCCCAGCCTCAGGGCGGGTGGGGGAGTGGACACCACCTGGGGGTGAGGGGAAAGGAGCCACAGAGTCACGTGGCAGAGGGCGTGCAGCGAGGGGCTGGGACTCTTTGGGACTCGCCCACATCCAAAGAGCAAAGATGAAAGCACTCTCCCCACCCTCTTAGATTCAGAGTCGGGGTGCCCTGACCCAGTGTCAGGCTCAGTAAAGCCAAGGGCGGCGGCAGCCGGCCCCTGTGGTGGGTGGAACGCCGGCAGGTGCCCAGGAGGGTGACTGCAGGCCCCGCCAGTGCCCTGAGCGGCAGGGGCAGGTCTGCCACCCTGGCCAAGCGGCACGGAGCCCCGGGCGTCTGGGGTGGGGAGAGGGTGCGTGGAGCCGGGGGGGCGGGGGGGGGGGCGCTGCCAGGAGAGGTGGCAGCTGCGCCCGTTTGGCTTCAGCGCAGAGGGAGCTGCCTGATGCTATTCTTAGTCGCGCTCACATTCTTGCTCAGGTGATTCTTGAAATTTCACCAGCAAGTTTATCCAAAACTTGTACAACTCCCCCCCCCCCCCCCCCGCCCCGTCCCCCCGGCATTTATTGGTGTAAGTGACACCGCAGAATGAAAAATATGTGGATGGATTTATGGCCCTGTCCAAGGATGATTTATTCAATCCCTTTTCCCTTGTAGGTGCATGTGGATATTCGGTGGGAGTTCCCTTTCTCATCCCAATTACACGATCAAAGGCAAACACACAGAAACATTTGTAGCCGAGGCGGTTCAGCTTCAGCTCTTTGGATGGAATCTGGCCCCAGAACCCTGGCAACCCCGAGAGCTGACACTGCCGAGACGTGTTTGTGATGGCCCGCAGCCACGCCGCAGGACTGGGGCTCTGCCGGGGATTTATGGAGGCGCAGGCTGCAGGGTGTCCCCACCAGGGACTGAGTGTGCTGGGTGCTCCTGGCCAGGGGGCGAGGCGACAGATTTATGTTGCTCTCTGCTCCTGGGTGACACAGACCTGCCCACCCCTCCATCCTCTCCTCCCCCCACGCGTCTCAGTTTCCCTCTCGACTCCTTCCCTCGCCCCTGTTTCTCTTCCCCCCGAAAGGAGGAAGCAGCGGTGTCTGCACCCCGGTGAGCCCGTCCGTCTGTGAACTCTGACTGGAACGGGGAGCAGCCGGGAAGGGAAAGCGTGGCCGACTTTTCCAGGGGGGCCGGCAGGACGCAGACACTGCAGGACGGGGCTCAGAAACGAGAGGCTTTAACATCATCTCGAAACTAGAGTTTGTAAGATCCCCTTCTTCCTGTTGGCAACCCCCTCCCGCCCGAGGTCCTGGCACGTATTCTAAGGCTTGGCACAGGGTGAGGGACGAGGGAGAGCGCGAGGCAGGCAGTGCCCTCCGTCTCCAGGCCTCTGTTTGCTGGAGGGACAGAGGGGAAGAGGGCGGGAGAGAGGGAGGAAGCGGGGAGGAGAGGCCACATGCCCGGCTGTGGGCCGCAAAAGACAGCTGATCAGTGATTGTCTCATCATTGATGTTTATCCCCTTCCACTCTGAAATCAATAAAAATATATTTTAAAAAATGTACCGGTGGGAACTCTGCCGACCAGTAAGGGCACGTAGAGAGAGAAGGCAGAGTGATGTCCTGGAAGGAATCGGATCCTGTTTGGGGGTGTGAGACTCGAGGCATGAAGCTCACTGGTCCACGGGGCAGGGTATTAGCCCGTGTTTTCATCGGCAGGCCGTGCTTTGCACAGTCCCCCCCCCACCCCCCCGCCGTGGGAGCTGGAGGGCCAGGTGGTCCCTCTGTTCTAAGTGTGACACAGAAGTCCCAGGAGCGCCACCAGGATGGAGGCTGGCGTGTCAGGAACGGGAGGTGTCTCGGTGGGATCGGGTGAACGTGCAGTGGGGGCCCAGTGGGCTCTGCACCCTCGAAGCTTCCTAATGTAGAGGCACCTCCTGGGAAGGGAGAGGGAGGCCCAGAACACTGAGGTCACGGTGCTCTCACCTTGGCGAGACGGGGAGTCAAAGGAGGAACCCAGCTGAGGCACAGAGAGCGAGACCGGAGACCCACACCCACTGCACACAGGTGAGTGCCAGTCGGTGGAGCGGGCGGCAGCCCCGTGCCGTTTCGTGGGCACCTGACACTTTCATGGGGCCCGAGAGGCTCTGCCATGCGTGTGGTTTCTTGTATAAAGTGTCTAATGTCTCAGACCGCCAGGCAAGTACAAGGGTTGGTTAAACCAATAAATAAGAAAAGCCCTATGCAAAAATCACACCCTGACTTTATGCTTTGCTTTGACTTGCTTTACTTGTAAGTTTGCCCAAGGCCACGTCACCCCCAATTCAGAGTGGGTTAGAGGAGTCTTAACAAAGCAGAGGCAGGGCAGCCTCTTATTTTTATTTATTTACTAGAGGCCAGGTGCATGAAATTAGTGCACTGGGTGGGGGTCCCTCAGTCCGGCCTATGCCCTCTCCCAGTCTGGGACCCCTCGGGGGATGTCCAACTGCCGGCTTAGGCCCAATTGGACATCCCTCTTGCAATCCGGGATCCCTCACTCCTTACAGCCCACCTGCTCACTCCTTACCACTCGGCTCGCTGCTCCTTAGCACTGCTGCGGAGGCGGGAGAGGCTCCTGCCATCGCCGCTGCGCTCTCCAGCTGTGAGCCCGGCTTCTGGCTGAGCAGCACTCCTCCTGTGGGAGCGCACTGACCAGCAGGGGGCAGCTCCTGCATTGAGCACGTGCCCTTTGGTGGTCAGTGCACATCATAGTGACCAGTCATTCTGGTCATTCCGCCGTAAGGGTCACTTAGGCTTTTATTATATAGAGTTCACTTTATTTTTATTAACCCTCACCCAAGGATATTTCCCCATTGATGTTGTTGTTGTTATTATTATTTTGTTAATCCTCAGCAGAGGATATTTACTCCATTGATTTTTAGAGAGTGTGGCAGGGAGTGGACAAGACAGAGAGAGAGAAAAACATTGATTGTTTCCCACACGTGCCTCCCCACAGGGCTGGAGATCGAGGCTACAACCGAGATCCGTGTTGTGAACTGGAATCGAGGCCACAACCCTTCAGTACGAGGGCCAATGCTCTAACCACAGAGTCAAACCGTCCAGGACAGGTCAGCCTTTTAAAAGCAAAACATCCGAGGGACTTAATTTTTATGCACATAAATGTTTACTGAGTCCCTAATCTGACCCAGAGCCAAGGGGTCTCCTGACCTTTTCAAGATAAACAAGGTGGGGGCCTGTTTGCTTGGCTAGTGACTCCCCCTCACCTTCCCTTCCTGGTAACTCTTGAAATGAAAGATGGCTGTGTCAGACCCTTGCTTCTTAAGGAACGTCTGTTATTAATTTTGTTTCCTATCTATAATATGGGGAGGATGATATTTGCATTGCTAATTATCAAGGCAATAGAAAATAAGTGAATCCTTGTAAAGACTTTGGCTTTGACCGGAGGAAACCAATGCTTTCTCAGTAGATAATGTTGGCAATAATATTGACAGTGATAATGTGGAAAATGATATCCTATCTAATAAAAGAGTAATATGCAAATTGACCATCACTCCAACACACAAGATGGCCACCCCCATGTGGTCAAAGATGGTTGCCCCCATGTGGACACAAAATGGCTGCCACAAGATGGCAGGGGAGGGCAGATATGGGCAGTTGGAGGTGACCAGGTTGGCAGAGGAGGGCAGTTAGGGGAGACCAGGCCAGCAAGGGAGGGCAGTTGGGGGGGACCCAGGCCTGCAGGGGAGAACCCTTGGGGGGGATGCAGGCCTGCAGGGGAGGACAGTTGGGGGGGACCAGGTCTGCAGAGGAGGGCAGTTGTGGGAGATCCAGCCAGCAGGGAGGGCAATTAAGGATGACCGGGCCAGCAGAGGAGGGCAGTTGGGAGGGAACAGGCCTGCAGGGGAGGACAGTTAGGGGCAACCAGACTGGCAGGGGAGGGCAATTAGGGGTGACCAACCTGGCAGGGGAGGGCAGTTAGAGGTAATCAGGCTGGCAGGCAGAAGTGGTTAGGGGCAATCAGGCAGAGGCAGGTGAGAGGTTGGGAGCCAGCAGTCCTGGATTGTGAGAGGGATGTCGGGGTCCCGGATTGGAGAGGGTGCAGGCTGGGCTGAGGGACATCCCCCACCCCCATCCCCCCGGGCACAAATTTTGTGCACCGGGCCTCTAGTTGACAATAATAATGTTGACAAGTTCCTCATGTCAGTCAAGGTTTGATCAGAGAAGCAGAAACACTAGGGAAGATAGATATATCTCCCTATCTTTCATCTACCTACAGAGTGCTTCTGTCTACTTATAAATAACTGAAATGTCATTTCCTATAGTGGGTTGTCTAATAACTCATTTAGTATTGTTAGACTATAACTGGTTTGTATTAAGTTGCCAAAGGCAGTGGATGAAATGGCTCGGTGTCAAATTAATTTTATTTCTGAGTGGAGTAATTCACAAGGATATGAGCCACAAACGTGGACTCCAAGTATCCCCAAACTGAGTATTCTCACAGGGTCACTTAGCAACTGTAAATAATGATGTCATGGTGAAATGCCAGCAACAAGGAAGGTGAAGCACGCCACAGAAAGTTCCCTTAACATCATGTTTGCCGATGACTTTATTCTCACTTTAAATACATATTGGAAAAGCCAGCTGTCAAAGTAGAACAATGTGATTTGAATCAAAAGCACGTGGAAAAGAATTCAGATTCTCCTCTGGGCAAACGCCATCATTAAAAGGAACCATGTAGGTTTATTACCCTGTATGAAGAAACATGCCCAGGTAACGCATGGACAATGGGAACCAAACATAGCTGAATGACAGTGAGCACTCAACCACCCAAAATCGTGTGTACCAGGGAGAGTATGGAGAAATGCAGTCATGCCCACCACCCACTTCTTTTTTAAAAAAAATATTTTATTGATTTTTTACAGAGAGGAAGGGAAAGGGATAGAGAGTTAGAAACATCGATGAGAGAGAAACATCGATCAGCTGCCTCCTGCACACGCTCCACTGGGGATGTGCCCGCAACCAAGGTACATGCCCTTGACCAGAATCGAACCTGGGACCCTTCAGTCCACAGGCTGACGCTCTATCCACTGAGCCAAACCGGCCAGGGCCCACCACCCACTTCTTGACACACGTCCTGCAGTGTGAATAAAGGAAATAACGTACACTTTTGACGGTGACCTGCTCCTGCTGAGAAGTAAAGAAGAGTGGAAAGTGGCCAGAGGAGAGAGAATGATGATGCTGGGACAGGGGTCTCCAGAGACTTTCCGGAAGAGCAGGAGTGCTATTCGAAACATTTGACAGCGAGTATTGTAATGTAAATTATCATGTAAAGCAGAATTAAATTAATTACCACCACCTGTTTTATAAGATCTTAGAAAGGAAGGTTACTTAAGTAAATAAAGTTGTGTTGTTTTGTTACTAAGATACGTGGAAAAGATTGCCTTTCGTGTGCCAAGCAGTGCAACTGACAGCCGAGAGCCGGAGAAATTGCCAAGCGCCTGAAATAGACTGAGGCTAGTTGCCAAGGCCTTCCGAATGGCGGGCGGATGCGCGTGGACGTCCATGCTTCTTTCATTCCACAGTTAAGAATGGTGTCTGTCTGCCCTACATATATTTTTGATATATACTATTCATCAATTTATGCAATCCCCTTTGTGTTTTTTGAGTGTCCTAAACATTTTTTTTAACGTGAGGGGATAATGAATTTTATCTAATACTAGAGGCCTGGTGCATGAAATTTGTGCACTCAGGTGAGGGATGTCTCTCAGCCCAGCCTGTGCCCTCTCACAGTCCGGGAGCCCTCGGGGGATGTCCGACTGATGACTTGACATACTTAGAGCTGCCACAGAGGCGGGAGAGGCTCCTGCCACCGCTGCTGTGTGTGCTTGCCAGCTTCTGGCTGAGCAGCGCTCCCCCTGTGGGAGCTCACTGATCACCAGGAGGCAGCTCCTGCATTCAGCGTCTGCCCCCTGGTGGTCAGTGCGCATCTTAGTGACCGGTTGGTCCGCTGTTTTGTTGATATGCATATTAGCCTTTTATTATGTAGGATTTCTTGAATCAAATGAGAAGACCATATGGCTTTTCTCCTCTCAACTGTTAGTGTGGTAAATTACACTTATTCTGATGTTAAACCTCCCCAAATTCCTGGGAAAGAGAAAATTAGGGCAAGATATATTTTCTTTTTTATGCTTGGCTGGATTAGGTTTGTTAGTGTTGTTTAGGATTTTTGTATCAATGTTTACCACTTAGATTGTAATTTTTTTTCATCATGCCATTTTTATCTAGCTTTTGCATCAAGGCTGTATTAACTTCATGGAATGCTACCAGAGGAGTAATCCTGCATTTTCCATCTTTTAGAAAATTGGAACAATTTTTTTGAAAGTTATGTAGGATTTGCTCATAAAATTGACTAGGCCTGCTATTTTCTTTATGGGAAAAATTTTTTAAATTCACTTTTCAAATGTATGGATTTTAGAGAGAGAGAAAGGGAGAGAGAGAGAGAGAGAGAAAGATAGATAGATAGATAGATAGATAGAGAGAGAGAGAGAGAGAAAACATATCAATTTGTTGTTCCACTTACTTATGGATTCATTGGTTGCTTTTTATGTGCCCTGACCCAGGATTGAATCCAAAACCTTGGTGTATCAGGATGATGCTCTAACCAACTGAGCTACTGGCCTGGGCTACGGGAAGATTTTTAACTACTGATTAAATGCCTTTAATAACTGCAGGACCATTCAAGCATTCTTTTTCTTCTTGCGTCAATTTAAATAGGTCAAAAATTTCCAGGAATTTATATTTCACATAAGTTCTCAATTCATAATATTTTCTTTTCCTTTTAATACCTGCGGTTTGTGCAGTTATATCTGTCTTCTATTCTGTTATTCTTTATTTGTGCCTTTCCCCCTTTTTTCTTGATAAATCTCACTAAAGACTTGGTTATTGTATGTATTTTTTTTAATATATTTTATTGATTTTTTACAGAGAGGAAGAGAGAGGGATAGAGAGTTAGAAACATCGATGAGAGAGAAACATCGATCAGCTGCCTCTTGCACACCCCCTACTGGGGATGTGCCCGCAACCAAGGTACATGCCCTTGACCGGAATCGAACCTGGGACCCTTGAGTCCGCAGGCTGACGCTCTATCCACTGAGCCAAACCGGTTTCGGCGGTTATTGTATGTATTAAAAACCTTTTTTGTTTCCTCAGGATTTGCTCTTGGTTGTAACTTCGTGTTCCTTTTCATTAACGTGTATTCATGTCTTTATTATGTCTGTCCTTTTTCTTTAATGAGTTTATTCTCTTGTTTTAGTCCTAACTGCTAATTGGACAGTCAGCTTATTTTCAATGTTATGATTTTAAACACAAGTGTTTAGGCTATGTGTTTTTCTCATATGTAAGTAGGTAAGAGTATATATTTTTCACCTTTGCAACATCCTACAAGTTATGATATGAAGAGATTTATTATTGTTCAGTTCTGAGCATTTAAAAATTTCTGTTATGATTTTGTTAATCTTTAATATCCAAAAACATATTTAAATTTTTACATTTTGATTTTGGCTTCTGGTTTCACTGCACTCTGATGAGAGAACATAGTCTGTAAGGGACCTGTCAGGGGCCTCCCCTGCCTCCAGAGCAAAGCCAATCTCCCAGGGCTGTTCAATGCCCGCTATTACCGCTCCTTCGACCTTTAAACCACATCGCCTGCCGACCCCTTTCACGCACCCCCCGTCCAGCCTGAGCTTCTCAAACCCCTCCCGCCCCTTCCTCTGTTGGTCCCTCTGATGAGCATGTCCGTCATGTTCTGGCTTATCCTCCCTTCAAAGTCTGGCTCAAATGCTGACCCTTCCATTTGCCTCCTCAGCTAGACACGCTCTCTCTCCTGGGTGCTAAGCAGCGTGTGTGTGCGCACACACACACACACACAGGACACACACACACACACAGACACAGGGCACAGACACACAAACACACAACACAGACACAGCACACACACACACACAGACACACACACACACAGACACAGGGCACAGACACACAGCACAGACACACACACACACAGCACAGACACAGCTCAGACACATAGCACACACACGCACACACACAGCACAGACACACCCAGACACACAGCACAGACACACATACAGACACACATACAGACACACACAGGGCACACACACAGCACAGATACACCCACACAGTGCAGACACACCCACAGACACACAGAAATATACACAGGCACACAGATACACACACACACACACACACAGCATAGCACAGACACAGCGCACACACACACACACAGAAATACACACACACACACACACACACACACAGCCTCCCCGCAGGTACTGATGGCTCTGCACTTGGTCTCAGAGCTCCCCTCCCTCTCCCCTGCTGCGCTCACGCTGCTTGGTCAGGCCGGCTCCCTGCATCTCTGCAGCCAACCCCTGTGTCCTTCACTCTCGCCACCTGGAATGACCCTTCAGCTGCAGGCGGCATGGGCCAGAGGGTCCTGTGCGTGTGGAAGGAGCGCGGGGAGACCTACCGGGGAGAAGAGTGGTCAGAGCCGCATGGGCGCGGCCCGCAGCCTCTCTGCATGGAGGCGCGGGCTGACGCGGGGAGAGTCAGTGGGCGGCTTCAATGGGCTTTAACTCTTTTTAAAATGTTTATTATTTAATTTCCCCATTACATTTTACCCCCTCTCTGCCCTCTTCTCAGTGGATTTCATTCTTAAGAGCTAGGAGGCTCCTAAAGGAGAGAATGCTTCCAGAATGGGGAAGAGGTGGGGGCCGGATGCTGCTGAGCGGCCAGTCACTGGCTATTTGGGGGCTGACGCTGGGACAGAGAAACAGGGTCCCCTCCCTGGGGACCTACAGAACTGCTCACACACCTTCTTCCTGAGAGCGTCACATACAAAATGACAAAATCTGACGCGGGGGTTCTGTTAGCGAAGCACACGGGTTTGATGGGCACGGAATCCTGGACCATTTCCTCCTGGATCCGGTTGTCACGCAGATGGTAAAGGATGGGAGGGGAGCCCTAGCTGGTTTGGCTCAGTGGATAGAGCATGGGCCTTCGGACTTAAAGGTCCCGGGTTCGATTCCAGTCAAGGGCACATGCCTGGGTTGCAGGCTTGATCCCCAGTGGGGGGCGTGCAGCAGGCAGCCGATAGATGATTCTCTCTCATCATGGATGTTTCTCTCTGTCTCCCTTCCTCTCTGAAATCAATAAAAATATATTTTTTAAAAAAAGGATGGGAGGGGAGCGGCTTCCTGTACTTCTCAGATGTGGCCCCAGAGGCTTGGTTTTAATGCCGATGCGGACAGTGGTGCCTTTTGTAAAGCCAGGGAAACCCAAGCGTAAATAGAGACCTTCGTCCCCAATGCCTCCCTGCGGATGTCCTTGCTGCTCCTCCTGCCCCAGGAGCTGGTGTGCCGCTGGCCTGTGATGCCGAGAGCACCGAGTCTGCGAACGGAGCACCCCTCCGGGCTCGCCCCTGGCTCTGCCCTGCCTGCCGTGTGCACGGGGGCTGGCGCACGCTCCGAGCACCCGGGACCGAAGCCCTATCAGTCCCTCCATCTCAGCTGGCAGGAGGCGATCAGATCGTCCCGGGAAGGAATGTTTGCTGGGCGGGGAGGCAGGATGCCGAAGGGGACCGTGCCCGGGGAGTGTATGAGAGAGGACACCACCCAGGAGGAGAGGGACGGGGGCGGGGGGGGGGGCACCGACACACCGGCTTCAGCACCTTCCCCAGGGCTGGGTGCACGCAGGGTTGCTCAGCCGGAGGCGGGGGTTCCTCGGGGCGAGAAGGGCCCGCCAGCACCAGGACTTCGCCAGGCCTTTCGGAGGCTGGCCTGGGGGCAGCCCGCTGAGTGCGGATGGCAGCGCTGTCAGTGCGCGCGGTCCAAGACGCGTGTGGCTGGCGGGACCTGCCCCGGGCACAGCAGCTCGGTGCCCACCTCTGGAGACCCGCCCATCAGCCGCAGGGCCCGGCTCTCCACAGAGGGTGGGCGGCCAGGCCAACGCAGGCTGGAGGGCAGCCAGACGTGTGTTTTCCCAGCACAATGCCTGGGCCAACTTCTAAATCTGCCAACTGCAACTTGAAGACTGTACGTTTTTGAGATCTCGTCCCACCCTGATTTATTAACGCCTCCTCCCCGCACTGGGCTCTTTAAGTCCACAGCATTAGCGTGAACGCACCCTGATGTTTGCCGACAGAAGTAGGTACACTCACGGTTAAAAACCCTCCTGGGGGGAAAATGAAAGTAAGAGAAGAGATAGGCAACATTTAGAACCATTCCCATCAACTTCTTTGTAAAAAATAACTTTAAAAAAATATGTTTTTATTGATTTCAGAGAGGAAGGGGGGGAGAGAGAGAGAGAGAGAGAAACATCAATGATGAGAGAGAATCATTGATCGGCTGCCTCTTGGACGCCCCCTACTGGGATTGAGCCCTCAACCTGGGCCTGGGCCCTGACCAGGAATTGAACTGTGACCACTTGGTTCATAGGTCGACACTCCACCCCTGAGCCCCACTAGCCAGGCCAGGGCCTAACTACCTTGGCGATCTGGAGTGTAATTTTGTTTGTTGGTTTTTCTCTTACGTTGATCGTGAGCTCTTTGAGGCAAGAGCTGCCTGAGTCTCAGTCCCCCGTGTATCCCCAGGCCCTAACACATTACACGACACAAAAATAGGTGTTCTGTCAGGTCGCATCACGGAGAGATTAATGAGAGATTCCTCTCGCTGAGGCTCAAGCCCCTTGCCCATGGACAAGCGGTGGGCGATAGGACTGGAACGTGTAGCTGCTTCCGCTGCAGTGTGTGTCTCGGGCCTGGGCCCCGGACAGAGAGCCAGCACGCAGGCCTGTGGGCTTCCACATCACAGCCCCAGGAGCAGTCTCAGCTCGAGTCCTTAACAATGCACGTGCTGGGCTGGGCACCTGACACCTTAATCCTCTGGGTTTTGCTGATTCCCAGGGTATTTGCACAAGGGGACTTGCCTTGGCACTGCCTCGCAGCGGAACAAGTCAGGACTTCTGTGCACAGGAAGCTCGTTGCCGCGATGATGGATTTATGGCCTTTTTTTTTTTTTCTTTTGAGGAGCATCATTTCTTTCCCACACCTCCCAAACCCCGAGAAGATGAGTGATGTGATACTGAGGTCTTGTGCAACGGTTTGCTAAGGATCGCTCACCACGCGGAGGGTGAGGAGGTGCCTCGGATACGTCTATACTGGGCTCCGGGCCTGTGACACGTACTCGGGCTCTCGGCTCGACCCCGGTGCTGCCATTGGACATCGGATGGGGGATGTTCAGAGGTGCCACGGTGCCATGGAAATGGGCGTGCACTTGGCGTCAGATGGTTCCCACGGGACTCTCACCCTCAGCAGTCCCTACCGGGGGGTGGAAGAGCCACACAACCCCCCCGGAGCCTTGGTCTTCTCTCTTTAAAGTCAGACGAGTGCCTCTGAGGGCGTTGTGGGAACCAGGGCAAAGTGGATACGGTGCAGGAAAAGTTTGGCAAACATTCTTTCATTTTATGGCTGGCGAGAAGCAGTCCGGTCTTCCTTCTCCCGTGTCGAGGGGAAGTCTACACGCCGACCTCTATTTCCCTTTCCCTTTCCCCTCTGCTCCTGGAGTCCGAGCGACCGTTCCCTCCGGATCTGAATTAATGATCACCCCCAGTCAGTCAGGCACAGTGGGCACCCCCGCTCATCCACTCAGACTTTTAAAAGTTGAGTGCACACCACCGCTGTGTGGGAGTCCTGTCTCATGTCCTGTTGCTGTCCCCACATACAACATGCTCAAACGCAGAGCTCAACCTGACGTAAAGAGCACAGGACAAAAGGATCTGATGTCAGATGATGGCACGAGACACGCGCTTTCGAACTCTGCTGGAGTTTCTCCTGGTCATTTGTGCTTGGTTTCCATTTATCCACACGAAACACGAGACCGGCATTCAAATCTGCCCCACCGTCCGGAAATGCCACGCCCACACGGATGGCGAGTGCTGGACTCTGTGTGTGGTGACAAAAAAATGACCAGCACCAGAGATGCTGGTGATCACAGGCTGACACGTGAAGCTGGGAATAAACCACAGGAATAACCGGGAGGCAGGCTAGTGAAGGGTCACAACGAAAATGCTGACGACTTCCACTCTGTTTTGTTTTTTTGTTTTTTAAATATATTTTATTGATTTTTTACAGAGAGGAAGAGAGAGGGATAGAGAGTTAGAAACATCGATGAGAGAGAAACATCGATCAGCTGCCTCCTGCACACCTCCTACTGGGGATGTGCCCTCAACCAAGGTACATGCCCTTGACCGGAATTGAACCTGGGACCTTTCAGTCCGCAGGCCGATGCTCTATCGGATAGAGTCTATCCACTGAGCCAAACCGGTTAGGGCCACTCTGGTTTTGATAAACAAAATAGAAGCAACAACCTGGAGCTTCAGGAACCATGTGAAAATGGTAACGTCTGTCAGGACAATAGTGACGCTCGAGTGGACTAAGAATGGGCTTGAGAGGAAGAGAACTTCGGGGAGCTTACTGGTATGTTTTTGAGATGGCCAGGCCCAGGACAGATGACTGACTTTTAGGTCAGGTTTTCTGGAGTCTTTTAAGCCTAAAAGTGGTGACACCTTGTCAGTTTTTTATCAGACGAACGGAGAGCGGACCCTCCCTGGGATCCAGGAGGGAGGTTTCTGGAAAAGAAGGCTGTAGGGCTCTGCGCTGTGTGGATGCTCTCAGGCCAGCGCTCAGCTGGGGGTTGAGGCATGATGCGCTGCTGCTGCCGAGGAGCGGGGCTGCGTGTCTCCCCGGCTGCAGGTCCCTGAGCGACCGACCGTCCGCCCTCCGCAGAAGGACAGATCTGCTCCCGTTTGGGCTGTCAGGCCCCGGAGGGCTGACTCGCCTTCGGGCTGTCAGCTTCAGCCGGGGCAGGTCTGCGAGGAAACCCGGGCGGCGGACAGCAGCGGCGCCAGAGCGCGGCCCGCGGGGCGCAGGTGTCCCCGTGGCCTCCAGGGGCGCTGCAATCCACGCGGAGGGCCCGAGGCTCCGAGGCGGGAGCTGGCCGACGGCAGGTGGGATCCCCAAGAGGGAGACCCCAGGCGGGTTCACGAAGCAGGAACTGGAGGAAGCAAGGCCAGGCGTCGCGCACCGGGCTCCTCGCGCAGAGAGACCTGCCTTTCAGACCAGTTGGTGCGGCAGCAGGAGGCGCGGTATCTCAGGATAATAAACCCCTCTCCTGGTGCGGGGGGGGGGGGGGGGGAGGCCCGGGGAGGGGGGTGCAGGGGGAGGGGGAGGCCCGAGGAGGGAGGTGCAGGGGGGAGGGGGAGGGGGGAGCCGAAGGAAAGACCACAACGTGCGGATGGAGGTGAAGGGGACTGTCCCCTGTCCTCTGTCCCCAACGTTGAAACCAGAGGTATTTATTTAGGGGGACAAGGGGCATTTGTGGGTGTGGCAGCAACTGGACGCCACGGACCATTTCCGAGCCAGAAAACGAGAGATTAGACAATGGACGGAACCTCCTCGGCCACTTCGTCCCGCACAGCTATCGCCCAATTTCTGAAACGCCAAGCGGGATTCCGGGGCTATCAGCACCTCGAGCCGGGCTGCCGCCCCCGCCACCCCCGCCGCCCCATCGCCCCGCTGCCGGCAGGGGGCGCCCGCGCGCGACTAAAAGGCGCGGTCGGCGGCGGGCGGCCTCAGTGCGGAGCTGGGCGGCCGGGACGCGGGCGGGGAGCGATCGGCGCGGGCAGGGGCGCGGCGGGCACAGCGCAGAGCGCACAAACCTGCACGAACGGCGGGACCCGACGGTGGCGCCTCCGCAGCTCTGACTCCGGCCCAGCGCCCACCGACCAGCCGCCGCCCCGCGCCCAGCCCGCCGCGCACCCCGGGCTCCCCATGGCGCTCGAGGCCGGGGCGCCCCCGTGCGCGCGGCGCCTGCTGCCCTGGGCGGCGCTGCTGCTCCTGGCGGCGCTGGTGCCCGCGGTCTCCGCGGCGGGAGCTCCAGGTACGCGCAGCCGGGGCCGGGCTGCCCGGCTCTCCGCGCCTCCTCCCCGCTTCTCTGTCCACCTCCACACACCGCCCCCGCCTGTCGCTCTGGGGACCGCCGCCCCGCTCCGTGTTGGCTGCGTGTCGTGTCACTAACCTGTGCGTCCTCATCGCTCGCGGGCCAGGGCGCGGAGGGGCGGATGGGGACGCGGGCTCTGGGCACCCGGAGTCCCGCGCAGGAGGAGGGAGCGGGGACGCCGTCGGCGCCAGGGGCCCTCCGTTTCATCCCTGACACCGACGTTCCCGCGCCCGGGAGTCGGGAGCCTGGAGCCTGGAGCCAGCTTCCCGGGAGAGTCAGCAAACGTGGAGCGGGGGGAGAGCCACTTCTTGGAGTTGCCGCGGGGCGGGCGGTGCTTTCCTTTGCCCGGCACCCTCTCCCCTCCGTCCACCTGCCCCGAGGCTGGGGTGCCCGCTGGTGGCGGAGAGGCAGGACTGGCCGCCCCAGAAGCGCGCGGAGGAAGGCGCGAGCTGCCGCGGGCGGTGGGTGCCGGGGCGCCTGGCGGGAACCCAGGAGCTGCGGGGGGACCCTGGTCGTGAGCGCGGTGAGAGGCAGGGGGCGAGTCGGCTCCGGAGAAGCTCACCCTTTCCCCGAAGGCTGAGGCTGGGGACGGGTGGTGGCCGTTTTCTTTGGGGACTGAGATGTGAGCAGCGCGTTTCCGCAAATGCCAGCGGGGTGCTGTCCGCTTTCTGGCCCGTCTCCCTGGGAGACGCGTTTGCGGTGGGTGTGCTGGTTTTATCCCCGCGCCTCTGGTGCCCTTGTTCCCACTTCCTGTGCGGGCATTTGCACGCTCGGAGCCCGTGCGGCTTTTATTCGAGTCACCCGTTTGCAGGAATCCAAGAAGTCGGCTTTTTTTTTTTTTTTTTTTGGTCCATACTGCTCCCTCCCAGCGGGGTTGTGAAAACTCAGATCCCAAGGCGGGCTCCTTTGTAAAGGAGGCTGCTCAGTGTCCCTGTGGCCCTCTGGCTGCCAGGGGAAGGGAGCCGGTTGGGGTCACATGGCCTTTTGATTCTTTGCGGAGGGCGCATCCTGCACGTGCTCGCTGCCGGTGTGCGCCCAGGGCTGGGGTGCCAGGTGCCACTTTTCTCAAAAAAGACAGCCCCAGGTGTGGTTGCTGCTTTCCTCTCTGGTAGCCCTCTCTGGGAAAGCCGTCGCTGAGTGTGTTGCTCGGTGTTTAACAATAAAACTAAAGCCTTTCGACGTCTCCACCTACGACCCACGCTTTTTTCTCGTTCCTCAAGGAACCTTTTCTGAGTGTTGGAAGAGTTTTTGTTTCAGAAGGCGGACGGCAATGGAACCGATGCCAGGCTGGCTTCGTGCTGGTTCCGGCTCTGTGCCTGTCAGATTCCGCTGCCACCTGCCCAGGGCGCCGCCCGGTGCGTCTGTCTGCGGTGGGGGCGCCCGGCATCTCCTTCCCTGGCCTGGGGCTCTGCGGGGCTGAGTGAGAAATGCTGGGGCTGGAACCCTGGCTGGCACCTCTCTCCCGTGCGTTGACGTGGAGTTTGCAGTGAAAGGATGCCCAGACGGGACAGGGACAGAGGGGGACACGCGCAGTCGGAAGTAGATGTTGCCTGCGTTCACACGGAGGAAGGAAGGAAGGAAGGAAGGAAGGAAGGAAGGAAGGAAGGAAGGAAGGAAGGAAGGAAGGAAGGAAGGAAGGAAGGAAGGAAGGAAGGAGCAGACGGGCCAGCCCCGTGGCGAGCTGCGGGCTGGGAAAGAGATCAGGGGGCACGTAATGTGTTTCATCTGTTCCTCTGGAAGGCGTCCTGTCTGTATGCTGAGTCTGACAGCAAGGCCTGGCCACGGCCGCCCTCTCTGGCTGAATCAGTGCCTGCGCCCAGCAAGCTGCTGGAGTCAGGCGCTCCCCACCTCCCAAATCCTTTGGGGCCAGAATCCCTCCAATGAAACAGGCAGAGCCACGTAAACAGTGGCAGACACCACAGCTCTGAGGGACTTTCCTGAGGATAGAGGCGGTTTGCAGGGCGCACTGAGGGTCTAAATAAGCCCTTCAACTTGGTGGTCAATTAAAACACAAAACAAGCAAGTGACCACCCCCCCCCTACTCCCCCACACACGCACGCGCACACGCACACACGCCACGCTCGTGCTTGCCAGGAGACCTTTTTCTGAAAACATACACACACTCACATACATTTGTAGTGGTTTTCTTAGGGGAGCTGTGGGTGATTTTAACTTTTTCTTTAAAGCTTAAAGACCCTTTCAGGGAACCCGCAAGATCAGAGCTATTTTCAAAGTGATGCTAAGACACGCCTGCCTTTTCCGCTGCGTTTGCCGGGAAGGCGCTCGGGCTTGGTGGGTAAGACCGGGGCGCTTTAGCGCGAATCCGGGCGTTGGCACCACAATGAACTGGTAGTCATGGCGTGTTCAGCCTCTGAAGTTGAGGGAAGATACGCCAGTTTCAGTTAAGAATGTCCTCGGTGCAACAGTAAGAACTGTGAATTTGGCCCAATCTCTGCCCTTGCTGTTCTGTGTGAAGAGGTAGGAGAGGCACACAAAACGCTTCTGCTGAAACCGCGTTCGGTGGGAATCCCGGACCAGCCCCGGGCGATGGTGTGAGCTGTGACCCGGCCTAGCTGCGCCCCCAAGAACACCACGCTCACCAGAAAGAATGACCGCAGACCATCCAGCTTTTCTGACGGGAGTCTCCGCAGACAGCTCCTCAGAAGTGAATGCAGGGGCCTGCACTGCAGGGACACACCTGCTGGGGTGTCTTGCCAGGGGCAGCATCCGAGCTTTCCGGTGGAAATTAGAGTTGCCATCTCCAACATCACTCATTTAGGAGCTTTTTATACTTAACACCTTTCCTAGCAAGGTCCGCGGCGGTATCAATGGGTGTGACGTTGAAATACTGTTAGAAAGCATGTCAGCTTGTAGTTGATCTGCATCACCAAGCGAACCTGGTGTTACCAAGTTGTTACCAAGCCTGCCTGTCTGAACAGTCCGTCCAAAACTCAGGAGCCCAAAGGACTTCTAATGTGACCAAATGTAAGCATTTTCTTTATATGGTTTCAGAGCCCACATTGCAACTAACCTTGAAGAAACTTCTACTTGATGAGTTTTGGGGTAGTAGCATAGATTTTTCCAGAATAACCCATAAGGCTGTTACAGTGCTTTTCCAACTACGTATCTCTGTGAGGCTAGATTTTTTTCCAGATGCTTCCCCCAAAACAGCAGGCTGCAGTAGACTGGAGGGATAGTGGACAGGAGGTCCTGCCGTCTTCTATTAGAGATTTGCCAAAATGCAAAATCTCTTCTCAGTATTTCTTTTTGGTTTAGAAAACAGTTATTTTTTCATAAAATAGTTGTTCTTTTCTGCAAAAAGCTTTATTGTTTCATTTGGTCCAATGCCTGGGAGAGGGCTCCAGGGTGGTTAAAAGAATGGCCAGTGGTTTCGGGGAGAGGCTCAGGCAAAAGCCAGACTCTAGGGGATGCAGAGGGGCCCCTCCAAGGCCTCGGGGCTCCACAGGCTCCTGGTCGTGCTGGAGGGTGAGCCTTTCGAAGAGATCCTCGCCCAGCCCAGCCTGGGGGCCCGCACCCTGTGGAGGGGATTCAGGTGTCGCCCATCTCCTTGATGAGTTTCACCTCCTCACCCCGGAAGTGGTTCTCCAGGAAGTCCCAGAGATGAGGGCCTGCAGCTCCCAAAGGGCCTGGGTCAGGTCCCTCTCCAAGGCCAGGGCTGTCTCCATGGCGCCCGGAGTTCTGCCCACTCATCTCGGGTGGCGTCAGCGTGTCCTGGAAGAGAACTCGGCCACCCCGTTTTGCATCTCATGAGACCTGGGCGCCCTTGCTGGGAAGAAGGGGCCCCGCCCTCGAGAGCCCCCCTGGTGGGGGGGGGGGCGGGAATAGAAGCCCAGAGAGAGGTGGGTGTGGGAGGCCCGCGGGGGCAGGCTGGCCAGGCGGTTGACGGCAGCCTCCACCTCGGTGGGAGAATTCTGACAAATTTGGGAGCTCATGGTTGTTCAGCAATGAGAAGTAAGGTAAACAAACAAACAAACAAACAAAACAGAAAACGGTGTTGGCTGGTCTCAGAGGCTGAGGGTGGCTGCGGTGGTTCCGAAGGTGGGGACTGGGAAAGACGGCGGAGGGTGGCCGGAGGCTGGAAGAAGGGGTGTCCCTGGGCCTGTTCCGTCCAAACACTGTTGAGGCAGGAGACAGATCCGGGACCGCCGAGGGCATTCCTAAGACAGTGTTTTTATGTCAACATGTAACGGTTTACTATCGCTATTTTAAATACATCAACACAGAGTTTAACCTCTTCCCAGTTTTAATTTCCGGTCCATAGTTATCGGCAGATAAAGCCCACGTGAACAGCCTCTGTAAGGTCCGACTTTGTTTAAGAGCAGGAGGGCTCTGAGAACAGAGTTTGATACCCACTGGTTTGTGGGCGGGAAGTAGGCTCAGCAGCCGGACGCCCGGGCTGGAGCCTTGGGCTGTCATTCACCCGCTGCGTGGCCCCGGCCGGTGAGTCAGTCTCCACTAGCCCAAGCGATGTCTGTGGAGGCCTCAGGGGCTCTCCTGCGGCCAGCCTGCCTCCAGCTCTCCGTCTGCTCTCTTCTCTTCCAGAGGAGGGGTGAGCACACCTTCCCTGGTACCTGTGCCCCGGAGCCCACGCACGTGAAAGGCCTGTTTTACTCATCAGCTGAGCACACGGCTCATGACTGTGGAATTAGAGGTTGTGCCAGGCTTGGAGAGAGACAATTCATGTCCCTGGAAAGACAGTTCCAGAGCATTATCAATACGTCCTCCCAAGACCATTCATCTCTTTATTTCAGTCATAAAGGCTCATTCCCTGAACACAGGCAGGGGAGTGGCAGGTTGCATTACTTTCTATTGCTGTTGCAACAAATTACCACAAACTTGGTGGCTTCAAATCAAACAAATGTATCATCTCAGAAGCTCGAAGGGTCTCGTGGGCTAACAGCACGGGCTGTGCTCCTTCTGCAGGCTCCAGGGCAGAAGCCAGCCCCCCACCCCCCAGCTTCTAGAGGTGCCATGTGCCCCCACTCTGAGCCCTGCCGGCAATCACTCCCCTTATAGTCATAGGTTTCCCACCTTCCTGTCTGCTCTTCCGCATACAAGGACCCTTGGGATTACATTGGACCCAGGGCCAATCTCCCCGTCTCCAGACCTTTAATTTAACCACACCCGCGAAGTCCCTTTTGCCCCGGGAGGCCACATGTTCACAGGTTACAGAGAGGCGGCCAGGCCGTCTTTGGGGGCCATTATTCTGCTGTGGCAGGGTTTCAAGGGGAAACCCATCACGCTGTGCTGGTTGGGGAGCAGACTTCTTTTCACTGTTCCTTGGGCAAATTGGAGATTTCTTGAGCGACAATTAAACCTCTCATCAGGAGCTTTTATTTTAGTTAGAAAATGTAGAGGGGGTATTTAAAGGTATACAAATGTAGGTGATAAAATAACATATGTGTACAAGTACTTACTTGTTAATAAGAATATTTATGTTAGGATACACCAGAAACGGAGCGTGGGTGCCTCAGGGGAGGACTGGGTGGCTGGGGCTGGGAGGCATGTTGCTTCCTTCTTTCTTTTACTAATTTAGTAGACATGTGCTAGAGCACGTGGAACCAGGGAGGTATTGATTATGCATATGAGCAAACATTCTCTTTTCCTTTTAGAAGTTATCCTTGTTTTAGTTACAAGGAATATGAATTAATTCAAATCTGGGGAGTTGTGTTATTACTAAGAAACATTCCCCAGTATGGTGCAGAGGGTTAAAATTTAGAAGTTTTGAATGTGGCATTTTTGTGCCACTCCGTGGTAGGTGACATCATGTGGAAGACAGATTTTCTACCACATTTTGTCCTAGCTCCTGTCTTCTCGGCTCAGGCAAGGCGGCGCTTGCGCCCCTCGGCCCTCAGAGGGCGCTCCTGGCCTTCCGGCGGCCTTCCCACTGCCCGCTGACCCCAGGAGCTGTGGCTTGCTACATTTAGGAGAATTAGGTCAAACATTCAGTTATCTGCTTTGGTTTTCCCCTGGTGTCTGTCTTTTTTTCAAGGTTGCCACTTGTTATTCATTTCCCGCTGACCATTGGTGAGAAAGAATTCGAAGCCTAAACCTCACGCTGGTCAGCAGGTTCCTGCCAAAGCTGCAGCCGCTGGTGGTCGGAGGAGGGACCAGGGCAGGAATGACAGTTTTGAGTGAGTTTTGATTAATCGGTCTCATGACGTATCCCCCCTCCACCCTCCGTGGATTCTTTTTGTATCTGGGGGAGTGATGGAAATCCCAAGGCAGGTTTATAACTAGCAAAACCCCCGAGAGCTGCATGGAGACTCACATTCCCTCCTGGGTCTCCTGTCCGGAGCTGGGTCTTGACAGCGGCTGGGCATTAGTTAGAGCGGAAGGCAAGGAAGGGTTTTCAGGGGGAGGAACAACCATGTTGCCTGTGGGAAGGCACAGAAGCCAGAAGCTGCGTGACATGTTTGAGGAAACAGGAGTGTTGGGGGTGGCCCCGGCAAGGTGGCCCTGGGGTTACAGTGGCATTCAGGGTTGGAGGGTCAGCAACCACCAGCTCAGGAAGGTCCTTCAGCCCTATCTGAAATGGCTCATGTGTTCTAGAAAGGCCCCATTTGGAGCGGGTTCCAGGGTGCTGGGAGTGCCATGCACTCGAGGTGGGCACATGGGCAGACTGTACAGTTAAAGAGAGCTGAGCAGTTAGTCCAGGGGGCCTGTGGACAGAATTCCACATGGTTTGTAAGGGGAAGAGCTGTGTAGCTGTAGGAGTTGCTAAAACCCCACGTGCTAAGGCACTGGCTCAGAGGGGAAAGCAGTGGGTAGAATGGATGCAGGTGTTTACAGCTGGAGAGTGACGCTCCGCTCTGACGGCCCGCTAAGCATCAACTCCTCTCAGGGTTCAGAAGCCATTTCGTCGCGGACGGGGGGCTGGTTAGGACGGGGACGAGGCTGTGCTGCTCTTGGAAGAAGGGTGGGCAGTGGGTGCCCGAGCGCCAGCCCTGAGGCTGGAACTAGTCAGCATCGCAGCAAACAGTGTGACCAGAGTGTGTGTCTGTGGCTCCGAATCTGAGATGACGCCAAGCTGGTCTGGAGAGGAAACTCCATGGACAGTCAGTCGCCTGTGGCCAGCATCCCTGGGGCTGGGCAGGGTGAGGGAGGCCCGAGGCCCGAATGGTCGGGTGTGGCCTCCCAGGAGCATGAGAGGAGGGACCCCCACCGGGCCAGGCAAGGGCCGCGGGGCCCTGTGAGCCCCGGGCTTACTGCGTTCACTGGGGCTCAGTTTCAAGGAAGCTTGACGTGGCCATTATCAGGCGCCCGCCGTGGTGCAGTCCTTTCTGCCGGGCACACGGGCCAGCGCCTTTAACGTCCCCATAGCTATAGAAGGCTGTTTTAAAAATGGTTTTAAAAGTTTATGAGATAGTTGAAGATTCACATGCAATTGTAAGAAATCACGCAGCGATCCCGCGTGCCTCCCACCGGCTCTCCCAGTGTCTTCTTCTTTTTTTAAAAAAATATATTTTATTGATTTTTTTTACAGAGAGGAAGGGAGAGGGATAGAAAGCCAGAAACATCGATGAGAGAGAAACATCGACCAGCTGCCTCCTGCACACCCCCTACCGGGGATGTGCTCGCAACCAAGGTACATGCCCTTGACCAGAATCGAACCTGGGACCTTTCAGTCCGCAGGCCGACGCTCTATCCATTGAGCCAAACCGGTTTTGGCGCCCATGTCTTCTTTAAGAGCTCTGGTCCTGGTGGATTAAGGCCAACCCTAATCAAGGTCATCTTAACTTGATGACACCTTAAAAAACCCATCCCCAGATCCTGGCAGCATGTCCTTTGCGGGGGGGGGGGGGGGGGGGCACAATTCACCCATCACAGGTGGAATGCCAGCCAGCATGCTCCCCGTGCGTGGGTGAAGGGATTCACACGGCTCCCGGCGCTGGGGAGGGTGGGACTACGTGGGCCGCACTGTCAGCCCAAGTCCCAGAGTCCCACGCACATCCCGCGGGCCCGTCCGCAGCTCAGGCCTGGCGAGAGCCTTCATCCATAATGTGAGCGATGGCCATCCACTCGGAGCTGCTGTGGGCGACCCACTGCCCCGCTGGGAGCACAGGCCACACACACTTAATAAAGACACTGGGACCCACGTGGCCGGATAATGGCATCACGGTGGCGAGTGTGGCCAGTGCTCAGCCCTGGAGGCTTCACACAGGGACACAGAGTTCCAAGGTCATTTGTCTGAGGGCTTTGCCTGGAGGGCGCACTTGGATGTTGACTAACCGATGCCTTTTTTTCCCTTTTCAGTAACATTTCTGCCTTTCTTTCACACAGATTTTCTCCTCCAGCTGAGACTTGTAGCAGGTGCGAGGAGCAGCCTCGTTCTCCCACAGAGGCCTGACCCTCTGACTTCTTACGCGGGGGAAGCTGCCTCCGCTGGCAGATGCCCTGGCCCTGCTGCTTTAAATGCCACTTTCTGCCCCGCCCCCATCTCCTCCTATTCCTTTCTGATGGACGGGCAACTGAGCATCTGCCTGTGGCTTCTGGCCACGTCTGCTTCGTTCACTGTTTCATACCTACCTCGCCACAACACTGGTTTGGCCTGTTGTCTAAGGCTGTTTCTCAGGGAGCTTTCTGGGGAGGATGAGTGGTGATTTTAACGACAGTAATGCCCAAGCGTTTAACATAGTTAGACAATGACTTTCACATTTTGGGAAAAGGAATGAATTTTTCGGGAGTTTTTTTTGGCGGGCATGTCAAGCAGTTTATAAGCAGGCTGAGTGTAAGCCGGACCAGAAGGCAATGGTAGTTCTTGAAGAAACGATTGCTCAGCTGCGAGTTGAATTTGGAGAATGTGCAAATGATCCCACAAAACCTGGGAAGGACCGACCGGCTTCTGTGTGCAGGTCTCTGACGCTCAACAGCAGCGCGTCATTCCCTGCCCACCAAAGGCATCTTCTCTCCAGGGGCCCTTGTTTCCTCATCGTCGTTATAAATAAATATATCTGTGGAGTTCCTCCAATTTCATTTCCCCTAAACCCGTGGTCGGCAAACTGCGGCTCGCGAGCCACATGCAGCTCTTTGGCCCCTTGAGTGTGGCTCTTCCACAAAATACCACGGCCTGGGCGAGTCTATTTTGAAGAAGTGGCATTAGAAGAAGTTTAAGTTTAAAAAATTTGGCTCTCAAAAGAAATTTCAATCGTTGTACTGTTGATATTTGGCTCTGTTGACTAATGAGTTTGCCGACCACTGCCCTAAACCATTTGGGAAGCTCATGACTTACATGGGAAACATCCTTGTTTTTCCTCTGGAACAGTAGCTTTCGCTTACATTGGGTCCTGGATAAAATGGCCAAGAGCTTAAAAACCTTAAATCCTAATGAGGAGGTCCCGCCAGCTCTGCTGGTGAAACTCGCTCTAATTTCTGGCCGCATCCTTCTCTGGACAGATGCACTTACTCAAGTCCATGGCATCGCAACAAGGAAAGCACTGACATTGTCAAAACCAAACCCCTTAGAAACAGCACGCAGAAAGAAATTCAAGTTAAAACAAAGCAGCTTGCACTTAGAAATCAAGAAGAGCGGTGACTCGATTTTATGGATTCAAAGATGGTGACACCAGGTGGCAATGGGCGGAGCTGCTGAGAACACAATGTCTTAATAACGGTGGCCGAACAGGTCAGGGGATGGCTTCTCTCACTCACCAGTAAGCCGGGGAGCAGAGGCTGTCAGGGACTCCGGACCTTCCCATTTTCCCACTCCTGCATCCCAGGCCAGATCATCCCTCTCAGACTCGTCACTTCATGTTCCAAGATGGCTGCTGCACCTCCAGGTATCATGCTGACATCCCAGAGCGGGGAAAGGAGGAAGAGAGAAAAGGCCAAAAGCACATGACAGCAGATCCTGACCCCTTTATCATGCTTTCCTGGTAGTGGCAGCAGCAGTCACTTCCTCAGAGGTTTCATTGGCTGGAATTGATCACATGGCCACCCCTAGCTGCAAGGGATGCGGAGGGTGCTTCTTGTAGAAGAAGGCAAGGGAAGAAGAAGAAGCTGGGGATGGCTCTGGGGTACCCATCCACAGTGTCTACCAGGGCAGTGTCTGAATTCAAAGCAAGCTGCTAAACTGTCATAAATCAGTTGGTAAACTTGACTAAAGAGACCAATAAAAAACTTAACTTTAATTGTCTCAGAAAACATCTTGAGGGGGAAGGCAGATTCGTTTTTAGAGTAACCTTTGGACCTGAGAATTTGATTTCAGTTTTTCCACTGTTATTTTGAACCAGAATTTCTTGCTGCTTCATTTTATTTTCCATGTTTGTGTTTTTCTGCTTTGTGGCTCTTTCCCATGTTAGGGGGAGGGTGGAGATAGAAAAGATAATGAAGGGGAAAAATGTGAGGTAAACTATATTAACAAATATTTGGACTTTCTCTCTTCACCTGTTTTCCCCAAATACAAATAACCTAGAATCTAGAACATTCTGAGCAAACGTTGTCCATAAGGAGCCATTACCCTTCAGGTAACAGTATGGCATTTGAACCACAGCCTTTGTTTACCAGCATCACAGGATGGCGGCTGCGTCGAGGGCGCCTTGGGTGGGAGGTTGGGGCCAATTCCTGAGGAGAAGGGGAGAGTGCTGCCTGGGCTCCATCAGGCTCTTTCCTTGGGAGGTTCCCACGTGCCTCCAGGGGTGCCTGGGGGCCTTGGGCAGGGCCAGCTTGTGAGCAGCACCAGGGAGATCAGTTTACTGAAGCCAAGTGCGAGGCCCACCTCTTTCTGTGATGCGTGGCCCCCTGAGACTCTTCAAGGTGGAGACACTCACAGAGACCGAGGAGGGTGGCGGCGGCACTGGCAGTCTGGCGAGAATAGAAATGGATTCAGACAAGCTGCACTTAACGACTGGGAGATTTTGATGGCTCTACCATTTGGCTTCTTTGAGCTGGTGGGGAAAGATGTGATCACCATTGTATTCAGTGGCCATCTAGCGCCCTTATAATCACATTGGCATGTATGCATGCTAATTTGGCCTTTTAGTGAGAATAAATGATGCTTTGTTATCAAAATACTGGAGAAGGTCTGAGGGTGGGAAACAACCACGGAACTCAGGTTTCGAGGAGGCCATGGCAGAGGTGGGCAGGGCACAGCTGGCAGCTCTGTTCAGCAGGAAGCGCTGAGGGCAGTGAGGGACTGGTACCCAGCCACACCCAGCAGCCTGGGGCATTGGAATCTTCTAGGTTCTCACTGCACTGGCTTACCCCCTCACCAGGTAAACAGGACAGCACACGGGGCATGGGGGTAGAATCCAGTCAGTCACCGTGACACGGGGCGATGGATTGGGTTTTGAGGACTGTGGACTAGGGGTAAAGTCTGGAGAGCCCTGCGCCCCGGCTCCTCAGGGGACCAGGCCAGCTGCTGGCCTTGGTGTTTATCTCTGATGGGAGGACCGTGCTGTGGGGCCTCCCGTGGTGGGGTCACAGGTCCTGTTTGCAAAGCTCTTTCAGCTCCCTGGAGTGGTTTTTAAGTTTAAAGCCTCCAAAGACCTGGATTTTGCTTTCATTCTTTATTCTGTTACCCCGAGAGAGCCACGCCAACTGCGGAAAACTTTCCCTGAGCCCCAGGCATGCTGAGAAAGGCCCGCGGAGGCATTATCTCAGTCCAGCCCGCGTCTCCCCGAGCAGCCCTCCAGGTGGAAAAGCAGCCCCCCAGCTCAGAGCTGTACATTTCACTGGGATCAGGCCCTTCCACCAGGTTGCAAAACAACCTCTACTTTCTGTTCTTTCTTTCCTTTTTTTTTTTTAGCGAAGGGTCATAATTATTTGGCAAATACGATCCCAACATCCATTTGAAAAATTATTTAAATCGCAGTCATTTCAGTGTCTTGCCCACATGTTGCCAACCTTCTGGCTGCCCCTACATTTTGGACTCCTCCTGAGCTGCCTGGTGTCTTATGGACAATAGCTGGATTTTCCCACCTCTCTCGGAACCCGTCTCAAAGTGGAAGGTCACGTGGGTGCCGGTCCCGGAGCTGTCCTGCGATGTTAGCACATCCCGACCTTTCCTGGCCGACTGACTGGATTTTTGGTCGAACACTCACGGTCTCACTGAGATTTGTGTTTTCTTCATTTCAGGGTCTGGGAAGTATTTGGCGGTTTCCAGTGGAAAGTAAAACTAGAATTTCAAACAAAGATGAAGCAGGGAGACTTACATAAACACGAGGGTTGGTTGCATTAAAGAGCAATCCTTGGAATACTTAAATGATTTTTGAATTTTTGGGGTTTTAAGGGTCTAGCTTATTTCAAAAGCCCTTAACATTCCTTCGGGGGTTTTCTTCTTAACCGAGGCTGGCTTTTCCTGCTCCCGAGCGATGGGAGCCTGGGTGGGCTGCCCGGGCGCTCGGCTGGGAATGGCAGCCGGCCCCGCTGGGCTGGCTCGTGCCTTCGGTTCTTTGGGTGTGTCGGCACTGGCAGCCTTTTGGGACCAAACGTATTGGCTGCCGGGGTTGCTTCAAAATGTTATTTTCGACTTTCATAGAAGATCTTGATTAATAGCCTCTTTGTCCGTTAGGGTCTGACTTTGAGTGGCAAAAACCCAAGCTGAACTAATCTAAATCCCAGAGTTTCTTGGCTTTGGAGCTGCGTGCTGGAAAGTGCAGGGGTTGAGTGGGCCCCGGGGATGCCTCGAACCAGGGCTTTGCTGGTAGACGATGCTAGGATGTGTCCTGCACACAGCACATGTTGGAGTCGCTGCCTCACAGAGACTCTAGCATCTCGGGCTGTAAGAATTTAGGCGAGTGGGAGGCTATGGAGTCAGTTATTTTACTCCAGGCCATCCTGAAGCTTCAACACCAAGTCCAGGCAAAGGTGGTGGAGACCGGGTTTGCTGAGAGAACCCAGACCCCATCTGGGCAGTTCAATGGGTCTTCTCTGGCTGAGGAGAAACAGAATCCATTTGAGAGGAAAGAAATGTGGACGTTAATTTCTTTAGATTGAAATGAAGCCTTAAGACCGAGTAGGCTTCACCCTCGGACTTGAAATATACCTGGGAATTCTGTCATGGGAGGGACTTCTGTTGAAATTAGGACGTTGCTCTGTGGCTGCTATTGTATTATTGGATTTCTCTGTGCTGTGATTTCAACTCCTTGCTGAAACTCTGGTGGGCTGTTGTGGACGGCATGAGCTGGGCAAAATTTGGGATTGGAATGGGACAGGCCAGGAATGGATTTTCTGCCTAGATGTCAACTTGGCTTTGGAGTTGGCTAAAGAATGAGTCTTTCTCATTTTTGAAACTGGGGGGCGGGGAGGGGAACCCCCACTCAGGAAGATACTTGGCGGGTCAGTGCTTAGTACTGGGGAGGCCCCGGAAGGAGAGGCAGGTGGTCCTGGTCCTCGCTCTGAAGGGAAGCCACGACATGACCTCAGGTTGACAGTCATGCCCAGTGGTGTGAGGGCACAGCCTGCAGGGATATTAGGAAACGTCCACCTGTCCTCATCCCTCAGTCCGTCCCCTCAATGAGGTATTTGTCAACGAGATCATGCCTCTCGATGGAGTGTACATGCCTTGATATGTCTTCACTCATCAGCTTGATCTTTCTGGTCCTTGGAGGTGTTTGGGTTGGAGACCCTCCATTGACCTCATCTGTCTAAATCCTCCTAACATTTTTTCCTTGAATCCATCGGCATTTTACGTGAGTACCAGATATGTGGGCATACTGGTTGCCAAGAGAGATGCCAGAGTGTAAAGATGAGGGAGGGGCAGGTGAGGTATGTGCCCCTGTCTACCATGACGCATGGGCCATGAAGATATTGGTCAGGCCAGGCTGGCGCTGGGGACCTAGCTCTGGACTCAGGCTTCTGAGAGGCTGTCAGCCTTGGGGGACCCTTGAGGCCGCTCTGCAGCAGCTGAGGACTCTGGGCACAGATGTTGCAGAGCCACTGGAAGCTTGGTTTCCATCCTGGCGTAGACGCAGCCCCACACTTCAACCTTGAACCGAAGTGGCCCGCGTGGATAAGACCTGGAGTGTGGAGCTGGGTCAGAGTGAAAACCAGGCGCTGGCTGCACCCTCATGTCCCGTTCCCCAACAGACAGGCAGAGGCCTCCTGGGAGCCATGGCATGCAGCCGTCTCGCGTGGCAGTTGCCAGGTATCAGAAAGGTCACCAGAATATCATCTTGCCACTCGGCACCTGGCAAAATATTGTTGAATGTGGATAAAGGTCACTTGTATGAAGCATGGCAACGCCTCTGTCATGGGATGAAATGGCCCGAGCCACAGCAGACCCAGTGGTTTCCTCCTTCTGTCTGGAGCACCTCAGCACTTGTCCCCGTCAAAGACAGCCTTGGGTGGGGAGAGGCGGGGAAGGACACGGACAGGAAATTCTTTTTACTTCACCCCAAATCCCTTTGCTGCAGCTGAAGCTCATTTCCTCACTTTCCATCCCGTGGGGGTGAAAACACCGCTTGCCAGGGCCCTAACCTGCCATGTGGGCTCTGTGAGGAACCAGTGATCTCTCTTGGGCCTTTCATTCCTGGGGCACTGACTTCGGGTTTGTCCTTTTTATCTGTAGAGCGGCTGTTCATGGGAACAGAGCTTTGCAGATTATACCCGTTAAGAAGGATGAGAATGCTGAACACTGTTCAGAAGGTCATGGGCTTCGTTTGTCCAGCAGAGAGGGTGGTCTGTTGTAAGTTTCTGAGCACACGTGAGCATAGTAAGGAACCACGTTGTCATAGTTCACCTTTAGCTCCCAGAGTGTGGATCCTGTAACACAGAACCCAGCCCGCAGCCCGCAGCCCCTGAAACCAACTTCATCTCCTTATGCCTTCACTTCACATTTAGGGGATGAGGTCACGAGGCCTACACAGTATGACTGTGAGTAGAACGTATTGTCATGCTTCTAGCCCCAAGAATTAGCTTTCGGAATCCAAGTTCATGCACATTGGCCCTTCCTCTTCTCGTCCAGTCCTCTCTGCGTATGGCAACGATGACGGTCACTAGGAAGCATCAATCATGATATCCAACTTAAATATCAAAGTCACTGGGAAGCCGGGGAATGCAAACACCTCCTACACAAGTCACTGCAGTGTCTTTTCACTTGGCCCCATCTGTGGGTGTTGGGGTTATGGCGAGAGGAGGTGTGGGGCTTTATTGGCCTAAGGACCTCAGAGAACCTACATTCAGAACTTATAAGGAGACTGACCCCAAGGTTGCCCCGAAGGTATGATTTCAGGGTCTCCCAAAGGCCTCTGTGTTCAAAATCAGCCTTCACTGGGTCCCTGTGTAAGGCCTCAAATGCTTATGTTGGGAAGACATGCCTCGTGCTGAGGTTTTGCTGTAAGGACGCAGATACCCGAGAGGGCACGAGTCACGTACTCCATGTATTCCAGAGAGGAGGGGTGAGGACACCAGCACAGGGGAGGCGACTAGGGGTGGGGGCAGGAGTGCCCCCCGGAGAGGAGAGTGGCGTGGGAAGCTGGGGTAGACGGTGGAGGAAATGGCTCACACAGCCATGGGTTTCCCAGTTGGCTCTAGGAGAGCAGTGGCTTCCTAGATTAATTCATATTCAGGGAGTGTGGTCACTGGTCCTTTATGAGCAGGGACAGAGTCGGGAGGACTGTGAGCTGTGGGAGCTGGGCAAAGCAGCGTTGGCCTCGGCTCCTGCCTGGTGCAGCGTGTGGCTCGTGGTAGCGCTCACCTCCCTGCTGCAGGCCCTGCGCTCCTCACCTGCAGCCCGAGGGACCAACAGCTCCTCGCAGTTGCTGTGCTGTGAGCACCTCCTGCAATGTAAGGTTAGGCGGGAGGCACTCAGGAAGACCCCTTTTCCTGTCTTTCACGCGCCCATTTTTACGTACTTAGTTTTACACCATCTGGCTTTTTAAAAATATGTTTGAATGCTGGCGCAGCCACATACTGAATTGAGATGTTGCTTGATGGCACTTGATCACTGGCCAGAGAACAGCCTTGGCCGGTTGCTCAGTAGTTAGAGCGTCGGCCCAAGGACTGATTCTTGTCAAGGGCAAGTACCTTGGTTGTGGGCTCCATCCCTGGCCCAGTCGGGGTGCATGTGGGAGGCAACCAGTCGATGTATCTCTCTCACATCGATGTTTCTCTATCTCTTCCTCCTTTCTCCCTCCCCTCCAGTCTCTCTAAAAAAAAATAATGGAAAAAGTATCCTCGGGTGAGGATTAAAAAACATAAAAAAATAAAAACAGGAGAACAAACAAACTCATTTGTGGACACACATGGAGATGGGGCGGGAGCCGGGGGCGCGGGGGGGGGGGGGGAAAGCAGAATGAACTGACAGGCATCAGGCTTTGGCAGCGTGTCTGCTCCTTGCCCTCCTCCTGTGTCCATCTCACTGCAACGGGTGAGATGTTGCGTCTCCTGACGCAGGGCTCATGTAGCCATGACAGCGTGGGTTCTCGGGTGAGTTAGAAGTTATTCTGTGTCGTGTCCCAGGAGAGATGCAAAGCATTGCGGGGAGAACCCTGAGTGCCCTAGTATTTACAGGGTGTCTGTTCCGGTGTCAGTGATAAGAGTAGATGGTTCTCAGGCCCAGGCCGCTGTGCGCGGATTGGATCACACTTGCCCCGTGGAAAACGTGGGGGAGGGGGGTCCCCCCTCACTGCAGAGTGTGGGCCACAGCTTCTTCGGGAGATTGGAAGCTGAACCGTCAGGAAAGCGTTGCTCGCGCATTCACTCGTTTCCTCCCCTGGGAGAGTCGCTCTGTGGTTTCGGAGACTTGCTTTGTCACAGCTGTCTTTGGTGTGGAGATGGGAATCCTGGAGCGATGTCTGCTGTCTCGGGAAACAGGGATTGGTGGCAACTAGAACAAGGTAGGCGACAGGGGCAGAGGAGGTGGAGTTCTTAGGGAGCCTCAGGGGAGACACAGGGACCCGAAGAGGGGGCACCCCTGTTCTCCGGCAGAGAAAACCCTGCAGGTCCTCATGGGCCGGGAAGGTCCGCGAGAGCGAATGGAGAGCAGCCGTGAGCGCTCACCTGCCGTGCCCAGAAACAGTGAGCGCTCACCTGCTGTGCCCAGAAACCCTGCTGCTGTCCCCCTGGTCTCCCTCACCCTTCCCGACAGGTGGTTTCCTCCCCCGAGCCTCTCCCACCGCCCGCCCCTCCCCCATCGCGGCCCCAGGAGCTCCTGCTGAGGCTGGGGGGACCGCACGTGGGTTCCACCCGCGCTTTCGGCTCCAACGTGGCACTTTCTGTCTCCGATGCTTTGAAATCATTTCCATAACTTTTTTCTTTCATTCTTTTTCATTCCTTGAGTTTCCCTGCAGGGAGGCCGCAGGAGTGCTCTCCGTTCCCACATGCTTTACTCCAGAGGGGCCGGCAGTTGTGGGAAGGGTACCCGACGGGCATCGCATCAGCCGTAGGTGCCCTGGGCGGGACGTCCGTGCAGAATCAAACCCCGTACTAACCACCCTGTGTGTCATCACCAACACCCTCCCTCCCCTTTCTCCCTCCACGAGTGTCCACATTCATTTTCCTTAATGTTACTAGGTTTAACGGGTTCTGGCTTTCTTTCTTTTTTTATACTCCCTCTCCACCCCGACAATGCCTTGCATCATTGAATAATCAGTTTCAGATCCCGGTTCGCCCCAAATTTGACTGTTGTGTGAATTTTTACCATCTATTTATGTTATGTGGCATTGCAACATCACTTACATACTGTGTTTCATTTTGGCTAATTTTTAAAAATTAAGAAAAAAATTTTTTTAGAACCTCACAATTGAAGATAAAAATGTAATGTCCTTGTTACTAACTTGGTTTTCTTCTGTGACAAAACAGGAAACACTTAAGTTAGCTCCCTGCAGATAAAACCAGAGGCGTGCCTACCTCCTCAGGCGGCGCCTCTGGCTCGTTGTTCGCAGAAACCGGTGCTTCCGCGGCCTCAGTCAGACGCGGTGCACACGCTTCCCGGTCAGGAGCGCTCCTGTCATTCTCCTCAGAGGCGCTGCAAAGGCTGTGTCCCGGCCCCATGCAACATACTTATTAGCTATAAGGAGTCACTGAATATCTGAATGCCTCTGGGGAAGCGGTCAAATGACCAATTCGGTATTCTCGCACCAGCCCGGCAACATAAGCCAGCGGAGAAGGCCTAGGGTTGATTTCGGTTTGTTTCACTCTGGTTTAAACTTACCACCCACAGTCATCCAAAAACACTTCAAAGCTTGTGGGTTTGGTATGTTTGCGTTGCTGTCATACTGTAACAATGTCCAAACATGCCCGCGCTTAAAGTCTAAAGGATCAGAGTAAAAGCCATTCGCTGTCTTGCTAACAATTCAGAGAACATTGGGAAAAGTTCCTTTCCCCCGCCTGCCATTCCCGTCAGTTGATAGTTGCGCTGTTTGCATAGCTGACCACCCACTGAAGCCAAGGCACGTGAAACTGCTGTCCACTAAAAAGGGCCTGAAAGTCACGTGGGACCCACCCAAAGATGCCACCAGTAGGCCCGTGGAGCATTACAACATTGCCTACGGGAAGTCACTGAAAAGCCTTAAGTACATCAAGGTGAATGCGGAGACGCAGTCCTTCCTCATTGAGGATGTGGGTAAGTGACCCTCCGGTCTTGTTCCCAGTCAGAGCTAACGGAGCACCTTGTTCCCGGTGCCTGGGAGCCAGGGTGTGGCCAGGCTCACGAGGCTCCTTGGGAACGGGAAGCCAAGCGCATGAATCTGTTGCGTAGCGGCCTTCTTCCTGCCGTGGGCCTTCCCGCCCTACACTTGAGCTCTAGTGTTCCTGGGCCTCTCTCCCCATTGAGGCCGGAAACAATTCTTAGTTTTCTGAATGTGCTTTTTTGTCTCGTGGACACTTGACTACTGGACAACTGATCAGGAGATTTCTCAGTTATGAGCCATTTTACAATCAGGGATTTCTCCGGTGACACGTCCCGGTAAAGGCGTGTGCGCTTAGCCACATCTGTTCAAAGGTGTTAAATTTCTCCCCGTGCAATTCATTCTGGAAGCTTGGAGCATTTTAAATTTTGCCCAGATACGTTGTGCAAGTGCAGGTGCAGACGGGTTTGAACGTGAGCTTTGGGTTGCCTCCTGGGGGTCTCTGTCTTCGGCCCTTTTGGTCCCAGGGGCCTGCAACTCCATTTACTCTCAGCCACCTCATGGCCCATCCCCAAGATGCACCCTGAGGAAGTCAGCAGCTGTGACATGCAGCTGTCCCCGAGCCACATTAGCGTTTTGCCGCCTTCCTTCAGAGAATCGGAGTGAACAGTGCTCCCCAGTTTCCTGCCCACAGCCTGCCACACGTTCCTTCTCCGCTCTGAGCTACGGCATTAGGCTTTCTGGGCATCGGGGCAGGAGGTGCACAGAAGGGAGGCAGGAGGTCAGATTCCTTCCTCCTGGTTCCATACATTCCTCTGAATCTCTCCCACATCCCTCCGGCCCCACAGAGTCCAGCTGTGGGTTAAGGGGAGGGTCTACTGGACCAAAGGCAAGTGCAGGCTCACATTTGCTTGCTCAAAGCTTGGGTTGTTATGGCTGCCGCCGAGAAGGAAAACATGCAAATGGAGAGACTCAGAGCTCACTGAGCAGCAGTGTCTCCCAAGCAACTCCGATGAGTTAACTCAACGGAAGCAGAGACGTGTATTAAATTTCTTTGAAATACAAATAAGCTCAGGACGAAGAAAGTGCCTGGCAGAGCATAATTTCACATTCAGTTCGAACCTGAAGCATTTCCCAGTCAGTCCGACAAGTCGTGCCAAACCCTAAATGCCACCAGACCCTGCCATGTCAGAAAGAAGCCATACCAGTCCCGACACAGCAGGTGTCCCCAACAGTGTGGCCTTGCGGCTGTATCCTGGGGCTCTGGCTGGAGAACTGAAGCCCTTAGGGGAATGCTCCTCACTCTGAGGAAGGCACATACCAGGATGGCCTTTGATAGAACTAACTCAAACCTCTCCAACATCCATCCCCTCGAATGCCTGCCAGCTTCCATCTCTTCAAGGGGCTGGCTCTTCCACTTACCTTTCTTCAGACAGTAACTCATATTGAGGAAAACCAGCAGCACTAGAGTTTTCTTTCAAGGTGGCGAGTTCAGGGCACACTCATGTCCTAACTTGGTGTCTTGGTTCTCTTCCGCAGCCCAACACCTCCAGCAGCTCAGCCAAAGACACCACTGCCATTTGACCTTGACCCCTAGATCCAAGTCAGAAAGTGAAGCCCAATTATTTCGAGATTAGCATTTCCAAGATTCCAGGAAATATTTTTTCCTAGGTATTTGTTGAAAGAGTCAAAGACCACATGCAGACACAGCAAGGGGACTGTTTAATTGTGAGAAGGAACATATTTCACGAAGCTTTATTGATTGCAGTGAAGATTCCCCAGGTGCTAAATTTTATGAGTTATGTTGACATTTTCTAATTATTTTTGAAGATTTCCATTTGGGGCTTTCATGAGGAAATGTTGTTTGTAGTTACGGACACGGTCGGTTGAAACATGGATTTAGTGGGCAGTGTGTTCCTACTTCCTACATTAATGTCACATTAAAAGGCTTAAAAGCTTTTTTGTTGACTGTTCACAAATCCAGGTTTAATTCACATGCCATGTATTTTGTAATAAATAAATGTTGTGTTCTCTGGTCAGGTATGTTTCAGTTGCATGGGAGGAATGTTAGTATTTTGGCTAAAAATAAAGAGAGAAAGCTATAGTTAGACTTGTCACTAAATTCAAATATTTATATTTGGTTGTAACTGGTATAAGGAAGACAGCGAATCAAGCTGTCGTTCTTGGAGATTTGAAACGGGGCTTGATCCAAACCGTGTGTTTCAGAGCCGGGGGTAGTGTACTTTGTGCTGGTTACTGCAGAAAACGACAGTGGAGTGAGCCGGCCCGTGTACAGAGCGGAAAGCCTGCCTGGTAAGTCTCACCTAGAATTGGAGGCTGTATTTCTGTTACTAAGATTGGGAGTAACGTCCCTCCCTGCTTCTTCATGTCAATACAAGTTTAGAATCATTAAAGAGTTCCTGAACAACAGTATTTTTAGATTTATAGAACAAGCTGACAGACTAAAAACTAGGAGAGATTTATCCCTTCTTTCATAGTCAGTTAATGTAGGTTGTTAGTGTTTTGTCCTAAACTTTTGAGTGCTCACTAGAATAAGTCATGTGCAAAAGACTAAAAGGATGTGTTGTCCATAGAGCTTAGGTGCTGTCACTATAATGGCCCGAGGTGATCCCTTTCAAGCTGTTGAAAAGGCCACTTAGAGCAATGTTAGGGATGCTGTGAACAGTTAGGGATGCTCTGAAATGTGGAAGCTTCTCTGGTCCTCGTTTCTAACTATCAGGTTGCATTTTCCTAATTTAGGAGGTGAATGGATCCAGATTGATGGTTTCCCCATTAAGGGTCCAGGACCATTTAATGAAACCGTCACAGGTACTATTTGCTCATCCGGTTCATGTCTTCACTGAAGCACCATCTCGCAAGAGGGTTGTGCTTCTGTCACACACATGTGCTCACAAACCTTCATCCAGTCCCCATCGCTGAACTAACACACACGCCACAGTGTTGGTCAATCTGCCGTGCACCCAATGGACCAGCCTGCAGCCAGTGTCGCTCATTTCTCACTGTTCCCTCATGTCCTGGTGTGGGGAGGTGTCTGTGTCTACATCTGGGGTACCCTGTGCTATTAACAGGCAAATGTGGTGGCGGAGATGGCAGTCCTGGCCTGATGGGCATGTTTGCAGCTCTGTGACCTGTGGATGGCATGAGGAGATGGGACCCACCAAACGGTGGCTTTTATTGGCTAATCCGCTGCAGCAAGTCCTTCTTTTCTTAAAACCATGGGCTAGTTGGTGATATGCTAGATGACCTGCCTTCCATCTCTGCTCCATATTTGTATATGTATGTTTTATCATTTGGATGTTGGTGTTGTCTAATCACGTGGTTTTATTTGTTGAGAGAAGTGTTGACATTTCTGTGTGTTCCTTGAATATATTTAATTAATGATGCAAAATGATGCAAAATGCCTGCAGTTATTTTCGAGTATGTTGGCTACTGTCTCGAGGCAACAGGGAGAGGAGCTGTTTTATTTTCATAAACCATGTATTTAAATACATCAATCTTACGCTATTGAGAGGAAGGTGAGTATATTAGAACCAATGACTCGAATCTGCTTCTCAGTTAAGATTTGGTGTGTGTGGGCAGCATTCAAAGTCTTTTTATGTGGAAAAGGAGGGAGGAATAAAACATTAGAAAAGGAAACTGGCTTCGGAGGAGGGGTGATATGTTCTTCAAATATGCCGGATGTCAGGTGAGCGTGGGGCGCTGTGCTGGAGAGGCCTGTAGCGCTGCTGAGGAGGGAGTGAACGCTGGAGGAGAGAAGTCCGAGGCAGACCTGGCTTTAGGAGGCACGCGGGAGTGCGAGTTGGAGGAGAGAGGGTACATGAGGGCGAGGCTTAGGAGAGATGAGCGGAAGGCGAGGAGCACAGCTTGGAAGACACGGGCAGTGAGACAGTCAGAAGGTGGCACACCGAGGCCGTGTGTAAAACGGGACAGGAAGTGTATTCCAGAGGTTTCTACCCCTGAAGACACACAAGTAAACATTCACAAAGACGCACACAGCTCCCTTCGAGATGCAAATCCACACCCCTTTGTTTTGTCCCCAGGAAAGAGGTGTCCAGGTCCTTTCAGGTTCTGGATCCTATTATTGACCTCCCTGCAGACTTCTCTTCTGAGGTTGCCTTAGCTTTCTCCTGTCCCTGGATCTGAGCTAACCTGTTACGCACAGAGACAGGCACTGGGAGGCGGGGCCAGGAGGCCCGACTGCTTCCCACAGCCAAGGACGCAGCCTTCACCCAGCTCTTCCCTGGGAAGTTTTAGGCTCATTGGGATCATATGCAGTTTCAATACCGCTGCCTCAGGGCATCCTCAGCTAATACTGGGGCCAGATCATGGGGCCGCCGAGAACCAAATTACCAATCAGACAGTGTCCTCTCTTCACAGAGCAGTTTAATTAAGGTATTCGGCCAATAGGGAATGAATATTGTCTGTGGCATTATTTCCTTGTGCAATTTTAAGTTTTATTACGTATGCAATTTGGAGAGCAAAACTCAGTTTCTTGTTCATGGCCTGGATGGTGAGCCCCTCAAAGGCCGGTCTCTTAGATTTACTCATCTCCGCCTCCCGGGCCGGGAACACGCACCTGGCACGCGCTCAATACGTGTTTAGTGGAAAGGCGTCGGAGGCTGCTTCCTCTACGTGTGCCCCGGCCGGGCAAGTGTGTGTGGGCCAGGGCCGTGTCGGAGGTCAGGGTCACCTGTAGGTCAGCTGCTGATGCTGGGGTGGTCCGGGCAGGCCAGGTTGTCCGCCACTGAGTGCTGCTCTCATGCACCTGAGACCCTAATTCGTGCCTCTGGTCACTGGGGCCTGGTTGAGGAGCGGCGCTGACTGCCCCTGCGGACTGGAACTCCTCCAGGCTGGCTGGGCCGTGAAGAGGACTCGTTTACACAGTCAGGTCTGCGCGCCGAGTCCTGGCCCCGGGTGGTGTCCGCGGTGCAGAAGGGGGTACAGTGGCAGTGGCGGCCTGCCCGTGCAGTGGGGGTCCGGCAGGGCTCCGAGTGTGACCCCGGTACAGCCACGCTCAAGCGCTGGATGGCTGGAGCTCTGAGTGGGGGTGCGGGTTCCCTCACAGGGGTGTCCAGATGGAGTCCTGATCCAAGTGTCCAGACCTGTGGTTTTGGTATTCTGGGCCCTTCCTCAGGGCCCATTCCATGATCTCAGTCTTGACACGGCACTTGACGGAACTGTCATGCTGCAGTGAGTCCATGCTGGATTGTCAAAGGCGTCCATAAGTCCGCTCTGCTCCTGCTCCCCAGTCGGGCAGCCGGGCCATCGCGTGGCTGACCAGGCTCTTCCTCAGATGGTCTTGCCTTGGGACCCTGAAGCATGACCACCTGTCAGGGGACGAGCAATGGTGGATCTGGGGGACACGTGGGCGACCTCCCCTGAGGAGCTCCTGGCCCCGGGGAACTTAGCCGACGTTTCCTGTAAGTGGGGACCCGTGGCAGGAAGTCTTGGATGGTGACGCCAGGTGCCACAGACCAGATCCTTTGCTAGAGGCATCCGTGAGGCACCGGGTTAATGTGGGCTTCACATATGCTTTACGTGACTTATGTCACAAAACACAATACGCTACACACCATGCTCCAAGGGAGGAAAACGGGGGTCAGTGGGAGCCTCAGAGTCACGCAGCCAGCGGGTAATAGACTGGGACCCGACTTGAGAGCCTGTGGAAGCCCAAACCAGAAGCTACCAAGCTTAACGGGCACCGAATTATAACCCTAAACGGACAAAGCGTCGTGCTGAATTTGGGATTTTTTTTCAAGAACAGGTTTTGATTCTGTACAATTTAAGAATATTTGCCAGTTTGTGTAGCTGACAACACAACTTAGGAGACATGGGTGTCTGGCTTTCTGAAGTCTACTCTAATCTCTACGGCCCTTGTTTTCTCTGCTGACCCTCCGAGTGGACGGCTGTAATTAATGGTATCATCAACCGGTTCTGAGTGAGGCCACCTGGTGCCGTGCTGAAAGCGGCGGAGGTCCCGCGTCCTGCCACGTTAGAGTCCACTCAGCAGTCCACTCGGGAGAACGGGATTGCTCCCGGCAGTTGTGACATTGTTTTCCAGATAAAAGACTCCCTGGGATTTATTAGAAAATTTCAGGAGCCTTCCGCGAGGCTATTCCATTTGGCTTAGACAAACACTTAAAAAATCTCAGCACCAGTGAATTCGAACCATCTGGATAGTTTTTCTTAGTGTGCACATCAGCTTAAAGAGGATTACCAGATAGTTGTAACAGATCCATAAAAGATGTCTGACGGTATGGATAGCCCAGATGGGGAAGGGACTTTCTCTTGAACTGTGTGAATGAGCGTCTCTGTCATCCCCAGAATCACTTGGAGGTCCTTGATTTTTATAGAAGCCACACCTTGAAAGGGAGCGCTCACCTTGGAACCTGAGCACAAAACAGATCAGTTCACAGAACCCAGTGCCAGTGGCTACACTCCCAGGTGCGAGGAGAGTTGTATACAGGTGGCCCATTGGCTACACAATTGGACTAAAAACCAAAACCCTTACTAAGTCCTACTTGGGACAGTGGGGAAACGTTTGCTGGGCCACTCCCTGGCACGCTCCGAGGACCTTCAGGAACGGGATGCCCAGTGGCTCCAGCTAATGTGCAAAGGGATGTTCCCTTTGGCAGATCCGGAACTGGAACCAAGTGTCCTGCTTTCGGAAGAGCCATCTCCAATGGCTACTGATTTACTTACTGCATCACTGGAATTCATACTAACCCGTGGCATTAGGTTGTGTTCTTCTATCTTAGCCTCCTGGGAATTTTCCAGTCTAATACAATTAGGCAGCATTGATGATGGGGTGAATGTATAAAGTGGATGAAGAATGCCGGGGAAGTCCCTGGCTTACATAACTAGAGATTCTCTCACTGGCCTAATGGGATCCCCAAATATGACTAGGATGTGGTCCGCTGTCAGCAGTGGACAATGTAGTCATCACATGGTCTGTGCCCTTGTTCCCAAACTTAGCAGTTCTTCATCGATGTAAAAGCAAAGCTTTAAACCCTAAGTACTGGCCCCAGAGTGTGTTGCTTTGAGAAAGCTAACAGTGAGAGTGTTTCTTGAGCTTGATCGTTTTAGCAAGAGGATTTCTCAAAATGTAGAAGAAGGAACAGCGGAGACAGATGGCAGCAATGGCGGGGCAGGCCCAGGTCTGTCTGGAGGGCACATTAGACATGTCAGAAGAATTAAGATCCAAACCAGAAGCCAGTTACTGTGTAGGCCGGAGTGGTTCACCGCAAAGGCCAGGAAAGCCCTTCCCAGCTTTACGAGGAGCTTCCTGCGGGGCGTCAGCGCAGCACCTCCTGTGCGCTTGCTGAATTGTCATGCTGACCTCTAGCTCTCAGCAGAGAATATACAGTTTTGGACTTAAAGGGGCAAAGGAAGTAGATGAAAAAGAACATTTGTAAACACTCAACACTTCTGGATGGCCGTCTCACGCATGGTATGTTTCCACTTGAAGTCCTCAGGCCTCTCGGCCTGAAATACGGGAGGAACACGTGCACCCAGGGTCGGCGCCCTTGGGGGGCAATGTTCTTTCTGGAATTGCTTACCTAAATGGATGTTTAAAACCCAGCTGCGTAATTGTTGCGGCTCAGTCCCTGGACAGACTTTACGTGCCCGCTGGCGGACTCCGAGGGTATGCTGTTTAATAGTTTCTGTGTCGTATTTCTTTAAGAAAAGGAAGTGCCAAACAAGCCCCTGCGTGTCCGAGTCCGATCCTCAGACAACCGGCTGTCCGTTGCGTGGAAGGCGCCACGCCTGTCTGGAGCCAAGAGCCCACGCAGATCCCGGGGTTTCCTTTTGGGCTACGGGGAAAGCGGCCGGAAGATGAATTACGTTCCACTGGCCCGAGATGAGCGCACGCATGAGATCAAAAAGCTGGGTGAGTTGGATGTGAACTGGTGCTCAGTATTCGATGAGCTTCCCCATCACTTCGTATTCAGAAGCTCGTTCTGACCGACGTCACAGCTCAGTTGTACCGTTTACTCTGCAGGTATTAGAGTTATTCAGAATTATGTTCTGTCCTGTCCTCCGCCTGTGCCCCCATCCCTTTAACCTGCAGTCAGCGCAGGACACGGCCGCCTTTGCGTGCTCGCCCGGCAGCTGCTTCCTGGCCTGCAGCACAATCCCTGGAGTTGGGGCCTTTTCCTGGACATGGGATGGGCGCTCATGCTTTTTGCCTCTTGGCTCTGCTTTCACCGTTTTGCTCCTTAAGCTTTGCCTGAGATCCTAGGACACTGGGCCTTGGGCCCCGCGAGATGAAATGTGGGGGCAGCTGATGAAGCCTGCCAATCGGCCAGCTTGCTGTCCTCCCTCTTCGCAAAGCCTTATTGGGGGGAAGGAAGCACTGGCCGTGGAAGCTGAGGGGACAGTCGCCGTGACCAGAAGAGGTCTGTGCATCATTCCAGGCTGGGTCAAGGCCCGGCCTTTGCTGCCTTGGTGGTTGACAGGCCTGGACATCAATGAGAGAGACACGTCAATGTCTTCTGTACTTGCCCCGACCGGCGATTGAACCTGCAACCCAGGCATGTGCTGACCGGGGATTGAACCGGCAGCCTCTCGGTGCACAGTATGATACTCAACCAGCCGAGCCGCTCTGGCCGGACTCTTGGTGGTTCTCGATCCATGCTGGGTCACCGCCCTCCAGGCTTAGCTACGTAGGCACGTCCCCGGATCGGGAGATAAATGGCAGCGTTCTTCCTTTGATGACTTGGCGTGTTCCATTGTCAGTGGCACCAAGGCATTCAGGGGTCTGAAGTGAGTCCTCCACCAGGCGCTGACCTGGCACTGTGGCTGCTCTCGTCTCCTCTCCCTTCTGTTTGATGGCAGTTAAAGAGAGTCACCCCTTGTCTCTATTTAGAAATAAGAGGAAATCGGGGGACTTATGTGGGCATATATGCAATCCCCTTCTTTTTAAAACCTTGTTCATCTTTCTTTGATGCTCATGAGATAGAAACCCATTTTCCAGGAATAACTGGTGAAAATCACCTCCACATATCCTACCATAACAGTGTTCTTCTTGAGTTTAGTTCCTACCATGCTTGGGCTCAAATTTATTTGTCCGGAAGAAGGGGGATGCCCTAGAGAGATGAGCTGGGAGGAGGGAGGGGAAGGGGGCGGGGGCCGAGGACAGAGGGGTGTGTCCCGGGAAACCAGCCGCAGAGCCTCACTGCCTGCGCCTCGTCCACAGCCTCCGAGTCGGTGTACGTGGTCTCCCTGCAGTCCCTGAACTCGCGGGGCCAGAGTCAGCCGGTCTACAGGGCCGCCCTCACGAAACGGAAGATTTCAGGTATGTTCCTAAGGACGCCTCCGGTCAGCCATGGTCCAGTGTGACTTCATGTTGTTCCCAAATGCTGCTGGCCAGGCGACGAATTCCATGGATTTTCTTGAGGGTAAAGGAAACAGCAGGGCGGACTGGGCCACATTTTGGATACTAGTGTGTTTCTTCTCTACTCAGAGGGTAAGGCATTCTTGTGATGAACTTTATTTCTCTGTATATTCTTTATATCTTTACTGTGCCACATATTTGCCCTAATAAGAGCAGCCAAACATTTATTCCATTTAAGGGCACAGTGTGATCCACATGGAAACATCCCCTGGTGACAGACTGTGAACAGAGAGAGAGGAGTGGATGGGGTAGCGTGCAAGAATGCAGGGAAACTTTATTTCAGCTAAACTTGAGTAACAATGGCAGTGAGAAGAGTGAGAGAAGATGTAGGGATGGTGTGCTGATAGCCTGATCTAAGATATTTTTTCCACATTTGTTCACAGATATTTTCTATAGTACTCATATATAGCAAATTACATATACCTTTTCTGGTTCCTGGGCCTTACTTAAAGAGGTAACCTATAGCATAATTATTTTCATGAACTTATTTGTTAATTATAATTTTATATTACACAATGTTATTATATGTTATATTATTATAATTTTTACATTGCATAACAGCAGGCCCACATACAGGATGTTTCACCTTTATTAGTCATTAGTTGCTCTCCAAGAAGTCACTATATCAGTTTCCTAACAGGCTAAATATTTCCACTTTTTCCTACTTATAGTTAAAGCCACAAAAAACAGAACAACAACAACAAAAAACAAACAAAAACACCCCAGAAACCTAACAGACTCAAAAGCCAAAGTGAAGACATCTTGTGAGTTTCAGTTGGTTAGTGAACAGAACTGTAAGCCTGTGTCTGTGATGTATTCTATCGGAAACCGCAGGCTGAATTCTCTTTTGTACCGGAATATACCTGTTCATTTGCCTTGGCACCCCATGCTCTGAAATGTGAGGACCCGGAGCCCCACGTGATTCATGCTGTTGTTGGCACCAGAATTTTCGATTCATGCCACGATCGCCAAGGAAATGATTCCCTGAGCTTTTCTTCCCTTAAAGTTTTGCTTCCTGTAAAAACTGTATTATTTCTCGGAAACTTCCAGTGTATGTTGAGGAAACACTGAGTTACTGGGAGTGTCTCTGACCACGGCACAGCCTCCCTTTTGTGCTTTGTGTCCATTGGGTTGGGCAGTTTGCAAGTGAACTACCCATGTCTTAGACCAGTGATGGCGAACCTATGACACGCGTGTCAGACACGCGTGGCCATTTCTGATGACACGCGGCCGCTGAGGCAGCCGCATGCCGAGGATGAAACATTTGCTGCTCCTGAGGAAGAAACATTTGCGAAATAATGTTTTTTTCCTCAAAGTGACACACTACCCGAGTTATGCTCAGTTTTTTGGCGAAGTTTGACACACCAAGCTCAAAAGGTTGCCCATCACTGACTTAGACTGTACTTGAGAAGGGCAAGCGTAGAGATTCAGGCTTCTCTCCAGTGACCAATCAAATCATTGCTAAACTTCCTGTTCACTTCATTTCATCGACATCACGCATGAGCAATTTACTGCACCGGGTGAACTAAACTCGGGGCCAGAGGAACCAGGGTGGAGTCTACTGTCGGGACAGCCTTCCCACGCGCCCACTGTCATTTCAGAGGAGGACGAGCTGGACGTCCCTGAGGACATCAGTGTCCGGGTGATGTCGTCTCAGTCTGTGCTTGTGGCCTGGGTGGACCCCGTCGTGGAGAAACAGAAGAAAGTTGTTGCGTCCAGGTACTTTCCTGACGTCTTTGTCTTTCTTTTGTGTGTGAGAGACGTGGGTTTTGTGGCCCCAGAGAGACATGCATTTACTTGAGGGATTTGATTTTCTGACATATTTGAGAGCTGGTGCTTTTTGAAACTGGACAATAGACTGTCCTGTGGCAATGCAGCTAAACTTGAGCGTGGCCACACATTCCCCACAGGCCACACGCTACCAGGGCCTCGTGTGTGATGCACAGGGCGGGACCTCACATCTCGCCTTCTCCGCCTTCTCCTGTGTCTGCAAATGTCCTAGATCCTATTTCTCTCTTTGCCCCCTTTTGCTTTGCTGTGCCTTATTAATTCTCTATTTTTAAAAAAAGTATGTTTTTATTGATTTCAGAGAGGAAGGGAGAGGGAGAGATACAAACATCAATGATGAGAGAGAATCATTGATCGGCTGCCTCCTGCATGCCCTCTACTGGGGATCAAGCCCGCAACCAGGGCATGTGCCCTGGCTGGGAATTGAACCGTGACCTGGTTCATAGGTCGATGCTCAATCACTGAGCCACACCAGCCAGGCATTAGTGATCTATTCACGTGTAGAAGCTACGGGCCCATGTGGGGAGGCGCCTGACCCTTCCTTGCGTTACCCGTGAAGAGTGGCAGCAGGAAGGCTCTCAGGAGAGAGGTGGGCATGCGTCTAACCCTCGCGCCAGCAGTTCCTCTTTAGAGTCTCCAAGCACCACCCTGCCTCACGTGTAGCTCACTGTGCATAACATGAATGCATTTTTCTCAAGCCACGACGTGGTGCTATTCTGATTTTTATATTCGTTTGCAATAGCAATAGAAGAAAAACCAACCACAAAGTTAAAAGAACTTTCGTGTCAAAAAGGCCACTGGTGAACACCAGTTCCAGTCAGTGGTAGATTAAAATAGTCACCAAAAGCTGCTGGGTCACGTGACTTAATAGTTTATACAGCCAAGAGACAGCCACAGATTTGGTGGCTCGTCATTACGTACTAATCTTTGAACCTGTCCGCAACCAGGAAAAGTGAATGTACTTTATAAAACGAATGAGACATAATGCTGAGAAATATATGCAACATATATACTGTTATTTGATCGAGCTAGAGTTTCCGTCTGCCTGCTAGTGAAAAGAGACACCGCTTCCTGTAAAGACCTCTGAGGTTCACAGGACTCTCTCGCGGTTCATGGCGACGCTCTCCCTGCCCTTGGCGTCCTCAACATGAACGGCTCCTGGCTCCTGGGGGCTCTATGTCCAGCATCGTGATGAGAACAAAGAGGGCTGAGTTTTCCCGTGTCCCCTGGTGTGCTGTCTGCACGGAAGTGTTATCCTGCCTTAGTGACTGTCACAATGACCAGCACGTTTCACGCACCAAGTGCTTCCTACCGCACAGTGTCCGCAAAGACCTCTCCGTGGCAGCGCCCAGAGCCGAGCATGCCTTCCTTCCGGGACTGGGGAACGCTCGCTCATCGTGTTTCTCTCCATGACAATCTCACACTCGCGGTCTGTTTATCCTCCTCATCCCGCTCTGTCTGACACACTGCTGCTCCTTCTCATGGCAGGAAGTTTACTCAAGACCCCTGCTGCCTCCCCTTCACCGCGAGGAAACATGCCTGATCTGGCAGGAAACGAGTCTTTTTGTCTTTCTTTCCTGGAAAGCCAAGCTACCTCGGGCCAGTTCTGATTCTTACCTTGCCCTCTCCACACTGCACACGTGCACAAACACGCGCACACATGCGTGCACACACACCCCTGATAAGGCACGTGCCTCATCAAAGCCACCTCCTTCTCCCCCCGCCTCCCCTGCCCTTCGGCATCTCTGCTTCAGCTTTTGAGCAGTATGAGTTTCAGGTCGTGAAAAGTCATCTTCCCTGTCTGCTTTCAACACCTTTGAGCCCAAAACACAGTCCCAAGTGTAGGTCTTTGTGCTCCGATTTCCCCGTTTCCCTTGAAGTCATCGTTTCCGGGGAAGGAAGAGCATGGAGGAGCCTCGTGTTCCGTGGCGGGGAACGGCCCGGTGCACAGCTGCCCGTCTCCTTGCAGGCAGTACACGGTGCGCTACCGAGAAAAGGGGGAGCTGGCCCGCTGGGACTACAGGCAGGTCTCGCACCGGCGCGTGCTGATCGAGGGGCTGCTCCCAGACACCATGTACGAGGTCGCAGTCCGCATTTCGCAGGGGGACCGGGACGGCAAGTGGAGCACCTCCGTCTTCCAAAGGACTCCGGAATCCGGTCTGTATCCAAATGGCCTTTGGGTGGTCAGTTTGGGAAAACCCCTAAAATAAGATCCAAAGACGCTTTAAGGAGCCCACAGTGATAAAGGCCAGCAGAGGCATTTTCAAAAGGGAAACAACCCTAAATCTTGGCGGCGTGTGTACCTATGAACACGGAGAAGCTGAGCAACCATTTCCCTGGGTCCACGGCCCATCCTTCGCTGGCGGTTCCCATGAGCTCGTGATCCTGCCGCGGGCAGCACCGTGCATCCCGGCGTGGGGCACTGTGACCCCCCGGCGTGGGGCACTGTGACCCCCCCGGCGTGGGGCACTGTGACCCCCCGGCGTGGGGCACTGTGACCCCCCCGGCGTGGGGCACTGTGACCCCCCCGGCGTGGGGCACTGTGACCCCCCGGCGTGGGGCACTGTGACCCCCCCCGGCGTGGGGCACTGTGACCCCCCCGGCGTGGGGCACTGTGACCCCCCGGCGTGGGGCACTGTGACCCCCCGGCGTGGGGCACTGTGACCCCCCGGGGTGGGGGACTGTGACCCCCCGGCGTGGGGCACTGTGAGCCGCCGCTGGACGTGCACGCAGGAGCCGTCCGTGGCCCTGAGTGTGGGGAGAGGTCTTTCCTGAGGCTGAGGCTGTATTTGAGTCTGGGGCCAGAGGAACTAGCGAGAAAGTTATAATTACGTCTTTTTAAACTGTGTCTTTATTTTATAAAAGCCTTGATTTTAATTTTCTTGGAATATATCAATATTGAGCAGTGAGGAAATTCCGAAAAGCATTTCGCTAGCTGTAAGCTCACTCTCCGAGTTGGAGGCACCTAGAGATCACCCTGCCACCCGAGAGCAAATGCAGACTTTCCTCTCGTTCTGATAGAGGTGAACAGGCGGCTCTGCAGTAACGGCACGTAAGGACCGCGTGCCGTTTGCTGGAAGATGCACGAGGGCGTTTTCAAACCTTGGACCCTTGACCTTGCTTTGCAGCTCCTACTACGGCTCCGGAGAACTTAAAAGTCTGGCCAGTCCATGGCAAAACCACAGCTGTCACTGTGGCGTGGGACGCCCTGCCTGAGACGGAGGGCAGAGTGAAAGGTAGGAAGCTGGCTGCTGAGGGCACGAGGTGCACATGGGAGCGACGTCCCCCACACTGTACTGACTCCGTGCACCGGGTCTCATCACAGGCCTGGTGGCTGCACTAGGAACAGGGAAGCAACACGTCTGTGCGGTGCTAACCCAACAGACGAGGGCTCTCACTGCCGGTGAGATCAGGGGGTCGTGGAGATGACTTCCACCTCTGTATGCTCGAGGACCTGGGTCCGCCATCAGAGGGTGTCTCTGTTTTTGACTGTATGGGAGTGACAGCCTAACCTTTACCCACACGATGACCCTTGTTTTTCATTTCCGGGTCTGCTCGTTGTGCCAGTAAGATCACGGCAAGTGGGAGTGAGCAGGAGCCCCAGGGGACCATGAGTGTCTTGAATGGGACCAAAATCTTTTTAATGGGATTGAGAACTCAAGTAACAAAATCAAATGGAAAATTCTTTTCCTATTTGTCAGCTTTTAAAATTAATTACTTTGGGGGAGTTGAGGAAAATATGACCTTAAAATAACAATACTGTAGATTTACAAACAGGATAAAATATTAACAAATAGTTAAATTCAAAAATGTCTGTTGAGAATACTAAATAAAAGCACAAATCTTTCTTTTCAATGTAAAAACATCTAAGAACCTTCCAGAAGTCCGTACGTAGGAGATATTGTGAAGGGCGTACTGAACTTTTCCCTTGACATCACTTATACAAATGTACCCTAAGGGTACTTTTTATTGTTACACAATCTTGGGAGACAAATTTAAGTCTTCAGAAACTATGAAACTTCGTGTCCAGAAACTATGGAAAGTTTGTGTAAGCTTAAAGAAGTCCAGAAAATGACCACTGATCTTCCTTGAGAATTTCTTAATTGAAATGAATGACTTGTTCTCTTTTGTACACAACTGTACGTTACCTTTGTTGACCTGTGAGGACCTTTTCATGGACAATAGAAGGAAGGTAGACATGAGGTAGTCTTTTCTAAACTGAAGGCTTTCCCACTTCTGGTTTTTTAAAGAAGAAAATACTGTGTTATTCTTACTCATTTTTTCTCTAGTGGAATAAATTAGAAACAAATGAAGAAATGTTTAGTTGGCCCTTTTAAATAATTCTTTTTATAAAAATCTGAACATTGGCTCCTTCTGGACTAAGTATTGTTGTAATGCTGGGAAGTGAATAAGGACAGTTTTGGGCCGACTACCCTTTTTAGTTATAAAACCATCCATCATTGCTCCTTTAGTGACATTATTACCATGCTGCTTTTATTTTCGTTCCCTCTCCCACGTCTTGGTTTATGCTTCTCTCTTTCTGGTGAAAGAAGCTCCCGGATAGTCAATTCAATATTATCAGAAATAATAATAGCTACTGAGTTATGTCCAAAAGAACTCACGGATTTTCATAAAGGTGTGGTGATGGGGTTGAAAATTCAAAATTATACCAGGAAATTTTTTTATGTCTGAGAAATATAAAACACAATATATTTTGACATGGTTAACTTTTTTCCAAATGAAGTGAATCCATAAAAATATCTGAATTACCAAATTTCATAGACAGGCATTCTTTTAATTTTGACTTTTGACCATCACAAATGACCAGTTTATTCATTTTCAACAAGAAAGCACAGTTCTTTTCTTCCTACAAATGCTTTAAAAAACACTTTTTAAAGATTAGCTCATAGGTAAAAGAAAAGCTTTTCCACGCCTCCATAGGAAGTATGACAATTGCTTGGTTTTTCTGTAATTCAGTTTTTTGTTAGCTCCCAGTCATATTAATTTGATAAGTTTTGTAGATCTTGAGTTCACTGGGAGGAAATAGGCAGGACAGTTTTTAGTTGAGGGTGAATATTGTGCTTTAAAACATGGTCCATCCTGCCCCTATGGTCCCTCCTGCCCCTCCGGTCCATCCTGCCCCTCCGGTCCATCCTGCCCCTCCGGTCCATCCTGCCCCTCCGGTCCATCCTGCCCCTACAGTCCATCCTGCCCCTACAGTCCGTCCTGCCCCTACAGTCCGTCTTCGGGACACAGCACTGTTTTCACTGTCCTCCTTCCAACCGTCTGCCAAATCATTTCAGAGTACATTCTCTCATACGCCCCCGCGCTCAAGCCCTTCGGAGCGAAGTCCCTCACCTTCCCTGGAGAGACCACTTCTGCCCGCGTGGACGGTCTGCAGCCGGGGGAGCGCTATCTGTTCAAAATCCGGGCGGCCAACAGGCGGGGAACGGGGCCTCACTCCAAAGCCTTCGTCGTCGCTATGCCAACAAGTAAGCATTGCGTGTGCGTCTCTCCCCGCTTTTTGTTTCCCGTGTTGCATTCTTTATGAATCATGGCTCTTGCTTGGGTTTTCATGGTATTTTTTAGGCTGAGTTTGCAGTGATTTATAGAACATTTGATAGGCCCTTTAGAAAGCAGTCACCCCAAGGACTAAAATGTTATTGATTGCTAATAACATTCATCACTCTTTCGATATTACACAAACATGAGAGTATGAGTTTTGTGATTAATCTTATATCGCTGTGTAACTTGGGGTTATGATGACAGGGAAAGAACATTTTTACAAGTGTACTGTGGCATTTCTAGTTGTCAGCTCTCTTCAATTTCCAAATAGCATTCGAAATGCGTAGCTTGTATTCCATTACTTGGGAGTGCAGCTTGACTCAGAAGAACTTCAGTACCTTGTTTATCTGATCGGGATCAGAACCAGCAAGTTAATGAAACCCAGAATGGAGCGGACTGGTTCTGGATGGTGACTCCGTTCTGCCTCCCCCATTCACACCATATTGGTGGTTCTCTCCTCCATGATGTGCTGTGAGGATCCCCAGGGCACCCCAAAGTCACACAGTCTGTCTTGGAAGGAAATGAAATAGATGTTTGCTCCCGGCTGCATTCCCCTTTGCTACACCGATTCCCTGCCGGGACAGCACCCCTTTCCTCATTCAGTTCTGCTCTCAACAAAGGGTAAATCACAGGGTACACCTAGTGTTTTGCCTACCTCAGGAGCCTTTTTATTTTTGGCTCTATTTTGGAATTACAAATGTATTTATTACTAAAGAGATTTTCATAGAGAAGGAGAAAGCAAGTAAGGACATGTTAGGGGGATAGGGAACTCTTTGTAATGCTCAAAAATTAGAAATTTGTTGCTCACCCAAGTCACTTCCCAGGCATGCAACACATCCCCACGCCTTTATGTGTAGAGATCATTTAACATTTTATACCAGGTTCCTATACATTCCTTGCCTGAATTGTCAAGAAGGGCTATGCGCATTTGTAACACACTGAGAATTCGTTTTATTACCAAAGTCCTATGTAAGATCCTGCTTTTGCAAAACCAATGGATGACTTCAAAGTACTCATTTGGGAATTCCTTCAAATACTAAGCTGTGACTAACCTAACTGCAGTCACAGAAATTCTCACACATGTTGTTCAGAGCTACATCTACGGCTTAAAGCACAAGAGGCCTTTCAAAGCGATGGCTGTAACAGAAAAGTGTCCAATGTTCCCAAGAATGAGACGTTGTCAGTTAAAATCTCCGACCTGGAACGCCTCCACGGCCATCTTTGACACTCGCTTGGTGCCGCAAAGCTTTTGAATCTCGTCTCTGATGCAGATTCTTTCCCGTCTATTGCAGCCAGGACCCCGGAGGCCGACGCGATGGACAGCTGGCGACAGGAAACCTCGCCGCCCTCCTCTCCGCCCCGGGCCGCGCCCTCCAAGGACACCCACGTGCCCGCCGCTCCCCGGGGCCGGCACGCCCAGGACCCTCCGGACTTGAAGAACCAAATCCTGGCCCCCGGGGGGGTGCCCGGGAAACCCCAGGCGGCAGAGCTCACGGGTGCGGAGGAACTGGACCCCCAGGGGGACCCCCCGACGTCGCCCTCCGAGACCCAGGACCCGCAGCGCCCGCCCAGGCCGCCGGGCAGACCCGTCCACCCCGGCCTGGCCGGCCGGACTCCGGGGAGGGTCCGCGCGCCAGTGCCGCCCCGACAGGAAGGGCTGGGCCAGCCCGGCTCCTCGCCGCCCTCCCACCCGCGGGGGGCAGCCCCGTGGGCCCCCCACTCGCCCACCGCGGGCGGCTCCCGCCGCCCCGCCCACCTGCCGCCCAGCCCCGCCGACAACGACTCGCTGGACGGAGAGGAGGACGAGCCGGCCCCGGGCGCCCCGGACCTCAAAGCCGCCGCCTCCGCGCCCCCGCGGCCCAAGAGCGCGCCCGCCCGGCCCCGCCACCCCCACCCCGCGGCCGGCCCGCGCGCCAGGGGCCCCCAGGGCGCCAAGCCGGCGCTGCCCGCGCGGAGGGCGCCCCACGGGGGGGCATCCCGGCTGCTGCCCCCCGAGCCCCGCGGCGGGACGGATGGCCACGACGCCCCAGCCGCCGAGGCCCACGCGCCCTCGCGCCCCACCGAGTCCTCACCGGCCTCCTCGCGCCCGGCTCCCCGGACACAGGCCCCGCGGAGGGCGGACGGGGACGGGGACGGTGCGGGGAGACCCACCGCCCAGACGCTCCGGGCGCGGCCCCCGGGACCCGGCAGTGCGCCCAGAAGCCGGCCCTTCGCCGCCCCCGGCAGGCACCCCGGCAGGTTCGGCTACGGCCGAGGCCCCCGAGTCCAGCCCCCCAGCTCCCCGGCGCCCACCCGGACCCCCCAAGCGCACGCGCGGGGGAGCGCGCACCCCGCGTCTGACCTCGGGCCGGGCTCGGACAGCGAAGCGGAAGACGAGAAGCCACTTCCGGCCACGGCGGTGCGGGGCCACGTGCCTTCCTCCGCCAGGCAGCCCGCCGCCCGGGCCGGGGACCCCCTGAGACGAGGCCCCCAGCGAGGGGCGAGCCCGCAGCCGAGGGACCCGCTGGCGGGGAACCCCGAGTCCGCCGGGGCCTGGGCCGCCGCGCAGTCCCAGCACCACCCCGGGTCCAGCGCCCCCAGGAGGCAGCCCGCGGCCCCCCAGGCGGGGCGCCCCCACGGGGACCCTCACGCCTACGGGTCCCGAGGCAGCCAGCCGCCCCTCCCCGAGCACCCCGAGAGCAGCCATGGCGGGGACCATGGCGGGGACCGCGGCGGCAGCACAGGCGCGGAGACCCCGGGCGTGAGGGCGGCCCCGACGGGGAGCGCGGGCGACGGCCTCCCCCGCAGACCCGCAGGCGCCCCCCCGAGGCCCGGCGCCCCGCACGCCCCCGCCCGCACCAGGGCCCCCGGGCGCGCAGGGCCCCGGGCGGCGGGGAAGAAGGACGCGGCCTCCAGGAACGAGGCCCTGACCGCCAAGTCCCCGCAGTCGGTTTCGGCCGAGGACGAGGAGGAGGACACGTGGCCCCTGAAAGGCGGGAAGGACGAGGACCCGCTGCCCTCTGTTCCCAAGTGGCCCCCCGCCTCCGTCCCCGGGGGCGGCGCATCCGCAGACCGGAGCGGCGCGGAGACGGAGAGCCCCACGCAGCGGCCGCCGCCTCCAGGCAGCGCCCCCAGAGCCTCGCACCTCCCGCCCAGACACCCGCCTCGCAGCCCCAGCGCGGCCAGCGCCCCCGTGGGCACCCCGGCGCGGCCCCGGCCCACGACGCGCGCCCCTCCCGCCGCCGCCCCCACGCCCATGCTGTCGCTGCGCCAGCGCATGATGCACGCCCGCTTCCGGAACCCGCTCTCCCGCGCGCCCGCCCGGCCCTCCTTCAGACCAGGTACCGGGTGCTCTCTCTGGTCCACACGGTGCTCGGGGCTGTTGGTAGCGATGCCTGGATGGCTGCTGTGTCCTCCGGCGTCTGCCCTGCGCAGGCCCCGTTAGCAGCTTTGCGGAGGTGATGGAGTCCTCCTCCTGACCTCCTCGGAGGGTTTCCGGGGTTTCTCCTGGTTTCCAGGGGAGGCGGTGGGGCTGCAGGGTCTGTGCGGCTGGCCCAGGTCAGAGCGCCAGGAGGGCCGAGCGGTGTCCTAACCCAGCCCCGGCCGCTGCCCTGGCCCACGCGCCCCTGACCCCCCTGCTCTGCACCAGGGAAAGCAGGATCCCAAGTCAGGTTCCTGCACTGGGGCCACTTTGAGCTGTTTCCGGGGCCCCCGTACATTTAAGGCGTCAGTGAGACATGCACTTCCTGTGGGCCTGGGTCGTGTTCTTGTTGATTCTGCACACAAAGCTCTCAACCGAACACTCGGGGCAAACTCGGATGTCTTGGCCATGAACTGCTTAGACGCTGCGCTCAGTGGATGCTGTTTAAAACTGGTAGGAAATACATGTTCAAGACAATTGTCACCGAGAGTTGGAACAGGCGGGGGTGTGACTTACACTGAGGCGCAGGTAGACAGCTATGAACTGTGAACTGGAGTCTAGCTGGACCCCAGGGCAGGACCTAAGTAAAGTTTTTCCCAAGTCTGCAGCCTGGGAAGTGGCACCTGGCGCTCTCCTCGCGTGGAATAGGGCTTGACAGAGCAGCTCCGAGTGAACAATTGGTGTTTGCTCATCTGGACGAGGTATGGTTAGGTTAGCTCACTGGAAAGACGGAGCACGTGCCGCACGTTGACGCCAGGTTCCGTTAAAATGGACTGTCTTAAGCCAGCCCGAGACCCTGGTAACAAAAAAAACCTCACATGCCCTTGTACAAAGTCCTCAGTAAATGTTCAGTTTTCATTAACCATTTGCGCCAGAGAAATAAGTCTCTGACCTGCAAGTCGTTGTCAGGGAGCCCAAGCCCTTGACCCCATGCGGGGGCTGGACCACAGAGTGCGCCCCGCAGAGCCGAGGGGAACTGCGGCTGAGAAATGGCAGGAGAGAGAGGAAGGGCAGGAGACAGGACTAGGCGGACACAGCAACCGAGAGGGCCGCTGGCGGGACCTCGTACTTCCTCTCCGAGCAGGTACTTCCCAGGCGGCAGAGCTCAGCAAGCTGAGTCAGCCCGTGCATTTGTACTTGGCGGTTGACAGTGGGGACTGAGTCGGCACAGGTAAACCTGCTGAGGAGAGGAGGACAGCAGCTAGACATTTCAGAGACAGTTTTCTCCAACTTCCAACTGGTTAAACTAAAGCTACAGCGATTACAGCCTTTAATCTTCTTCTGGATAATTTACTTACACTGAACACTCCCATTCCTCCAGTACAGTCAGAAAGCTGTGACTTTACTGTATTCTTGACATTCGTATTTGTCACGTAGAAGTCACAGTTCCAGGCGTCCTCAAACTACGGTCCACGGGCCACATGCGGGTGTTTTTGCCTTTTTTTTTTTTCCACTTCAAAATAAGGTATGTGCAGTGTGCATAGGAATTTGTTCAGAGTTTTTTTTAAACTATAGTCCGGCCCTCCAACGGTCTGAGGGACAGTGAACTGGCCCCCTGTTTAAACAGTTTGAGGACCCCTGGTTTAGACTATCGTCATCTCATGGACATGAGCTGTTGGTGTAAAGTCCTGTTCGTGTTTCTGTTTGAAGTGATGTTGCCGCTCATAGGTTGGCAGGAAGCCAACTCCGTGGCCTGTGGCGTTGACCAGGCTCTGTTGCTTGCTTCCTGGGCAGGTTATAACGGCGGGCCCAGTGTGGAGGGGAGAGGACTGCCCGACACGGATGGAAAGCCCAGCGGACAGAGAGTTATCAATGGCCCTCAAGGAACAAAGTGGGTAGGGTGAACTTCTTTACACATCTCGGTTGTTCTCATGCTGTTGGGAAGAGGAAAATGGTGGGCGTTGTGGAACAATCACGAAGCAGTCTTTTTCCTCCCTTTCTCTGGTTTTAACCACTCATCTGTCAATATGCTGCACTATGGGCATTCTTCCAGCGACCAGAGAGATCTCTGCTTGTCCCGAGTGACTAGTTTTTCTCCTCAGAGCTAACAAGATGAGGCCAGGGCACTCAGACAAAGGTATGGCTAACCACAGCCGTGACAGAGAACTTGAGGCACAGCCTCTCAAATGAACTTCTATTTTCCCAGTTGGTTTTTTGTTTAGTTAAGGACACATATTTTCTGCAAATTGTCTCAAACCCTTTGTCAAAAGGAATCAGAGTGAAAATAAGTGAACAAGCAAGAAAACCCTGAATCAAACAGGCAATTTTTATCAGATCACCTTTTGGACCTTCCAATAATTGTTGTTTGTCTAAAATAACAAATAGGTGTCAGAATTTTATGTACGTTTAAGTTAAATGACTAACTTCTTGGGTTTAAGATAAATGTTTACGGATTTTAGGTGGCTTGAGGTTAATGGGAAGAACACTTTATAATATTCAGAGATTTGAAATATTTTTTCAAAGAATCTAAAAAATATTCACGGTGGAATTCCCAGTCAACACTTCCCATTTATAGCAATAAGGTTTAGGAAAACATATTGGAATTCATAAAATGTTCAGTACAGGTTATATAAAAGATAGATCTTCTCATTTCTCAAAGGAACTATATTTATTCTAGGAAGAAATACATATTAAAGCAAATATCATGTAAACAGTTTTGAATTGAACTGTATGGATAGATTTCAAAAGTAGGGTCTATATCAATGAGCCTTATTTTAATTACTGAGTCAGGACCCAACAAAGTGGCCTGCTGGCAGGGGCTCCTTACTGGTCCGGTCATGCACAGTCGTGGTTCTCAAACTTCAGTGTCAGAATCCCTGGGGATTTACCAAATATGGTCTCAGGTATGGCCAGGTAATTTGCATATCTGACAAGTTCCCAGGTGACACTGAGTCTGCTGGCCTGGGATCATACTTTGAGAACCACTAGTGTGGAGCATGAGTTTGTTCCTTCATAGAGATAGCAATACCGTTTTTTTCAAGTTTTATAATTCTTTAGGGTATTAGCTTTTTGCATACATACTATATGGGGCAATTTAATTCCAAATTAAGTTGTTTTTGTTATAGTAACCTTGATTTTTCACATTAACAGAAAAGTAGAAGCGTATCATGTTTTTAATGTATTAGCAATGCATGTTCATTGCAAGAGGTGGAAACAATTCAGAAATACATGGAAAATATCAGAAGCCGTTCCAAACCCCTTTTCAAGGGTCATCACTGTGAGTGGTTTGGGATGTAGCCTTCTAGGTTATTTTCGCTGCAGTTTTAAGCTTATAGACATAAATGAATATATTTTTATTTTTGAAAAATAATCACCCCTGTAATCTGAATTTATATCAGGATATGCCAATATATGTAGAAATTTTCGATCCTTTTCACTGGCTGCATGGTCTTCCACTATATGGATATGCCATAATGTCTTTAATCTCTGCCCTCCATCAGTGGACGCTTAGGTAGTTTCCTACTTTTCAGCAGCACATACATCGTACTCAATGGTAGTTTGTACATGTTTTGTATATTCTAGAAACAAAATAATTGACATGCTGCCTGGGTAAGCAATGATAATAGGAACTACAGTTGTTTGACACTTTATTTTCATCCAACCTTATGAAGGGTGCTGACAAAAATAGTGTTTCCTACTCACTTCAGTGGAAACTTCATGCATGTATTCCTGCAGTTGGATGAATGTGACCGTTTTGAATGTCCAATATGGTCTTTAATCTGTGTCGTGGATTTAGGTGGTGGATCTTGATCGCGGGTTAGTATTGAACGCAGAAGGAAGGTACCTCCAAGATTCCCACGGCAATCCTCTTCGGGTTAAACTAGGAGGAGACGGTCGAACCATTGTGGGTAAGTGAGAATGGTTCTTCAGGAACAGAGTGTCCTGGCTTAGCTGTGGAATAACAACCTCTTTTCCTCCTCGCCCTGATTGTTAGTGGGTGCCCCCGGTCTAGTTACCTTTGGCCACGCGCTTTTCCTCGGATAGAACTGTCAGCAACATTTCCAATGGAATCCACCCTCTCAGGCAAGGTGGCACTCAACTTTGTTCTGGAAATTGGCAGCCTCAGGCAGGAGTCAGCCAACTCCGACCCATTGGCCAAACCCTGCCTGCTGCCTGTTTTGGTATGGCCTGTGAGCTCAGAAGAGTTTTCACATTTTTTAAATGATTGCAAAAATAATCAAAGAAGGATAATATTTGTGACATGTGGAAATTACATGACATTCACACTTCAGTGTTCACGCCCAGGGGCTCATGGGACATAGGAGCACTCGTCTGTGCGCTGCCTGTGGCCTTCGTCCCCGGCAGGCCAGAGCTGAGTGGTCACAACAGGCAGAGTCTGGCCCCTAACACTTGAAGTGCTTCCTCTGTGGTTTGTTACAGAAGGCATTTGCCACCCGGGTCCCAAGGCGCACTTTCCTCCTCGGTGTAGGGCTGAGAGAGGAGGGAACCGCTCTCCTGACTAAAGACTGAGCGTTGTTCGGGGTGCCGGGGCAGGTGGATGACGGTTATTAACTTAGATGAAGCAGCACAGAGTGATGGGCAAGATGGGGAGCCCGGGATGTCTGGGAGCAGCAGGCATGTCTGCCTCAGAGAACAGCCTTTCAGTGACCCTTCCTTTGCCTTTTTACTGATTAAAAGACAAGAATAAGCTTTCAGGAGACATTTCCACTTGCTTTCTACTTCCTCTGACTGTGTCCCCTCGTTGCACAGACTGTATTTGATCTTGTTTCAGATCTGGGAGGGACCCCCGTGGTGAGCCCCGACGGGCTCCCCCTCTTCGGGCAGGGGCGACATGGCAAACCCCTGGCCAGTGCCCAGGATAAGCCCATTTTGAGTCTTGGAGGGAAGCCTCTGGTGGGCTTGGAGGTCGTCAAAACAACCACCCGGGCCCCCACTACCACCACCACCACCACCACCACCACCACGACCACCACCACCGAGAGACCCACTACTACCCCTCGGCCCACCACGGCAACCCTGCGGCCCAGGACCACCACCCGCCGCACCACCACCACCACCACCCGCCGCACCACCACCACCACCCGCCGCACCACCACCACCACCCGCCGCACCACCACCACCCTGCGCCCAACCACCACCATCCGAACCACCACCACCACCACCCCCGAGCCCACCACGCCCGTCCCCACCTGTCCCCCTGGGACCCTGGAGCGGCATGACGAAGACGGCAACCTGATCACGGGCTCCCGTGGGGCCCCGGAGTGCGTCCCTGAGGAAGGTAACCGTCTTCATCTAACGGTGGCCCACGCCACTGCCTCGCTGCCTGTCAGCGGAGGGTCCTACAGGCTGCAGGGAGGGGAGGGAGCGGGTCCGGGGGGACAGAAACTAGGGTGTTTCTAATCCTCCAAGGTTTGTTCAGCAGCACTGTGCCATAGCCAGGGTTGTCAAATTTAGCAAACAAAGATACTGCACAGGACATGCTCACAATATAAATCACTTGTTATTTACCTAAAATTCAAGTGTAACTGGGCATCCTGTGTGTTATCTGGCAGCCCTTTCCACAGCCCAAGTCAAAAAATTAGCTAAAACGTGGGGCATTATTAGTTTGGACTAGCATTTCCAAAGTGTGTCCCCTGCGTATCAGTAGGTTAGTATTTGTTAGACAGAAAGATGGATGAGTGGATGGATGGACAGATGGACGCACAGGTAGGTAGAGCTATGTAGCCTATATGCATATGGTTCTGTGATTAGCTGTGTGATTTAACCAAGGTTAAATGACTGTCTTACTGTTGGACCACTCGGACCGTCTTTCAGTCTCCTTGTGCGTTTCCGGGGAAAGTTGTTTCCCAGCACGTTTGGCAGGGGACACTGATCAGCAGGCGGGGCTTCCCCTGGGGGAGGGGGCGACACCAGCTCCCTGCTTTTTGACACCCACTCGGGCCGTCCCCTGCCTGTGCGTGTCTTCCTTCTGACAACGGAGCCGGGGCCGCGGGGTCAGGGCGCGTGGAGCCGAGACGCCGTCATCTCCGCCGCTTTGGATGCGGTCACCGCGCTGCGTCAGGCTTGGAGGAGGCCAAGTCCTCTTCTTCCCCGCAGGGAGAGGGCAAGTGCGTGTGGCCTGCAAAGCTTATGTCTTTGTAAGCTACTGCAGAGGGAAGACCTTCATTTCAGCCGTCACTCGCAGACCTGGAGTTCTCACACAGCATCGCTGGCCATGCCGAGCTCCCGTCAGTGTAACCTGAGTGCCGTACCCGAGGCGGGCATTCTGTTGGAAGTCAGTCTTTCACGAACAAGTTCCAAATAACCCGGACTACTTCCCACCTGAAAAGCTCACCCCCAGAACAGGAATCACCCGAGGAAGAGGAGGGGACCTCACTGTCCGTTTGCCCCGTGAATGCGAGTTAGACTCACCTTCGGATGCCTGGGGCCAGCATATTATGCACGTTCCTCAACCTCGTCTACATGCATTAGCGTCTTATTTTTAAAAATTTGAGCTATAATTAGAGTGTTTACTTAATCATTAGTTGTAAGCAGAAGAGTGACTACTTTGGATTTTGCTTTCATTGCCATTATCAATATTTTGAATTTTCTTTTGCTGCTTTTACATAGGCTTTATTGATGTTCCCTCATTTGTTTTGTATTTTTGGCCTCTTATTTGGCATGAAAGTGGATAATTTTCTTGGCATGTTGTTTCTCCTTTTCTTTGCAAATCATGATATATATTACAGGGTGGGCAAAAGTAGGTTTACAATTGTGAGTACACAAAACACAGTTTATTCTTATATTATTAACTTCTGTATTATTTATTTGTATTACAACTGTAGATCTACTTTTGCCCACCCCTGTACATATATTCTTTTCTGCATCCATGTCCCTTCTGTTTCCCTAATGTTCAAGTGTCAATAATAACTTGCCTCTAGGCAGCATTTTCAAAATAAGTACAAATAAATACAAAGCCTTGGGAAAAAATTAAATGTAGGGGAAAAGTTCATCATCTTTAAACAAGATTACAATGTATTATAATTAATTCCTTTAAAAAATCAGTTGACCCTTAACACGGGTTTGAAAGCACAGGTCCACTTATATATGCAGATTTTTTTCAATAAAAACTATAAATGTATTTTCCTTACGATTTTCTTAACATTTTTTCCTCTAGCTTACTTTATCATAAGAACACAGTATATAACATATATAACATACAAAATATGTGTTAATCGACCGTTTGTGTTATGGATAAGGCTTCCGGTCAACAGTAGGCTCTTAGTAGTTACGTTTTGGGGGAGTCAGAATAGACTCAGGTTTTGACTGCACGGGTGGTCGGTGCCCCTGTCCCCTGCGTTGCTCAAGCATCAACTGCAATTTGAAAATCAGGTCACAGTTACTCTAGAACAGTGGTCGGCAAACTGCAGCTCGCGAGCCGTGGTTTGCTGCTCTGTTGACTAATGAGTTTGCTGACCACTGCTCTAGAAAATCCTGCGCATCGTCTATAAAACGCAGCCGTTTTCCCTCTCTTGGCTGAACACCTTGCGGTGGCCTCGATGTGCCAAACACTCTGTGCGCTGTGCTGACTCAGCGGAGAGACGCTTCCAGAAGGGGCTCTGATGGCAGCAGAGCCACCGCCCGGCTCCCTCGTCCTCTGCTCCGAGTCTGTGTTCTCTCACACCCCTTCTCTCTTATTGCATTGAGCATACACTGCGCACGTCCAAGGCCTGGGGTCCATGTGGACACAGTTAGTATTTACCAAGTGACTTTGCAGCCTCGTAGCCCGAAATGCTTATTGTTGTGATAATTGTGATTTAGGACCCCTTTCCTTGGAAACACGGCTTTAAGATGACGCTCGGGGAATAACCTTGTGTCGTTCAGCCGTCCCAGCAATGCAGGAGTGTTTCTGTCCTTCTGCACTTGTCATGGATGCCGCCCTTGCGTGTATCTCCCTGTGGGCGTGGATGCAGATGACACGCTTGTTTCCAGCATATTGCTGCTTTCACCTCTGCTCCTTTCTCTGTCTCCACATGCGCGCACACACGCACACACACACCCACACACACATCCTTTTTGCTTGCTCTGACTTTAGATACTAAAGTCCTTGCAGTAGAGAGCGTGCCTTCCTCACGGTACCTGATCCTTCATCTTTGGCGTAATCAACACCTAGAGCGACAGGCGTCCTCGTTTCTACCTGTGGAGGAAGGGCCTTGGGCTTCAGGTTCCCTCTCTGCAGCGGGTCTGATGAGGTCACGTGATTGGAAACGGGAGGCGCCAGCTGAGCATCTCTGACCATTTGTGGGGCCTCTTTCAGAAAAGCCGTCCTGATGGAACGGCCCCACGGGCCACGGCTCGCTCCCAAGACAGAAGAGACAAAGAGGATACAAAAAATTCACTGGCGCCGGACCAGCCGTACACTGGGCAAATGTCCTTGCTTTCAAACGACTGTCATCCACCTCCTCTCTGAACTTCTCCTGGGAATAGTTTTTATAGTCTTCAAAAATAGCTCTGGAGCGAAGGCCCTCGTTTTTTGGAGATACTTTGCACTCGTTGTTTATGGCCATTTGAATAAACCACTCGAGAGTAAACCGTCCACCGTGGTTGGTGGCTGGCAGTTACTTTTATATGAAGAAGTGGGAGCTTTTGACATTGATGCAGGGTTGACTCACACAACATCCACTTTCACGTAGTTCCAAGTGGTTGAAAAGGCATCAGGTGGGGCAAATTCTGATGGTCAGCTTCAAAAAATAAATACACTTCATTCCACCTTGGAAGTAATTTTACTTGGAATCAAGATGGTGCTATTTTGGAAAAATCTGCCTGACTTTGTTCTTAAAGAAGGAGCACTGCATTGCTCAATGTGATGGTTACTTTTGCCAGAAGACGTAACTGTCGCTCACCTGAAGAGGTGACCCCACCATTTCTGTGACCTGCTGCTGGGCTGGGGTACTTCAGCGCCTCCAGGAATTATACTTCCCCCCTGGGAATCCACGAAGGAAACCCTACATTTTTCCCTTTCCTTGTTCACTCTGAGATGCAAAAATTGTATGATTTATTCATTTGTGACCTGGCCAAAAACAACAGTGAAAAGAAACGGGTCTGAACCGATAATGAGGACAAACAAGACTATGTTCTTAACAGTTAAATGGACGAGGGGAAGAGGCGCGCTCCTGGAAACAATGGCAGGATGGCCTCCAGCCAGGTGCCCTGAACTTGAAAACGGCTCAACTCGACCCAGCCCAGGAGTAATTCCTCTTGGATCCAGGCATATTGACATTGGAATGACCGAAGGGAAATCATGTCTAATGGTTTTTCGTGAAACGACCATTGTGAGCCCTGAGGGCGGATCATTTGCTTCTCTCTTGTGGACACCATGGGCCCCATCAGAGCTTGCCCAGTGTTAGCACCACGGGCCCCATCAGAGCATGCCCAGTGTTAGCACCACGGGCCCCATCAGAGCATGCCCAGCGTTAGCACCACGGGCCCCATCAGAGCATGCCCAGTGTTACCACCATGGGCCCCATCAGAGCATGCCCAGCGTTAGCACCACGGGCCCCATCAGAGCATGCCCAGTGTTACCACCATGGGCCCCATCAGAGCATGCCCAGCGTTAGCACCACGGGCCCCATCAGAGCATGCCCAGTGTTAGCACCATGGGCCCCATCAGAGCATGCCCAGCGTTAGCACCACGGGCCCCATCAGAGCATGCCCAGTGTTACCACCATGGGCCCCATCAGAGCATGCCCAGCGTTAGCACCATGGGCCCCATCAGAGCATGCCCAGCGTTAGCACCACGGGCCCCATCAGAGCATGCCCAGTGTTAGCACCACGGGCCCCATCAGAGCATGCCCAGTGTTAGCACCGAGCGGGTGAAGCGGGTGCTGGGCGTCCCCCAGGCCCCGGTGGCCTCGGGCTTTGCACTGTGTTCCTCGGAAGGGCCGGCGGCCAAGGCCCTCCGCTGGTGGGTTTGTTTTGGCGCCGTTGCATTCACGATGTTATCCAAACCAGCCTCAAAGGAGGCCAGTGGGATGACTCTGTTGGAATCCTGGGGAATGATCAATGATTTTCTAACAATGAAAAATTCAAATTGGTGCCTATAATCTTTTAGGGAAGGGGGTTTATACACTTTCTACTCAGTTGCGCCTTTATTAAGCTGTGGAATGGTGATTCTAATAGAGCAGCTTAAGGTTTACAAGCGATTTCATTACTTAGTTGAACATTTAAAAAGTGGAGACAGTTTATGAAGGATAAAGTACACAGTCTTTGGAGCCAGAGGGTTTGAAGTTCAAATTCAGTTTTAGCTCTGCCTTCGCCAGCTGTGGGACCCCAGGCACACTGTAAATCCTTGGTGTCCGTGGCTGCCAAGTGGGTATAAGTCCTTGCGTGTATCTTCTGAGCAAGCGCAGGGGGCCCTGACTCTGAGGACTTACTCCCATGAACCGGCCACGGGGGGAGAACCACTGTGCCCTGGACAGCATCCTGAGCCGCCTGGGAAGAAAGCCCGGGGCCTGGGTGACCCCTTCTCCCTCCCTCTTCACCAGATGATTTCTCCGGATTGGAGACGGACACAGCCACACCCACGGAAGAGGCCTACGTCGTCTATGATGAAGGTACTAACTGGGTTTAAGCACGTTATTTGGATAATTCCTTTCCTGGTGGGAGGGCCTTCTTCTAATCACCAAGTAGATGTTCTGAATTGCCGTTTCCTTCAGAACTCGGGGGAGGTGGTTGTACCCCACACTTCTGAGTGACCCCCAGTACATATCTGATCCAAAGAAAAAGTGTGCTTGGTTGAAAATACAGCTTCCAAACAAGGGCCCTCTGCTCCCCACCTCTCCCTTCAGCTCCTCCTCCTCCAGAAATTCTGGAGCTGCCGGTCTGAGCACCCCCCCCCCCCGCTCCGCTCTTTGTAAAACTGACCAACATCTCCGCTTCCTCTCCTGGCTCTTCACATTCCTCCCTTTCCTCTCTGTTTCTGATTCCATTACAAATGCAATGCTCCGGATGTGTTGACCTTTTAAAGCACAGAATCGTTTCAAGTAAGGGCAAGCTTATAAGATTAAGAGTACAACATGCCTTGGGAAACATCTGGAACAGTTTCCCAATGAATGGGAACAACGGTGCTGTTCTACTGACGGCCCTGCGACTCTGAGCTTTTTAAGCTGCCTCTGCAGTTGGAGAAATCCATGTCGGCATCCTGTCCCCACCCTGGGCCAGCCTCTGACACTCAGAGGTCCTCACTCTTGCCCTTCACCTTGCCTGCTATTAGCCATCGCTCCAGTGGTCTGAAATCACACATGTGGGAGCAGTGTCTCCTTTGCTGCGATCATAATACAGTTGGATGCAGTGGTTGAATCTTGCAAACAAAAATGAACGTACGACATCAGACGTCAGGTGTCAGAAAGAAGGGGAAGGTTCCTTAGCACCTTTGCCAACACTGTGCCGCGTCCCATTACCTCTGAGCAGCTGGAAAGGGAGCAGTTTTATTTTCTTCTTTGAATGTTAAAAGATCATTTCTCTTAGTGGAATTAATCCCACCTCCGCCTCAGAAAAAAGCCAAAGATGATAAATGGGGAAAAAAATCAAGTTTATTTTGTGATGGGAATCTGTTATGCTCTGGAAGGGGAACTAATTTAGGTAGAGATTGGCTTGGACAAGGACCAGGAAGACCGTGCTAAACTGGGTGAATTCTAAGGCTCTCTCCAGCTTTGATTCAAAAACTTCATATTTTCTGGTCATCTGTGGTTCTTTTTTCCCGTCCTCCCTTCTCTCTGCAGCTGCTTTCTGAGGGGACTGAAATGGGGGGAAATGCTGTTTTATTAGGAACAAATTATGTCTGGGCACGGCATTGATCGTGGGGTGCGCACGCACGCTTTAGTCTGGAGTGGGATCGTAGAAAGGTCTCTTCTGGCTGCAAACAGCGCTCCTTGGCAGGGTGCCCAGTGACACCTTCATCCCGTTTCAGATTATGAACTTGAGACCTCAAGGCCACCGGCCCCCACCAGGCCCTCCACCGCGGCCACCACGCCCGCCGTGGTCCCAGCGGAAGGCACCATCAGCTCCTTTCCCGAGGAGGAGTTCGACCTGGCTGGGAAGAAGCGGTTTGTTGGTAAATAGAACTTCCTTAACCTGAGAAACGGGTCTTAGCGTGTGCCCTCTGAAGACGAGCATAGCCAATCCCCTGGCCTGGCCGAGGAGGCCCGTTTGGAGCAGAAACTTGCCCAGAGTGAAGTTCCATTTGGGGCGATCAGTGAGTCGCTCCTGTTGAGACCACAGGGACTCTCTGCGGACAGCAGGAGAGGGGCGCATGTTGGGGACACTTGGAATTCGACAGAGTAGAGATGGTGGTTTGTGTGGCCTGAGAGTGAGGGACACGTAGGGAGCGTCAGGTCAGGAACACGAGTGTTTTGTCGTGGCGACGTCTGAGACGAGACTTCCCCGGGGCTTCGCCTGCACGTTCAGTCCTTCCCCGGAGATGAGCGCCGGCTGATTGATGGCATCCCAGAGCCAGCGCCGTCTCTCTGAGTCACTGCCTATCTCTTCATTAGCCTCACGGCCTTGGGACCCATGAATTTCTCCTGCTCCTTTTTGGCAGTTATGGAGACAGTTTCGAGAGGAAACTCTGTTTTGCTAAACCGTGTTTCACTCCCTCTGGGAGTCTTCTTTTCCCACGTCCTTAATGAACTTCACTAACGAGGCACTTAGATCAACGTCTTACTAAGTGGAAAAAAACAATATATGACTAAGTAGACTGGCAATGGCTTAAACTAATCTCACACTTTTTTGTTTCCAAAACAAATGTTCTGCTATAAGCGGAGAACAGCTCCTGCCAGCCAAGATGTAGTGCCGAGTGTCTCGACTACACGCACTTGAAGAATGAGAGCAATTAATGTGAGGCGGCCTTCCTGCGGGGAATGCCAGTGCTGGCCCGTGGCATTCGGCAGCCGGCCGAATTCACCAAATCGGACGCTCTCTCTAGTTGCAGGCCAGACTCGGAACTCCTGTCAGCACTGCTATCAGCTGTCCCAGAGAGCTCTGCTGAAGACAGAGGCTACCATTGTCTGGCTAAGTCCATGTGTCTGTAATCTATACAGCATAGATTACTCTCCAAAACTTCCAGACGAGATCCATGGACAAGCCCTAAAGGCCCAATTTTATACAAATTATTGGAAAATAGAGGAGCTAAAAATTGCTTTTGGTCGTAATGGCCACTGAGAATGAGAACCGGCACCAAAAGATGTAGTGGAACTTTTAGAAACTACTAGAGCCCTGGCCGGTTTGGCTCAGTGGATAGAGCGTTGGACCTTGGACTGAAGGGTCCCGGGTTCGATACTGGTCAAGGGCACATGCCTCTGATGCAGGCTTGATCCCTGGCCCTGGTGGAGTGCATGTGGGAGGCAACCAATTGATGTGGCTCTCTCACGTAGATGTTTCTCTCCGTCTCTCCCCCTCCCTTCCACTCTCTTTAAAAATCAATGGAAAAATATACCCGAGTGAGGATTAACAAAAGAAAAACTACTGCTAGTAGAATGAGAGCACTCTGGAGCCTGTGTGTATAAAGCCTGACCCTGTTTCCCTGGCATTTCCAACTTTTTGTAGAGCGTGCATCTCAAAAAGCTGTGGGCTGGAGGGAGAGCCTCCTGTTGGGCCCTTCTTTCCGCCCCCCCCCCCCCCCCATCAGTGTCAACAGACTCAGCAGGGCATGGGACATCAGTCCAAGTCCCGCCTTATTCCTGATGCCCTTGTACCCACTGGGATGTGTGTAGAAAAACCTCGAACCTGTTCCTAAATGTGGGTAGCTATTACTGTGCTGAGCAGAGTGTTGTAGAAGGCTGTTTAGGCCTGGCCTTTGCAGACATTCCAGATGGGTATGGGGGTCACGGAAGCCCCAGGGAAGGCCTCCCAGGACTACGATAGAGGTTGTATATCTGGATCAGTGTATATTACTTTCTGGTCCCAAGACTGTCCAGGGAATGAATTTTGTTCTGGGCCTGATTCACACTTTTCCAAATGTTTGGGCATAGGAATGGTGAAATGCTGCAGATCTAACTTATGTTAAATGAATTGCAGTTTGGGGATCTTTCAAAGTAGCTGTGAGGCCATAGTCATCAATGTTCATGCGGCAATAGCATCTTTTGAAACCACGAGATTAACATATAAATGGGTGGATCCATTAAGGAGAGCTAGGGGTGTGCTTCTGGGTTTGGGATCAGGGCCGATGACCTTGGAACCTCTGTCTAGCAGGGAGACTGAATGATTGGTCTATTCCATGGAGCAGACCTTACGTTTCTGCCTCCAGAGAAAGCCTTCAGCAATCTGATTGGGTATCTGTGTTCTTTTACAGCTCCTTATGTGACGTATCTAAATAAAGACCCATCAACCCCTTGCTCTCTGACCGATGCTCTGGATCACTTCCAAGTGGAGAGCCTGGATGAAATCATTCCGACTGACATGAGGAAGAATGACCTGCCTCCTCAGCATGCACCCCGCAATATCACTGTTGTTGCTATGGAAGGCTGCCACTCATTTGTCATTGTGGACTGGGACAAAGCCACCCCGGGAGATGTGGTAACAGGTGTGTCCAAGGCAGATGTTCAGAGTTCCCATCAACATGTAGGTGGGACATACAGATAATAACAGATGAACAGATGAGGATGAGTATACAGATGGATGGATGGATGGATGGATGGATGGATGGATGGATGGATGGATTGGATAGATGGATGGATGAGATGGATGGATGGATGGATGAATGGATGGATGGATGGATGGATACATGGGTGGATTGGATGAATGGATGAGTGGGTGCATGGGTGGACTGGGTGGATAAATGCAGATGTCTTCTTTCAAAAGGATGAAATATAGGCAAGTAGGGAAGCCCTGTGGGGCAGTATGAAGAGCACTGGATGGAAGTCAGAAGTCCAGAATCCTAGTCCAAGATAGATTTGCATGACCTTGAGCTACCTACTTCATCTCCCTGGACGTTTGTTTCCTCTTCTGAAAAATATTGTTACATCTTTTGCATTCTGTAATCCTGCAAAATGGCCAGGGAGTCCCTGTAGCCACTTGTAGGATTAGATCCTGCAGTAGGATGGATGATGAATAGCTCCTACCATGTGCTACCTTGTGACTCTGCCTCTTCCATCTTTCCATGCCTGCTGGGTGCTTCCAGATCAGTCTTAGTGCTTCTGAATTCCTTATGTGGGAATTGGATGCGATGGAAAAAGGCCCAGGCATCTTTAGCCTCTTAGATTCTTGGCCTGTGAGATGATCATGAGTTCATCTGATTCTGCCAAGGATATATTTGAGGAGAAATATATTGAAGTAAGTTTTTACAGAAGAGAATATTTTCTTTGAAGAGACCCTTCCTTTGTGAATGATTTATTCTGAGCCTGCAAGTTGTATAAGATTAAGGGATATGTATGTGTGTGGAGGGGGGCTAGGTGGGTGATGGTGGTATAAGTCAAAGTTTGACATTATCTGTCACTGTTATGCTAATGTAGTTCATCAAAGTCAAAACTTATAGTACTTTTGCTTAATGTCCCTAATACTACCTCTTAAAATGAGGAAAAAAATATTCAAGAACATCCAAAAAGCAACTTTTCTTACGGAGTTTGCACAGTAGCGCAAAAGCCAGGATGAGGGACACAGGAAAGAATGGCCCGGGTGGCCGAAACCGGTTTGGCTCAGTGGATAGAGCGTCGGCCTGCGGACTGAAGAGTCCCAGGTTCGATTCCGGTCAAGGGCATGTACCTTGGTTGCGGGCACATCCCCGGTGGAGGGTGTGCAGGAGGCGGCTGGTCGATGTTTCTCTCTCATCGATGTTTCTAGCTTTCTATCTCTCTCCCTTCCTCTCTGTAAAAAATCAATAAAATATATTAAGAAAAGAAAAAAAAAAGAATGGCCCAGGTGTTGTGCCAGGTGAGGTTGCAGGGCCCAGAGGAGACATGATGGTGCATGATCAAGGAGTCTGAGCCTCAGGTGTAACTAACCGTGCTGGTTACTCCAGTGTGCATGCTGCATGGGCTGCTGCAGCCAGTATCTATGAAGTCCAACATGCTTCTGATAGGAAGCAATAAATCAATGGAAGAAGGAAAGCTTGCAGTCAAAACATCCAGAAAATTCTTTTCCTCATTGACTATGGTTTTATGAAGGGCAATTTTGAAAATCAAACAAGCAAACATACAGAAGAATAATTGAAAACCTTACCTTACACTGTTTGGCTTTTGATCTCTTGCACAACAGAGGTTACTTAACATAAGTATACCACTGCTCCCTGAGCCCTGGGGCTTGAGAAACATGGCTGAAGGATGAGAGTTACCAGTTATCCTTCAGTGATCACCCCATTTGAGGACCCCAGGGAAGCTCTCCATGTCCACCATGACTAGGTGTTATTCGGGCTGGCTGGCTGCTCTACTGCTCCCTGAGTCCTCAGCTCTTAGTCTGGTGTCGGACCGATAGTGGACATGCAATAAATACCTGTTAAATGAGTTCATGAATGAACTTGAACAAGATTTCAGCCCTCTCCAAGACTCACTTTTCTCATGTCAAAGTGTGGCTAGTGATACCCATGTAGTAGCCCCAGGAGAATTAACCAGGGAAAAACGGAAAGTGTTTAGCATAATGTTTGGCACGTAGGAAGTGCTTGACAAGTGGTTTCTTCTTTTGTGTGTAACATAAGAGATCTAGAACAGAGGATGTGGGCAGCTGTGCCACGAACTTCGCTTGGCCTTCTGAGGCAGCCTGGGCAGGTGTCAGGGCCGAGGGCCCACCCTCTGAGGTCTGTGAATAGCGATGAGGCAGAAAGAAGAGCTGCCTGACTGCTGTCATTAGACATCAAGGTCAAGGGCAAGCACAGGTATTCAGCACGAGAAATCACAGGGAGCCTTCACCAAACAGGTGAGACCTCAGTGATTCCGGGGTCTTTCAGCCACACACGCGTACATGGCATTCCACAGTGTCTTTGTTTCGTGTGAGGGACGGTTGTGTGTGTCTCTACCAGGAAATAATCTTAACGACTTGTGTGGCCATCACTTCTCTCTCCCTCTGCTTTTCCTCTGCAGTCAAGATGAGGTGGGTTACTTCTGAGGAGATGAGGGGGTCAGGGGTTTGGGAGATTAGGAGGAGGAGGACAAGTGGGAGACTAGCAGGTCTCAGGAAGTGTCGTTAATTTTGTCACCTGCATCTGGATTCACCAGAAGATCCCAACATTACACCCCACCCGCACCCAGCACGCAGCGAGCTCTGTGGGACGTCTCCCGCAGAGCGGCCTGCACACTGTGGCCTCACCCCACCCTCCTCCGCGGGGTACCCCTTCTGCGTCGCGTGTTCCTTCATGCTCACTGGGTCCTTCCTTCTCCCCACCGCAGGCTACTTGGTTTACAGCGCGTCCTATGAGGACTTCATCCGGAACAAGTGGTCCACGCAGGCTTCCACGGTCACGCATCTGCCCATTGAGAACCTGAAGCCGAACACAAGGTAGGGGCGGCCGCCACGGAAAACCAAACGAGACCCGTGGGCGCAGCGACAGGTGTCCCTGGGCTGCAAAGGAGAAAGCTCCATCGGAATGTTTTCGTGATTTCCTTTGCATCCTGGTTAGTGCTCACAGCGTATCCAGGAACCCTCACACAGGACATGGGGTTTTCTTGGAAGAAGTTCCTGTGTGTACTGGAATTGTTAGTCTGTCGTGTTGACATTTTGTTCCCTGGTTTCCAGAGACTCAAAGCTGCCTGCCACGGGGTCAGAAAAGTTGTTCTGATTGAGAAGGAAGCGATCCTTTTGTCGTCGCCCGCGTGGCGGCGTTAGACGGCACACCCTCCACGTGTGCCATTAGTGGAGCAGCAATTGCTAAACATTTTAATTCACTGGTACTCAAGCTCTATGACGCAGAAGTTTAGATCATTCCAGGAAATGCATTTTATACATTAAAATAGGTGACAACCACGTCTTCCTACACCGGGCAAGTGCTGGCTGGGCAGAGGGCCATCTGGGAGCCAGAGTTTACAGCCCTCAGTGGGAAAAATACAAAATGTATTCCCGGGTACAGAGTGGGGGAGTACGCATTTCCGCTTTTACACCATCTGGTTTTGAGGATAATGACCATCAGGAAAGCGTCCCTGGCGGGTGAACACGGTGGAGCACCGAGCACGGGATGGCGGAGCAGTGGTGTGCTTGAAAACCAGCTCTCTGGGGAAAACACCGTTCCCTGGTCTTTGGTGTTTGCAGTGCTCCCACCGGGGCCATGGTTCTCATGCCTTACCAATCGGACTTCAGAAGCCGTTAACCAGGAGGGGGGTGGGGCAAGGCCAGGTGGTTCCAGGCAGAAAGTTTGCTCAAGAAGACGGTGCGTTCTCGGGAGGAAAGGAGGCCGGTGAGGCAGGAGGGGTGAGAAGGCTGGAGGCTAGGCGCTGGTCCCAGAGGGCCTGCGGCGCCCCTGGGGGCTCTGTCCTCCTGTCCACCCAGCAGCTGCCTGGTGGACAGACCGGGAACAGCAGCTGCTATGGTGGCCTCCCCAGGATGCCTTCCCGGTCGTTCGTTCTGATGGGGAGTGCTCCCCAGGATGCGAGCACTGTGCCTCCTCCGACATGGATTCCTCAAAATCACTCTGAACAGCGGCCAAACGTTCCGGGCCAGGGAAACGCTGTGATGGGAGGATGCTTTCCCCCCGCATGACCCTAAAGAAGGAGGAGAAAGGGGATTAGCAAGTCTCTGGGGACTCCCTTTAGGAACCACATGCATCCTCCATGGAGTCTGGGTTTTCCACCTCATCGCCGTCCCCAGGCTTCCAGACGCCACCTTCAGGGTCCCCCGCATCGGAGACACAAGAAGCCGATGATGCAGAGGAGCCGGAGTGTAAATCCAGCTGTGGCTCTTTATGGCCGAGTCTTGGGTGTGACTTTGTGTGGGTGCATTCACCCAGCTCTGCCAGCTCACTTTCTGGAGCGCACATATTCTACTCCACACTCAGAGTCCGATGACTTGTCACTGGAGTCCATTCAAAAGCAGGGCCAAGAGCCTATAGAAGGCGGCAAGGCATGGATCGCACCTGCCACTTGGGCAAGGCAGACCCTCTTCAGAGTATGAAGGTATATTTCAGCTCATAGCAAAAGCTTCATGTGGTTTTGAAAATAGGAACTTCACTTTTTTTTCATGATTCCAAGTTGCTTTTCAGCGCAGCGTATTTAAATTTACTTGGACACATTAGGTGAAGTTCAAGTGGAAGCATGTCTTTGGAGTTGGGCCACGTGGGCTTTGCGAGGATGGAGTGATTATGCGCCGGGACGGTGGGTCTGGAGATGCTGAGGTGCCAGAGGGAGGCCCGCTGATGCAACAGAGCCTGGACCAGCTCCTCTTTGTGGGCCGGCCTCTCCGTGCACAGCTGAGCGCGGCGCTTGGGAAGGGCATCAGGCGGCTCCAGTGGTGGCTCGAGAAACAGTCAGGAGAAATGTCCCCTGTAGCCTCAGGTTTTGATTTCCTTTTACTTGAGGAAAAAAGAAAGTATCTGTAAAGTTTAACCAGAATCATAACATAGCCAGACCCGCCGCTTGACCCAGGAAAGGATGCCGCTGGGAAAGCGTGAACTGCTGACACAAGATCTGGAGACCCGTGTTCTCAATTGTGCATCTTGTTTTCAAATGAAATTTTAGAAAGCTTTCGCTTCCTAATGAGATGTGACTTTCTTGAAAGGCTTCAAAGAAGACTGATTTCACTGGACTGATTTCACAGCTCAGCCATTGCGACCAGCTGTTTCATCAGACACAGTCACGTCCTGCCGTAACGGTGAGGCCGCGGCTCCTGGGTGATCGCAGGTGCTCGGAGGTGTGGCGCCAGGACACGGCCTTTGCTCTGGATGTCAGTAACTCGCCTTTAAAACCCAGTGCCTTTTCTTCAGCGATGTCATCTGTGCGCCTGACAGAGAATTCTGGAACTGAAGTGTGACTCCTCTGGTCAGAGCCACGGGGACAGGCTCGCCACGAACTCTCCAAAGTGGTGGAGAGCCGCACGCGCAGGAGGTACCCCTTCCTCGCCTGCAGTGGCCCAGGACAGGAGGGCACGGGGGAGGGACACAGCTTCACAAAGATGGAGTGGGTACGCGTGGTGCTGGGCCCGTCTTTGCAGCCACCGCTTTTGTCCTGTGGCTCCCAAGAGAGCGAAGCAAGATGTCCCGGGACTCCCACCCCGTGGGCCTAGCAGCCTCCCTCCGGGCGGACGAGCTGATTCGGACGTGTTCTTGCTGCCGGTTCTCTGTTCCAAGACCGAGGAGAACCCTCAAGCAGCTCTCCAGGCTGCACCCCCGTCCTGGACTGGCTTCTCTCCTTGAGGCGCAGAAGCCCGGAACCCTTCCAAGGCTTCGGAGCCAACCACAGCGCTTGTCATGCAACCAAAACACACCGGCTCCCCGAGGACCCAGCCGCTGGCCGGTTCTCCCTCTCGGCCACGGGCATCGCGGGTCACGCCGCCTGCTCCTCCGCGCGGAGCCCAGCCGCTCCCTCCGGAGCCTGCCCTCCAGCCGGCCCAGAGCAGGACAAGAGGAGGTTCCACGGCAGAACCACCGGGTGCCCCGGGGACACACTCTCAGTGACGCCCCGCCGGCTCCCATTAGCCACAGGTCTATGTTGTTCAATGTATTATTGTGAAAAGTTATTAGAAAATGAGAAAGTTCAGAGAACTATGAAGAAATAGCAGGGATGTGTGCATTAGTAAAAAAAAAAAAAAAATAGGACTCAAAGTCTGCCACAGAGTAAGTAGTTGGGAAGTTATGACAGAACTTAAACAGCGTCTCTCTCAGAAAGCGTTTTCTTCCAATTCCAGGTATTACTTTAAAGTTCAAGCCAAGAACCCGCAGGGCTATGGACCCGTCAGCCCGTCGGTCTCGTTTGTCACGGAGTCAGGTACGGCTGCCTTCACTTCTCATTTCTCCCTTTTCTCAAAAACAAATAACTTGGATTAATGACTGCAATAGAACAGAAACTGGAAAGTTAGAATCCTAACTTTTCCGTTTAATGAATTCATATTGGCTGTTGCTTTATTAAATAAACATCACTTTCTGCTAGGCTAAAACTTGGACAGTAATATTCAAAGTAGTCTCTTTTGGAAGTGCCTGGGAAACGGAAAGGTCAGATTCCAGTGAGAGGGGGAATCTGGTTTTCAGCCACGCAGGAGAGAATCTGAATCTCTCCGCAAAAGATTTCGTGGCAGAGGAAATTTTTTCATTGCAAACAGCTGAAGAGCATAACTGGCCTGAGGCCTGAGAGGAAGCTGCTTCTAACAATGAGTTACGTCTCTAAGATGCTTATTTAATTGTTTTTTGAGATTTTCTTTTCTTTTAAAAAATATATTTGTATTGATTTCAGAGAGGGAGAGGAATAAAGAAATAGAAACATCAATGATGAGAGGGAATCATTGATCGGCTGCCTCCTGCATGCCCCCTAACGGGGTTTGAGCCTGCAACCCAGACATGTGCCCTTGACCGGAATTGACTGGGACCCTTCAGTCCACAGATCAACACTCTATCCACTGAGCCGCACCAGCTAGGACGAAGACGCGTTTTTAAACCAGGAGATGAAGATGACCTTACTTGACGTGGAGAGTTTAATTAGTGAAATACTATTCAGAACCTGATCGGGTAGCTCAGTTGCTTAGAGCATCGTCCTGAGACACCAAGGTTGCAGATTCAATCCCCAGTCAGGGCACATGCAAGAATCAACCATGATTGCATAAATAAGTGGAACAACAAATAGATCTCTCTCTCTCTCTCTCTCTCAAATAAATAAAATACTATTCAGCCTTACAAGCAGCGTCACTCAGAGGGTGTCCCTATGTCGGGAGTGCTGGTGTGCAGAGCTCTGAGGCCCTTCTATTAAATGTGCCCGGTTCATGGTCTGAAGGGCACAGAGCCGGCCCTGGAGACAGTTCCGGGGTCGCAGCCTCTCCATGTGGGAAGCCACGCTGGCGGCCTGGGACCTGAGGCCACCTTTAGACTCTCAGCCTGCCAGCTGCACACCGAAGTAGCAACTCGAGCTTCTATTTGGTTCTATTATTTCCTACATGTAGCTTGTCCCAGAGCATATGTCATTGGAAGATATTTTTAAATGCAATGACTTGAAATCTACTGCATCAAAATATGGGGAAGAAAATGAAATCTTTGTGAAAATATGCTATATACTGGAAATGTAGGCAAAGGACCTCAACAGCATTTTCACCTGTTTCATCTAAGAAGTGTGTTTCTCATTAGTAATCAAGAAGAAGGAGTAAGAGGAAGCCATTATCAGTGGTTAAGGTGCTAACATAGGGAATGTGCCTATGTGTATGGCTGCATTTCCTAAAAAGAAAATGGACTTTTGGCAACTTTCAGAATCAACATGATAAAAATCTATAGGAAGAAAGCCAAATTATTCACATTTAAGCATCTATCAAGAACCTGATGTCTGAAATCTGAGCGTAGGAAGGTACACGTGTAGCTCATTCTCATTTATTCCTCAGCAGCATTCCTTGCATGGCGGCTGCACCAGTGAGCTTCTCTACTCACCTGCTGGTAGACATTGGGCTGTTTCTGCTCTTTGACTATGAAAAATAAAGCTGCTGTGAGCATTCATGAATAAGTGTTTGCCGGGACATGTTTTAATTTCTCTTGGATAAATTCTCAAGGCCACAAAGGATGGATTGTACAGTAGATGCATGTTTACCTTTTTAAGAAACCACCAAACTGTTTTCCCACGATGGACACGTTTTAAAACATAATGGGTATTTCATTATTTTGTAGTACCCAGTGTCAAAGTATTATCTTCAGAGACCCACAACTTCTATAAAAATCAAATGAAGTATTTCTCAAAAGAAAATGCTCAGAAAATAAAAACTAAAAAAAAAGTTGGCCTCTGACAAATAAACCGTATATTTTTTCTTTGCCTACTCCAGTTGGGTTAGCCATCTTGGTTATAGTAGACATTTAAGTATTCTCATGGTCGTGAAATGTGATAATGAAGTCTTTTTTTTTTTTTTCATTCTACAGACAACCCTCTGCTTGTTGTGAGGCCACCGGGTAAGTCTGTCTTCTTGATAAACTTCATATTTTAGTAATCATGTTGAATACTGACTATGAGATTGTTACAATTACAAGTGCTGGACCATTTTTGCATTTTTATAATATTGTGACAACATCGGTGGTTTCTTTGCTTCCTTCATCCTAATCCAGGGAAAAGTGATCTGGGAATTTTTTAATAGCAGCCAGTATCTATAAAAAAACATTATGGGTGGCCAATATCTCTGAGAATAGATAAGTTTATTTTCATTCAACCCCCTTTGAATATTTTGAATTGCTAAAAAGGTAGCAAAATGAATTAGCGTGTAACAAAATTTTATTTTGTTTTTAAATAACCTGAGAAAGCTCTATTGCTCACGTTCAGGACGGGTCTTATGAATGACAAGAACAGTAGGAGTCTATGCAGAGGGACCTGGTGGGGGTAGGATGGCATGCCTTGCAAGATCAACTTTGCCTCTATAGCTTATTTCCCTTGAGGCCTGATGCCTTTTTCTTGCTCTGAGAATCTCTTAACTACGTTCAAGTAAAAGGAATCCACAACTGTGTTTCAGTCCTAAGAAGGCAAAGGAAAGAGAAAGAGGATGCCCAGTGGGAGGTGGGAAAGCTTTGCTCAGAGAAGCCCTGAGAAAAGAAGGCCCAGCAAATAAGTCAGATCTCTAGTACTTGGTGCAAGAACAAACACTGGCACGCCGTGCCCTGGTGTGTTTTTGTTGTCAAGGCGGGGAGCCCATCTGGATCCCATTTGCTTTCAAATACAATCCTGACTACACGGATTGCCACGGCCGGCAGTATGTGAAGCGGACATGGTACAGAAAGTTTGTGGGCGTCATTCTCTGTAACTCACTGCGGTACAAGATCTACCTCAGTGACAACCTGAAAGGTAGGTGTTTGAGGCTGGCTGGCTGTGGGAGGGTAGGAAAATTTTTTATTTTATGAGCTACTCACTTGACATAGCAGGTGTGTGAGGATATATTTAGGTTTAGCTCAAATACAAACCAGCTTGGCAGGCTCTGTTTTAGGGCGGTTAGTTCCTACACGGGCACCCAGAAAGATACATGTTTTAAATCTCCTACCTTTTAGAAATGAAGTCCAAAATTCTGACATAAATTTAAAGGCCAATTTTTGCTGTTAACTCAATAACAGGTATGAGTATAAGCTGGAAGTAGTGAGGAGAACATTCCCTTCATATCCTGCTACTGGCACAACTTTACAGAGAAAAAGACGTAGATGGTAAACATACATCATCAGTACCATTTGTTCGCTGTCCAAATAAAAACTACATTGTCTTCATCGTGGGTGGGAATTAAAACAAAAGATAACATACACACCTTGACCTACAAACATTTCAAAATGCCATTTTGCCCCAGCTGGCTTTGCCTCATTCACCTATGCAAATTTGTTTTTATTTACTTTTTTTGTTTTTGCTTTTGAGTTTTTCCCTTTATTTTTTATTGTTGACACTATTACAGATGTCCCCTTCCCCACCCTTTGCCTGCCTCCACCCAGACCCCAATATTTTTTATTTCAAAATTTGCTCAGTTTTTAGTAAATACATTTTTCAATTTTTCCTCATCTGGTCTATATTTTATTATGGCTTTTGGTTGTTGGTTGTTTTTTCTTGCTAGTGGTATCATTTCAAGATAATGTCAAAACAAAATCTCCCTTACAATCCTCCACTCTGGCAGTTTCTCAGTGTATATGCCTCTCCCAACACTCACCGTCTGTGTCTCTCCCCCTTCTCCTGTGATTCGAATTCCTAGAAGAGATGCACAGCCTTCAGCATCCCAGGGTTGAGAAAAACAACTTTGTCCTACTGTGCAGCTGTGTTTCAGCACCACGGACAGTGCCTCAGGCCACAGACACACACACTCTACTAGTTATACATGAAAATAGGTTCTTCTATTTGTATAGATCTTTGTGCCTTTCACAATGCAGCCTCTAGACTAGATTAGTTTCATCTGTCCTTTTTTAAAAAACCAAGGATTTAAAAAGTATACAATTTATAGTCTGAAACTGCCCGTAATATTAATGGTTTCCATTTAGTGAACACTTGTTAAGTATTTAGCATACATGATCTCTGACACCTTAAACACCTATGGGTTGGCGCCATTATCACCAAGTTTCAAACGCGGAAAGTATGACACACAGGTTTAGTAATGTACCCACTTCAAATAGTCTCCAAAGCTCGTGCAGACTCCTAAACCAGCTGCGGCACTTTTTGAACAGTCACTGACTTATCTTATTCCTTCGTAAGACACATTCTACAGCATCGGAGACAGCTGGGGGAGAGGTGAAGACCATTGCCAATTTGTGGATTCACACCTGGATGGAAGAACGGGGCCTCAGTCCTACATAGAGGCCCTCCCCAGCATTCAAGGTAATGAGAACACAGACCTGGCATATCCCACTGGGGGTGAGAGAGGAGGGCTGATATGGGGAGAAAATTCGCCGTGGGCCTGCCTTTGGTGTACCGATTGAAGACAGGTTGTTGGCAGCATTATAGCTCATGACAATCAAACATGAACAAAATACACCTACTGTGTGCTGGAGTTGGGTGAGCCTAGGGAAGGTAGGGATACAGTGGAATGAATATAAGACCTCATCCCTACTCTCAGGAAGATGGTCCATGAGCAGAAAGAGAAGCTAAGTATCTGACAGGCAACTAACAGGTACAACTTAAACTGTAGAGAGTGACAAGAGTTATGTCACATGGTCGTCCTGTTGTTAGGCGATGGAGCAGATTACAGCCACTGTCTGAGTGTGAGGGAGGCCGGCCATCGGGCGCTGTGGGAAGGTTTTCGGAAGAGACAGTCAAAAAGAGGCCTAGACACGCACAGATTGGAGGGCCTTCGGGGGGAGAATGGCAGGAACAGAATAGGAAAATAAGTGCCAACCAACCATGACATGCTTCAGGAGACAGTGTATCAGCTATCTGATTATGGCGGTTGTAAGGTGAGACAAGTGCACTCACCTCAAATGTGAACACCTTGCAATATGTTACTTCCTCCCCCACAAACAGACCATCAGAACTGAACGGAGTCAGCACTTTCCCCTCATGCACTCAGTTCTCAGCAATCTGGCATTTTCAAGACATGAGATGTTTTCTGGTCCATTGACATTTTTAGCTCGGGGGGGAAATGGTACCAAATTACTGTATTTTCCGGCGTATAAGACGACTTTTTAACCCTGGAAAATCTTCTATACGCCCAGTCATCTTATACGCCGGAAAATACGATATTCATTTTCAAAGAAATAAAATGCACAAAACAATAAAATAAGTGTATTAGGGTTCTCCAGAAAGACAAAACCAGTGTGTGGAAGGGAGAGAAAAAGAGAGAGAGGTGCTTATTTCAAGGAATTGCCTCATATGATTGTAGAGGCTGGCAAGCCCCGAATCTGCAGGGGCGCCAGCAGGCTAGAGACCCAGGAGAGTCAGTGTTTCAGTGTGAGTCCCCTGGCAGAACGCTGTCCTCTTCATGGGAAGTAAGTCGTTTTCTTTAGAGCCTTTAGCTGATTGGATGAGGCCCACCCCCAATACGGAGGGTACTCTATTTTACTCAAAGTCTGCCGATTTAAATGTTAATCTCATCTAAAAACACATGTTCACAGAAAGACCTAGAATAATAGTTGACCAAATATGTGGGTCCCATAGCCCCTAGCCAAATTGAATACAGAAAATTAACCATCAAAATAAACATACTAAATATAGGGTGTCCCAACAAATGTATACACACACTTTGAATAATTATAAAGGCAGTGTTTATTAAAATACATTCCATTTTCAAAATTGAGCTATCAGCTGTTAAAACATGTATACATTTTGGGGAGACACCCTATAAGCACTTATATGGGTATAAAAGTGCTTTTCCAAAATCACCTTACTAACACCAACTCAGGTGTGATTGACAGGGGTTTGTTACCAATATCAGGACTCCTTTATTACTCTTATCACTTAGGAAATCCCATGGATTTTAGGAACTCTGTGCCGGGAACAGGGATGAAGACCAAATACATATTTCTTACTGTAAATTGCAGTATCACAGATAAATGTCTCTCCTCTTTCCTTTTCCTATTCCAGGCTACTACCGCCAGTATCGCCAGGAGCCCGTCCGCTTTGGCAACATTGGCTTCGGGACCCCCTATTACTACGTGGGCTGGTATGAGTGTGGCGTCTCCATCCCAGGGAAGTGGTAACCAGGGGACGAGCATGCGGAAAGCTCGCCCTGCCCGGCCCCTTGACTAACTTGCACTGAGGCCTGAGCAGGAAAAGGAAGACGGTGTCTGTCCCAAGCCCCTCTGCCCCATGTCAGCAAGGCCACGAGGTGGACACTGGATATTTGGGGCATCTTCATTCTGGACTCAGCCCACTTCCTGGCCTGGACCACATGGGATTCAATGTTGCTGTTCAGTTTGCTTCTCCACACGTTTTGCTTATAATAGCACATCCCAGAGACAACTAAAGCACACGGCTACCAGGGATGCCCGCTGATTCGGGGCGATTTTCACACTTCTTAGGCACAATATCCAGACCATCGGTGTCTCCAGAGAACAGCAGAAGCTGGCTTCATGGAATGCTACACACTTTCTTTTTTCATCGGACTCCTCCCAGACCAGCTGACGTTATGCTCCTGGTCTTCTATGCAGTAGAACTGGATTACTCAAATCATCACCCAAGGAAATACATCCCGCTTAAGATTTATCCCATGGACTCACCCACTGCTAGACCAAATGTATCAAATCTTTGTAAATTCTCATTTTGATATATATATATATATGTATATATGCATATACATATCCCCACTTGTCTGCAAGAACGTTGATTGAAAGCGCTAAATTTGTACCTGTTTACTAGATGAACGTGTGTGGGACTTTTGGAGCACAGGTGCTGTTAACGAACATCTTACCGAAGTGTCCAGAGCATGCGTACTCGGCAGTGGAAAGCCACGCCTCCTTCCTGCGAGTGCTGCTGAGCTGTGGGTGGCGGGGATACTGCCGCACGGATGGCAAACTCGTTGCAGACCGAGTGCCTTCTCTCTTCCACGCCCGTGTGGAAACGCACGGCTGTCTCTGTGGGGACATACCTCATGTGTTTCCAGATTCAGACTTTAGGTCCCAAATGATTTGAAAATCCAGTCTTAAAGAAACTCCTTTCCCTTTCCTGCCCATCTCAGTGTCGACTTCTTGAAATAAAGCATCTTATCCCTCTTCGCCGCAGCACACGTGAGTTTATTTAAAACACGGTGTCTGTTCCATGTGCTCCTCCGTGTCCCCAGCAGCTCTGCGCAATGAAGGGCTTGTCTCGTGCAGGTTTACACGTAAGAAAAGCAGGCTTGGGGATGGGTGAGAGGTGGCTGGCGTTACCCTCATGTGAAGGATGTCACGCGGGATGCAGTCAGGCTCCTGGAGCCAACCAGTGTGGTCCGGCGCTGTGTTGAGGGGAAGCCGGTTGTATCGTGTAGGCGTGAAGGTAGAACTTACAAGCAAACAAGTAACTTTGCAGGCCACTGCATGGGGGCTGTGATGATGGACACTTCCCTCAGCTCCCACCATCCCCTTTGCACAGTGAACAACAGTAGAGACGGTGTGAGCACACAGACGGCTGGAAGAATAGAGAATTCCTTAGGAGGGCAGACCAGACGCCCAGCTCCCGTGCTACTCGCATGTTCATTGGCAAAATAGCATAATGTTCTCTAGTTCCATCCATGCTGTTGCAAATGGTAGGAGTTCCTTCCTTTTTACAGCAGCGTAATATTCCATTGTGAAGATGTACCACAGTTTTCTAATCCACCCATCTGCTGATGGGCACTTAGGCTGTTTCCAAATCTTAGCTGTGGTGAGTTGTGCTGCTATGAACATAGGGGTGCATATACCCTTTCTGATTGGTGTTTCTAGTTTCTTGGGATATATTCCTAGAAGTGGGATCACTGGGTCAAAGGGGAGTTCCATTTTTAGTTTTTTGAGGAAACTCCATACTGTTCTCCACAGTGGCTGCACCAGTCTGCATTCCCACCAGCAGTGCACGAGGGTTCCTTTTTCTCCGCATCCTCACCAGCACTTGTCGTTTGTTGATTTGTTGATGATAGCCATTCTGACAGGTGTGAGGTGGTACCTCGTTGTTTTGATCTGCATCTCTCAGATGATTAGTGACTTTGAGCATGTTTTCATGTGTCTCTTGGCCTTCTGTATGTCCTCTTTTGAAAAATATCTATTTAGGTCTGTTGCCCATTTTTTGATTGTGTTGTTTTCCTTTTGGTAAGCTGTATGAGTTCCCTGGAAATGTTGGAGATTAAACCCTTATTGGAGATGACATTGGCAAATGTGTTCTCCCATGCAATGACAGGAATCTTTAAGTAGCTTTTGGGGCTCTTGTATATGAAAGGGGGATTTTGCAAAAGAAGGATGTCTAAAAACACCTTATATTTTACTCTTATTAACACTCAAACATACTTCTGTCAATAAAGATCTCTCAGTAAAAGTGAATTTTCCTAATAAGCAGGTAACTGGTTTGGGCACCCCCCAGCCGGCCATCACCATCGCCATCAGAGGGAGAGAGGCTCCCAGCTGAGGCCCCTGGGAGAGCCCGCAGTTTGCAATTTCCTGCGTGTTCCCTCGGGTGTGAAGCACTCATTAGCCATCAGTGCGCTCCAGACCGAGTGCTGGGCTGTCCCACAGCCGGCCTGGCCCCGGCCTCCTCTGGGGGAGGGGGATCCGGCAGCACAGAGGTGCAGGCCTCTCCTTGGCGATCCGCACGCTTCCCAACCCCACGGCGTGTGCCGCGCCCCTGTCACACACCAAAGGGCTTCCTCTCACTCCTCAGAAACACGTGGAATCCCTGGCCTTCACTCACGCCATGACTACCGAGCCCTGTGATACCTTAGGCTGTATTTCATTATAGGAATCGACTTTCATTAGAAAGAAATGCTTGTGCCCTGGCCAGTGTGCTCAGTGGTCAGAGCACCAGCCTGCGCACTAAAGGGCTGTGGGTTTGATTCCTGGTCAAGGGCACCTTCCTGGGTTGCAGATTCCTGTGAGAGGCAACTGATAGGTGTGTCTGTCTCACATCGATGTTTTTTCCTCTCTGTCCCCCACTCTCCCCCACTTCCACTTTCTGAAAAAGAAAGAAAATAAGAAATGGAAAAAATATCCTCAGTTGAGGATTAACAACAACAAAAAAGTGTTTGCAAGTTTTGATGGAAATTACTACAAACCCCAGATGATAGAGCAGCCAAAACAAAAACACCGGCTCTAAGCCAGGGTGGTATTATTACCAAATTCTGTCCAAATGTGGTTACGTCACGGTTCACATGAGTGCTCGTGGCCACATCCAGCCCTGGCCCCGTGTCCACTCAGGAGGCCGCGTTTCAGGAACGCCATGGGCCTGAAAGCCACTCGTGTCGCGTCAGGAGGACATCAATGGGGCCGTTTCACCCATTTCCAAGGCTCTGAAGAAGCAGCGACTCTGCCAGCTCTGGAGGCGGAAGTAGCACGTGTGGGAATGAAAGGAAAAGAACACGTGAGGACACAGCGAAGAGCGCGCCTCCGGGGAAAGCAGGGAGGTGTCCGCACCGAGAGGCCGGCCATAGAACGGGAACGTCCGGACCCGCGCCTGGAGGCTGGCCTGTGCTCACGGGGCCTGCGAGCCCGGAATGGCTTTTTGACGGGTTCGAAACCAAACAGACAGACCAGCAAAAACCCAGTGGTAGTCAACAGAAACCGTATGTGGTTCACAGGCCTGAAATATTTACTACCTTACCCTGGGAGAAAAAGTGTGCACAGCCTTAGGTTAGAGTTCTCCTGGGGTTCAAAGACGGTTTAAGCAAAGGCCTAATTAAAAACTATCACATCACATGGGACTTCATAGATGTTGGCTTTCCTCGTACTTGAGTTACGTTTGGAAATTTATGGATATACCTCAGGATAAAAAAAGTGGAGGGATTCAAGTGGCTAGAGCGTCGGCCTACTGACTGAAGGGTCCCAGGTTCGATTCCGGTCAAGGGCATGTACCTTGGTTGCGGGCACATCCCCAGTAGGGAGTGTGCAGGAGGCAGCTGATTGATGTTTCTCTCTCATTGATGTTTCTAACTCTCTATCCCTCTTCCTTCCTTTCTGTAAAAAAATCAATAAAATATATATATTTTTTTAAAAAGTGGAGGATTTCATTGAGGGGGGGACGATTCAAAGGTGGATCTGAAAGCTGTTTGGGAACTAGTCTGCTCTAGAAAACGTTCGAGATTCATGAAGGGCGGCGGGGAGGGGGGGTGCACAGAGCTCCCCGGCACCACATGGCCAGTCTGGCTCAGCACCTGTGGGCTCCGACTCAGACTGAGGGAGGTGGGGGGAGTGGACGCAGCCAGCTCGTGCCCTCAGCACGTGGGGATGTTTGGAAGCGACGCAGGCTCTCTTCTGGCCCAGCGTCTCTCCACCCTTCCTTGACGTGCTCAGCTGTCGGTGGCCTCCGTGCCAGGGAGCGTGCGGACATGAGGAATACGAAGAGCCATGTGCACCTCAGTGGTCAGTCTACACCAAACCAGCACTGGAGAAGCTGGCGTGTTGGAAAGCTTGGGGAACGATACCTGCATGACGGGCTTTGTGTGCGCTGCGCTGTGTGCTGACATCTCCGTTGTTCTAGCTTCACCGGAGCGCAGCTGCTCTGAGACTGTCAATTCCGTTCACAGCATTTCTGGTTGCCTCGCTGTATCGGAAATGTTTGTTTGGTGACCACAGCTCTGTTCGTTTTTGATGCTGAATTGGAAAATGCTGTTTGTCCTTTGGGAATGTTCCAGTTAATGAGGAACAGATGGTGGTCTGAGAGGTACGGAACTTGTTGACTAGTAGGAAGATCCTCTTGGTGTACAGTTAGGGCTCTCTCTGTAGCAGGGAGATTTCTGAAGTAACGTGGAATGATGGAGTGGAAAATAACTGTATCGTAGTTCATAGTTCAAATACAAGGTAGTTATTATCAATGCATCCATGTATATACATCTGTAACAGACAACTTTATTAAGTCCTTCCTAAGTGTCAGGGACCCTTCTGAGTACAGATTCACTCTTTGGTGTTTTTTTAAAAAAATTAAACACACCAACCATTTTATTGAGGCGTGGTTGGCATACAAAAGGCTGTATATAATCAATGTGTACAATGTGATAAGTATATACCTGTGAAACCATCACCACCATCTGTGCCAGAAACACACCCATTACCTTCAAAAGTTTCTTCCCACCCCTTAATGTATTATTGTGTGTGTACGTGATAAGAACACTTAACATAGGGCCTGCCCTCTGCGCAGGTTTTAAGTGTGCGATACAGCATTGTTAGCCACAGGCCCTGCGCCGTACAGCAGACCTCTAGGCCTTACTCGTCATGCATGACCAAGACAAACACCTCTGCCCTTCCCCTCCCCAACCCCTGGCAACCACCATTCTACTCGCTGCTTCCACAGTTTATTTTAGATTCCACAGGTAAGTAGAATCATGTGATATTTGTCCTTCTGTGACTGGCTTATTTTACTCAGTCCTCTGGGTTCATTCATGTTGTCACAATTGGCAGGATTTTTCTTATTAAAGGCTGAATAATATTCCATTGTGTGTGTGTGTACCACAAGATTTATAGTGTACACTCCTGAATTTTGACAAATTTATAGTCATGTAAGCACCACTATAATGAAAATGGACAACAGTTCCATTACCCCCCCCCACACACACACACACACAAATTCCTCCCCCGCACCTTCCCCCCCCCCCCCCGCCCCACCTGTCATCAACTGATCTGCTTTCTGTCTCTGTTTTTGCCTTGTCTAGATGGTCATGTAAAAGGACAGTTCTATTTCTTCCTTTCTGATCCATTTGCATCTTATTTCTTTTTCTTGCCTATCACTCTGGCAAAGACCTCGCTATATTGATGAAAGAAGACATCTTTGCCTTGTTCCTGATTCTAGAAGGAAAGCTTTTGGTCTTTCAACACCAAGTATGATGTTAGCCAAAAGCCAAGTCAAGTTGACACGTAAAACACCATCATAAACTGGAACTCCGAGAGGTCGGGGATGTGGCGTGCTGAGCGCCTGGACTCATGTCCAGCACACAGGTCAGGGAATGCCAGACTCCGTTCTGGGCCATGTGCATGCTCTAAACCCAACGCAGGGAGATCCACTCCCAGAGTTACACAGCAGGAAGGGGTGCAACTGAGATAATTACTCAGAAGACCATTGTGAGGATTGAGCAAGGTAATTTGTTTAAAGTACTTAGTGCCTGCATGTAGTCAATATTCAATAAATTGCAACTATTATCTGATGAACGACAGTGTATCTCAGTTCTCTGGTCTTGAAGAGCCGACCACATGTTCATAAATGCATGCGGTTTCCTTCACTTGCCATGTTATGGTGGATGAACTGCTTAGACTGTTATGGACTCATGAATCATTCAGAAAACATCGTTCATATGCTCTGGGTTTGATTAAAATTCAAGTGCATTTACACATCCCCTTTCTGCAATTTCAGTGCCATCCACCTAGTAATAGAAACTGGATCCCTACACTGATGACCCATCTATATCTCATTGACTAGAATTCCATTCAGTTGGAGCCAAGAAGGCCGTCTTTTCTTTGTGAAAAAAAGCAAAAGCCATACTTTTGCAACTGAGGAGTAACAAAAATCTGAATTCAGCCTGAAATTCTAAACTCACTAATTTTCAGTGGCTTCTGACCTGGGCCTAAAGGGATAGCCCTCAGTTTATAAAATATTCCTACTTGCTTGGTTTCTGCTACGATAACTGGTGCAAATACAGACATCTCTAGATTCACTCCCCCCAAAAGCCACCAAGATGCTCCAAGACCTTTCCCAATGTCTCACCAAATGTGGCTGATGGGACCTCCTCAAAGCAAACCCCTGAATTGTGACACCATCATAAAGTGATTTCTTAAATTTCTTCCATGAGGGAATAAAGTGTATGCATATAAGATAGGAGTTATAACGTTACATACGCCTGTTTCTACAGGAAAATCAACTTCACTGCTGGTATACAAGTCTTTTGGAGAAAACCCTGAGTGAAGACTGCCTGTATAGCTTTTTTCAACATTGTAAACCGCATTCAGCCGGGCCTGGGCACCGGGAGAATTTTCTAGGCACTTACATTTAATGATTCACATTTGCAGTTATGCAGGTCAATACCGAGCTTTTGAGCATGCATCAAGTTGAGGGGTTTTGAGACTTGAAACAGAAACAACCTTGACGGATACACTTAGGAAGACCATGAACAGTGAGTCACAGACTTGCCCACCCCTGGGGCTCCCCCAACACAATTCTTAGTTACCCAAGTAAGAGAGGTAACCAGATGGCAACAGTGTGCGCTGAGTGACATGGGAATGGATGGACCCGATGTCTTAAGGGCTGAATTAGTGAGCGAAGGTGCTGGGGCAGCTGAGAGACAAGAGGGACTTTTGTGATTGACTCTCAGCTCTGCGACCTCACCTCCGCTCCTTTGCTGATGTCCCCTCTTCAAAAGAGCCAGGAAGGCTAAACTGCCCCTCTTCCCACACTCGGCCAAGGACTGATTGTGGGTATGCCCCCAGGATCCATATGTTGAACCCCTAAATCCCAATGTGAAGGTGTCAGGAGACGGGGCCTTTGGAGGGTGATTAGTTCATGAGGGTGGAGCCCTTAGAAGACAAGACACCAGAGGGCTTGCTCCCTCCCTCCCCTGCCATGCGAGGATGCAGCCAGAAGGCGGCTGAACCAGGAAAAGGGTCTCACCAGGATCCGACCACATGGGCACCCTGACTTCCAGCCCCCAGACGATGAGAAATACTAGTAAAGGTCTGATGTTCAAGCCCCAGGTCCATGGGATTCTACTTGAGCAGCCAGAGCAGACTCCAAAACATTCTCCTCTCTGCTTTGCATGGAGACGAGGAAGCTGTGGAGGAGATCTGGGAGCGAAGGAGGAGATCTGGGAGCGAAGGCTCTGGAAAGAGACAGTTAACTAAAAAATGACATTTGGGGAGAGAAACGCCGCCCGCGTGGTGCTTGCAGGTCTCTGTGGTGCCAGCTCCTTTCTGTGAGCTAATTCGTTCCTGTTTCTAACCGTCCATTTCCAAGTGTCTGAGGATCAGTTTCTCATGATCTTTCCCAGCTTTTCATGATGCTGATAGCTCGGCAGCCAAGGACAGCACAACCACAGAATACATTTCATTTTGCTTAGATTTCATTTTGTTCCAAGGCCCTATGCTTTGACACCCTACAGACAAATTTTTTGGAAACCCTGTGCCAATTTAAACTAACTTGTTGGGAGATAGTTTCAACTCTAGAATGTTTTTATTTTTTGCTGCAAATATTTTTGGCCTCTGAGTGGATGTGTGTTCCCTGTTGAGTGTTTACTTTGATGTTTCATTGGAGATAAACCATTTAATTCAACTTGATTTGATTTAGTTCAACTCAGCTAAATTCCATCACACTTATTAATACCTACATTTATAGATATAGCAATTTGCTAGGCATTTCAGTCCCAGTCCCCAAATTTGAAAACTCAGAGTCTAATTGGGAAGAGGGGGAAATCAAAGATAATTTTTAAGCCAAAGCATGGTGCTTAGGAGAGGACAGGGCCGACAAAGATGAGCAACTTCACCACACTCTCCCGCCACGTCCATGGCTGACACTGCGGGTCATCGCTGCATCAGCTCTGTGGCCAGTGGAGTCCCAGCATCTTCCTCAGTCAGCATTACCCAGCGACTAGCAGTGGTATGGTACCTGAGGCCCTTATCCAATCCCTGGAATTAATTACACAAATGCTCAGATGGATTCCAAAATGGGAGAACTTCGCTTGGGCCTGTGTCTGTAGGCTCTGTGCTTAAGACAACAGAGTAGCTTGGTAATTTCAAGGATTTGATGGTTGAGAATGAATTAGAAGAGAATGAATCTTTACTGAATTTTTTCCAGTCGACTCACAAGCATGAATTTATACACAGGACTACAAAGAGGCATTTGGGAGATTAATGAGAGAGTTTTGAAATCTGAAATGGAGACTGTAATTTCCAAATCTGCAAAGTGTATTGAGACTCAGATGAGCAAGCTCCCATTGTACTTTTCCAGTAATTAATCATGTGATCTTGGGCAATTCTCAACCCTTCTGTGCACTTGAGCTTCACCATGGGTTAGGAAGTGTAATGTTTTTACAGCATTTTTAAATAAATGATCTGGATTCGGCACCCTAATATAAATAACAGATAAAAGTGCAAAGTGTCTGGCTGAAGATGAGGCTTGGAGCCTGGCCCTGACCCCCATTATCTTCCCCTCAGCCTCCCCCCCCCCCAATCTTATGGAATCCTCTGGAATTTCTGCAAGGAATGTTAGCAATTAAGGAACACATTTTGATAACTAAACAAGAGGTTCTTTAAGTACTGTTCCAACTCTGTATGTGTTAATGAACATAAATCAGCTAGATCCGACTCTATACAGTGTGCCAGGCATGATGGCAATGACAAACTCCGGAACTCCTGGGTCTGAGGGGAAGATGAGCAGATGGAGCACATGATCAGGCCTCTGCTTTGCTGTGGGCACCGCACCTCCACACACTCACTCATGAGGTCCCCATATTGGACCTTCTGTGTAGCCATCTGATTGTTTTCATATTCCTCTGCTCCCACTGCGCGTGACAGGCTGCGGTCACCTCTGGGTATTTAAATCCGAGGAATGAATAATCTTCTAATGGACTTGGAGGCCAGATTGTAAGCTCACTCTGTCTTTAGCATTTTGACATTTTCTTCTTGACACCAGTTCAAAAACAAATTAAAAGACCTTCCAGGGGCTGTATTTATAATGCCACAAACAGACTCATTGGATCCTGCACTTCACTGGGCCATCAAAGAGTCAGGGCCTCTGAAACGTACTGTGTGGCTACCTCCTTTAAATCATATATAATTATATATCCTATCTAATAAAGACAGAATGTGCAAATTGACCATAACTCCACAACAAAGATGGCGGTGCCCACAGCCAATAAGGAGGGAATATGCAAATTGACGCAACAAGGTGAGAGGTGGAAGGGGGCTCTGGCCAGAGTGAAGGCGGTGCCAATAGCCAGGGGAAGGAAGGCCTATTCTTGCACGAATCTTCATGCATCGGGCCTCTAGTGTAATTATAAAGGTTTGTGCTCTAATGGTAGCATAGGAGGTGTCTGGTGATTTGGTTCTTGCATTCAAGGTCTCCAGTTGCTCAGGCCTTGACCAGCTAGGGGGTTGCTGGAGAGTGTTTACAGGTTCTTTACACCATCCCATTTATGAATTCAGTCTTACTGGATTTGAAATTGAACTCACACAAGGTGAAAAAGGCAAATTAAATTAGTTCACAAAATCCTGCTTTTTGATCGCTCACTCATAAATAGCTAACGAGACCTCTCTAGAACATCCCTTCTGGTATAAACTCACAATTTTGCAAGCTCTTATGTTTCTGAAGAAAGGGGATTGTTCATAGGGGACCCAGGGCCTCACACAGACCCTAGTAAGCAGCAAAAAGAACACGAGGATAAAGAAGCTTAGCCAACATCCAGCCGGACTGGGAACCAATGTCAGGCGCACTCGCTTGAGCTGGAGGTGAGGAGCATTAGAAATTATTTTAAATGAGAATTCTCTTTAAAAGGAGAGGAGTCCAAGGGAATCGTAATATGTTGGGCTCCCAGCTCAGGAAGAGGGTTTTGGAGCTGGAGAACAGATCAGACTTTCTCTAACTTGCATTTCCTTGTCTGGTCTCCACCCCAAAATGCTGACAATGCTGCAGCCCCATGGACCGCTGTCTCGATGGACAGAGCCTTAGGAACCCCCTCCCAGGCCGCCTCAGACCTCCTGCACTTGAGTTTCTGCGGCAGCTCCTAGGAAGAAGGAAGTTGTAAGCTGCCTATGTGTGCTAACACTTGCTTAGTGAACTCCTACTTGTCCTTCAGGATGTAGCTTAAGCATTGCCTCCTCAGGTAGCCTTCCCTGACTTTGCTATAGAATTGGCGGCTGATTGTAGATTTGCATGATTATTTGTTATTATCTGTCTTCACTCAACCAAAACTCAATGAGAGCAGAGTTTAATAGAATAGTTAACATTTACTGAATATTAATACCATATGGACATGTATTGGTTCACTTGATTCTCAGAGCAGGGATTCTGCTAGGTGCTAGGAAGTTAAAGGTAATATAACCTGTCACCACCCTCTGACCTTAGAGTCTAGAACAATGGTTCTCAGGAGAGGCCATTTGCCCCCCAAGGGACATCTGCCTGGCAGTTTTAGTTGTCACCCCTGGAGGGAGGGGTGTGCTGGTGGCATCCAGTGGGTAAAGGCCAGGGATGATGCTAAATATCCCACAACACACAGGACAGTCCACAGCAAAGAGCTACCTGGCCCACAATGTCAACAGTGCCGAGTTTGAGAAACCCTGGTTAGGAAAGTGAAATCATGTGTAAGATTCTACGTGCAATCAAGTGTTAGCGTGTGACGGAACCGGGATCGTGGGGACGCGGTGGGGACTCAATGGACAGGGTGACCAAATCTATGCGGTGGGGCCAGATGGGGCTCATGGAGACTCTGGAAAAGGGGGCCTCGGAAGACGAGCAGGTGCTGCCCTGGCGGATGGAGGGTCTGGGCAGGCAGCTGCACGAGCCAAGGCCAGGGGCAGGGAATGCTGTGGCCTCTTAGGGTCCGGGGGTTAGTGCTGGTTCCAGTCCTGCTTTTAGAGGAGTCTAAGCTCCAGTTGGCCTTTAAGAACTCATGCCTCTAAATCAAAACAAGTCGCCATCAAGTTTTAGTTTGGGCACGGCAGTGAGAAAACACTCTCATCTAAGGGAAACCCCAGTACTGATTCTGAAGTGTGTTGCGGCCATTCAGTATTTCTGATTCTCTTTGAAGGGCAAAGGTCAAGTCAATGAAATTGGCTTTCCCACCCGAGAGCTCCGAGTTCTAGTCTGAGGAGGACAGAAAAGTGAAGTAATTGCACAGCAAGCCTCCCTGGCCACAGAGCACAGTGAGGTCAGCAGCCGAGAAAAGAGTTCTGGAATTTGCTAGAACTTCATGCACTTTTCCTGGGGCCGTCACTTTGCTAACAACTCGCACTTCCCTCCCCCCGCCTCTCCCGTCCTGCAGGATTGACGGCAGCCTGAGCAGAGCCTCTCCGCGGGAGACCCCCTATGAACAGAGGCTAGAAAGATGTTTCTGGAAACGCTGCCTTGTGTAGTCAGAGCTACATGTACGCTGGCCCAGGGAAAAATCAGGAATGAGATGTCAGGATAAAAGAAAGGCCTTGCTCTGGCCGGTATGGCTCATGGGTTGGAGCGTCATCCGTGCACCAGTCTCGGGTTTGATTCTCAGTCAGGGCACCTACCCAGGTGGCAGGTTCTTTCCCTGGGGGGTGGGGGGGGCACATACAGGAGGTAACTGACTGATGTTTCTCTCTCACATTTGTTTCTCTCTCTCTCTCTCCTTCTCCCACCCTCTCTAAGAATCGATGAACACACATCTTCTGGTGAAGAGGAAGCAAGGGAGGGAGGGAAGGAGGGAGGGGGGAAAGAAGGGTCTGAATCTGAGAACACAGGAGAAATGTGCTAAGTGGGTCCCTGAACAGGAAGTGAGTCCCATAAAGCTCTGGCTGATGCAGCGGGCGGACTCTCCTGACAGCCTGGCAGATATTCCACCCTCTTCTCGGGGCACAGGGTAGGGTTACAGGAACATCACGTGCTGGGTAAGTGATCAAACCAGTAGAAACGACAGCATAAAAGCTGAGAGCTTTGGCAGGTGTGAGCTTTTTCAGAAGCCTGGCTTGCAGCCGAGCGGCGCATCTCTGAGGAGGCCCGTGACACTGGGAAGGGGAATTTGTACTGGGGGCCCCCCACTCGCAGCAGAATGCCAGTGCCCGCTCCCCGGACGGCCTAGCTGGCCGCTGGCTGCCCGCGCCATGGGGCAGGGGAGCCCAGAGCCCGTGTTCAAATGCAGGAGGCCGCACCCCGGCCACTGCTGGCCAACGGACCGGAGGGGGACCCCGGCCAGGGAGGGCGAAGGCGCGTGTGAGCGGACGGGGAGGGTGGGAGCGTTTCTGAAGGAGAGAGGGGCTGCGGCACTGGAGGAGCGGGCAGCGGCAGGGGCCACCGATGGCCTGTGGGCAGGAGCTTCTGCCGGTCACACTGTGTGCGGTCACACTGTGTGCGAGAGAGGCAGCCGCAACGCAGGAGCTCAGTCCTCTGGGCAGGGAGCATCGCCCTGTGTGGCCCACTGAGCCGGGCCGACGCCACGTGCCTGTCGCAACCACCAGAGGAGGGGACGCTTGTGTGAAGGGGTGGAAAGCGTATCCCGTGATTTGGAAAACTTGAGTTGTTCTTTACAACCACTGCCTCTCGCCGCTCTCACTTTACGGGCTTCTTCCTTCACCGTCAGTCTTTTCTCCTCCTGCCCATCTCCCGGGGAGGGAGACTGTCACTGCGGGGCCGTGCTCTGGGGCCGACCCCACCAGGCACCAGGGGCCTGAGAAGGGCCTGTGGCTGAAGCCCCCCCAAGGCCGGCTCCGCCGCCCCCGCCCCCGCCCCGGAGCCGTGGCCTTGTTCTCCCTCATCCCACCGCCCATCCAGCGCCTGGACGCCGCCTTCTCACCCACGAGGGCGCTGTGCCCGCTCTGCTTCGCTCGTGGGGACCCGGAGCCCGCGGGCAGGAAGGCCATTTCCTTGCTCCCCGCTCCCTGGGACAGTGCGGGCCCACCCAGCACCGCCAGACAGTGCGCTTCAAGGCACAGCTCTTGGGGCCCAGGGTCTCCACGGGGGGGTGGCCGGGGGAGGGCCGGTGGGGACCAAGAAGCGCCGTGGGCACAGCACCCGTCTGTCTGCTCTGGCCCTGCCCAGGCCGGTCCACGTGCCGCCCCCTCACGCCCAGGTCCCCACCTCCCACTGGCAGAGCTCAGGTGGCCTCAGGTGGTCTCCGCTCCCCACGGGAAGGTGCGCACGTGCGATCACGAGTGGGCGGGTCTCCCCTCTCCTCGCCCCTCCCCCTCCTCTCTGCCTCGCTTGCTTTGATTCCACTCTCAGCTCCTTCCATTCTAGATCTGTCTGTCCTCACCCTCGGTCACCTAGGCCCCTACTCCTCCCGATGCCTGAGAAGAGGGAACACACACTGACATGCTTCTCCCCCAACGGGCCTTCTTCGCTGGGCTTCCCAGGGATCGTGTCTACATGGGGCCCCTCAACCCACCCAGAGGCCCCACTTCCTGCCAACGCGGCTGCTGGAGCCAGAACCCCCACCTGCGGCCGGCCAGGCGGCTGTGCCGGGAGAGAGGGTCCCACACCAGCTTCGGTGGCCTCTTGGACCTCAGCGGCTGTGGCGGGGCAGTGTGGGGGGCTCTCCTGGCAAACGTGGGCAGTGTGGGGGCTCCTGTTCAGGGCCTGCAGGCAGGTTTCTCTTTGCCCACAGCGCCCAGGGCAGCTTGCTGCACGTGCCGGCCATTGGTATCTGCTTGTTACGGCCCAGAAGGCAAACCAACACCGAAGTGTGCTGTGAGTTTTTCATAAATGTGGCTGTTCGGGCATTTGAATAACGGTGCTTGATGGGAAATTAAAATGAGGTATTAAAATTTAAAAAGTAAAACATGTCTTAAAATTTAAGACTTTACTTTTTAAAACACTTATGAAATAGGCCTTGCCAATTATCTAAGAGCAATTCACGTGCACAAATACTGATGGCAGGGCTAGCTAAAGGGCCCAGCGCCGTCTAGACAGAGATGGACTTGGAGCGGCTCGGACTTGGAATGAGGGGAGCCCTTCTGTCAGCGGAGGAGCGGCACCAGGCGTCAGCCTCGGTTCAGGCCTCAGTTCTCAGTTCTGGCTAAGAGAACTCGGGGCCAAGACGCAAATTATCAGAGAGTTTATTTAGAAAGTCAGAGGAAGAAGTGAGCTGTAGAAACCAGCTCAGGAACTGTTTCAGCAGAAGGGCCCTGGAGCTTAGGAGGGAGAGAGATGCGCCTTGAGAGATGGAGGGAGGAGAGGTTTGGGGAGTCGCAGGGGCGGGGAGGGGGTGAGCACCCCTGGGGAAAGAAGGAGGGGGGAAAGGCGCTAGCGTGTTCCATAGGGAAAGCTGGGTCCTCCATCCTGAGGGCTTATTTTTGGTAAATTTTTTAAAAATTGATTTCAGAGAGAGGGAGAGAGCGACAGAAACATCGATGAGAGAGAATCATCGATCGGCTGCAGCCCCCACGCCGGACATGGGCCCTGACGGGAGTCAAACGGCTGACCTCCTGCCCCACAGCGGCTGGGCCCTCCCGGGGCTTTTATAGAACATTCATCAGCTCTCCTGGTGTGTCTCCTCGGGGTCGTGGTCTCCACTGATTGGTCGGCACGGGGGTCATTAGTCAGTGCAGCTGGTCCTAATGTCAGCCGTAGCGCCGCCCTGCCTGGTCTTGCTGCTCTGCTGGGCCTGGAGCTGGAACGCAGCGGGAGCCTGCCTCTCCCCGGGGCTCATGCTTCAGGGCGTGGCTGTGCACGGGCTCGGAGTTTGTCCGTCGTTAGGCGCCTGGGGCTCTCCCTCCCGGACCTCTACGCCTGGCCCATCGTTCCTGAACTGCTCAGTTATAAATGAGCTGTTATTACACTGATGAGCACGGCTCTCGCCCAGCTCAGCAGGAGTTACTGGAGCGCTGCTTCCGAGAGCAGCTGGTGGTGCCATGGCTGTGGTGCTGATAGGTGGTTGCCTGTGGATTAACCACTTCTGCAGACAAACATTTAGAGCAAAAGCAGGTGGAGGAGATAAGGTGGGAGCCGAGCCACAACAAGGTGTATCTGGAAGCTTTTCTGAAGGCACTTTAGCCGTAACCAAGGTCATCCTGCTTTTTCTGTTGAAGGTCAGCCAATCTCCTGGGACAGGGGTGACTGAAAGTCAGAGCCTGCATCTTCTGAAGTTAGTTCCTAGGATTCTTATGTTCATCTGCAAGCTACATATTAGTCAGAGTCCGCATTTACAGAAACAGTGTCAAAAGAATGGTAGGGCCTGGAAGGCATGGCTCAGTGGTTGAGCGCTGACCTATGAATCAGGAGGTCACAGTTCAATTCCCATTGAGGGCACATGCCCAGGTTGTGGTCTCAACCCCCAGTGTGGGACATGCAGGAGGCAGCCGATCAATGATTCTCTCTCATCATTAATGTTTCTATCTCTCTGTCTCTCTCCCTTTCTGAAATCAATAATAAAGATATATTTTTCAAAAAAAAAAAATGGTAGGGCCGAAACCGGTTTGGCTCAGTGGATAGAGCGTCGGCCTGTGGACTGAAAGGTCCCAGGTTCGATTCCGGTCAAGGGCATGTACCTTGGTTGCAGGCACATCCCCAGTAGGGATTGTGCAAGAGGCAGCTGATCGATGTTTCTAACTCTCTATCCCTCTCTTTTCCTCTCTGTAAAAAATCAATAATATATATATTTTTTTAAATGGTAGGGTAGGTTACAAATCCCCACTGTTACCGAACCAGCATAGAGCAGCTCAAGGTAACACACACTACTATTGCCAGGAAGAGAAAGAGACTTTTCCAGGAGTCTAATGCAATCGAAAATCTACCCGCAAACAGATTCTTTTTAATTCCCTGTAGTTATTTTAATGTTCCGGCCACACATGGTTTTGTTTTTTGTTTTTTAAGATTTAAAGGTAAAGCACCCCTCCAAAACTGCTTCCTATCTATCTAGAACTGGCCTCTACAAATGCAGAGTTCTGGCTGTATTTTGTAGGGCAGGGAAGGAAGTTGTCTTGGATATTGATAAACAACAGATAACAGGAAGTATTTGCCTGCTGGAATCATGTCCCCTCCCTCTCAGATAAAGACCTCCCTGAGTCCCACCCACTCTCTGATCTTTTCTTTTGTCTGGACCTGAAATGAGTGAGCCAGATCCGTGGTATGAACATCATCCTCTGTGGAAGGCTGTTGGAAGATGTCCGGGTTCCGGTGCCTCATTAAATCAAACACATGTTCTGAGCAATTAAAACACCCTTAGAGACACTATGTTTGCATGTCTCTCTTCTAACAACAAAGGAAACTGAGTGAGTGAGATCGGACGTCTGGGCCTCATTGCCATCAGCAAGCTCGGGAGTCCTCTGAGAGTTCAGTCTGCTTCTCGGGTTTCCTGTCACTTCTTCCAATACAGACTCTCCTCATTTCCAATGTCTCGGGCTCCTCCTTCCCTGACCTCGGAATTCTCTCACTGGAATATTGTCTGGCTCTCAAGAAGGTTGTGGAGCGTCTGTAGCCTGACGCCTCCCTGGTCTGAGAGGTCCTGTGACCTTGTCAGTGGCAGGCTGGTGAAATCATGAAACATGTTCATTCTCCTTCAAGAATGAAACCCGCAGCAAATCTAGTTTCTATTATTCCTGCAGAAAGGTTTAGCTGTATGTGTTCTACTTGGAGGTAGTCCTTATATATAAAGAAAATTGACAACAGAGTTATGTCCCCTCACTTCAGCATTATGAGGCGATTCGTTCTGTTGTGAGGTATGATAGCAGTTCTACAAGTTTAAAAATGATTTTGACTCATGATTAGAAGGTGAAAATAGACACCCAGAATTGGCCCACATGTTTTCCCAATACCCTTGAGGTTTTATGTATTAGTTTGTTGGCAATTGTATACAAGAATAATTTATTTTCCCATGATTTTATATCTTTAAGTTCCACAGAAAAGGAAATCACAGAGTGTGAAAAACCTAAGAAAAGGAAATAGTTAGTAACTAAGTGGCCTAATTTAATTTATAAATCCGTTGGACTTGCTTAAAAAATAAGAGCATATGCTCTTCACGGCTGAAGAGTGGGGGACTCATCAAACCCTCCCAGGCTCACCATCTGCCCTCTGCGCTCGGCCTCTGCTCACTCCAGGGGGAGGGACCGCCCTGTGTCGGGATGCCCACATCCACGGGGACAGACTCACCCACCGCCTCAAACAACTAATAAACAGAAACAACATGAGAAAATGTTTTCCAGGACTCTGGGCTCGGGCAGTGACAGACAGTGACCCTTGAGAAATGGGAAACAAAGGCAGAAAGGCCTACAATTGCCCCAGCTGACTGCCCGGGTCTCCAGAATGGAGGTCAGGGAGGGGAGCCTGGATGGGGCTGGGAGCCAGCCCGAGTGAAGAGGCTGGAGCTCAAGTCCAGGGAGACCAAGGCAGGGAGCGCTCACAGTGAAAATGCAAGACGGGAGGGGGAGGGGGGGACTTCAGAGAGAGAGAGAGAGAGAGGACTTCAGAGAAAGAGGACTAGAGAGAGAGAGAGAGAGACCTAGTAGGTCTGCAGAGCACTAGTATGCCTGAGTATTCAGCAAAGAACGAATCAACTCGTGCAGGTGAAAAAATACAAGAGGCAAGGAAAAGCAGCTCCAAAACGATGCGAGGAGAAAGCCCGGAGTTAACACGATGTGTAAGGAAGCCCTTTCTCTAGCCCCACTGGCCACGTCCGCCCTCGGGCACTGTCCGTCCCTCGGGCACTGTCCGCCCCTCGGGCACTGTCCGCCCCTCGGGCACTGTCCTCCCCACTGGCCACGTCCGCCCTCGGGCACTGTCCGCCCCACTGGCCACGTCCGCCCTCGGGCACTGTCCGCCCCACTGGCCACGTCCGCCCTCGGGCACTGTCCGCCCCACTGGCCACGTCCGCCCTCGGGCACTGTCTGCCCCACTGGCCACGTCCGTCCCTCGGGCACTGTCCACCCCACTGGCCACGTCCGCCTTCGGGCACTGTCCGCCCCACTGGCCACGTCTGCCCTCGGGCACTGTCCGCCCCACTGGCCACGTCCGTCCCTCGGGCACTGTCCACCCCTCGGGCACTGGGTCGAGTACTCAGAAGGGACCCGCCTCACTGCAAGGCGGAGGCTGTCGGGCCAAACTCCCTGCTGTCTACAAGAAACAGACTTCAATAATAAAGACACGACTAAGTTATAAGTAAAAGTCTAGACGAAGACATACCAGGCTCACTCAGAAAGAAAACTGAAGGTGGCTCTGTGAGTACGGAACAAAGTACAGTATAGGAGGAAAAATCCGAGGCAAGCAGAAGGGTAATTTCATGCTGTGAAGGGTCAGATGATCAGGACTGCGTTCCACAGCCCAGGTCCGGCCCGTGGCCAACCGAGGTTTGTTTTTGTTGGTTCGCTGCAGAGATGGTGGCGAGGATCTGAGGGCCGCCGTCCGCAGCCTAATGGAGAACAGGACACGGCCCATCGCCGCAGGAACGCGGGGGGAAGGACAAGAGCGGGGAGGAGGCGGGGACCCCAAAGAGAAGGGGGCGGTGTTCACGTGTGTGTGCAAGGAGGCCTGACCCGGGTTGGCATCAGAGCTGACCCCAGAGCCCCCGGGGCTGCATGGCCCCTGACCAGCTTCAGATGAGACTGAGCCTCTCAACCCTGGTCCCTGAGTGAGGCAGGACCGCAGTCTCCCCACCAGACCGGCCTCCAGGCGACGAGGAGAAATGAAAGCTGTGCAGCCGATTGCACTCAGCTGAGTCAGGGTCTCTACTGGGTGTAAACTATAGAGAACACACGTGTGCGTGGGGATGCCTCACTCCGTGGAGTCGGTATGATCTTCAGAAGTAAATTTTATCAAACTGTACAGGCCAGTATGGATATGGTCTAAGCATGCAACGACTTTAAAATGTTTTAAATTTTAAAAATTACCTTTTCCTGGAAAAATCTGAAAAAAACTTCAAAATACAAAATAGCAGGGCTGCATGCAGCCACGGTTCTTTCCTGGTTTGGTGGAATATGAAAAGGTCAAATCACCGGCAGAGGCCTAGTCCCCACTCCTGCCTTCATGCGGGTCACACACACACTGGGTGACCCGCTGCACGTGGACCAGGCCGGCGGGGGAAAGGGAGGGGGGAGAGGAGGCCTCCGCTCAGGGAGGCCAGCAGCTGAGCGGAGGGGGTAGTCGGGTCCAAGGGTGCAGCCAATCAAATTGCAGAAGCCAGACCTTGCTGACCCCTCAGCTGGCTGTGCTTTTCCCAGCGTCTTCATCAGCCAAACCTCCCCCCAACAGTATTCTAATAGTTTAGGGACCAAGCCGGGCTCCTCCCTGATCCTGGCTCCCGGCAGAGAGACACGTGGAGGCCGAAAGCCCAAACTGGTGCTGAAGAGCCACGGACAGAACGCCACGCACTGGCTGTGCGATTTTGGACAAGTTTCTCAACCCCTCTGAGCCTCAGTTTCCCCGCTGGGAACAGCGCCCTCGCCTCAGAAGTTGGTGGTGAGGCTGAAGAGTCAGTGAGTGTAGGCGCAGCGTCTGGCGTGGAATAGCGTCACGCAGGTGTCCCTGTGGCTGCACAGGAGCCTGTCCCCTGAGCTGGGCGCTCGGGAATAACCCTGTGAGGAGGCGGTTCTCTGTCACAACACACAGCCTCTGCCGCCGTCCCGGGTGCTGCAGCAGCTTTAGCTGCATTTTCTCTTCGCTCCGCATTTACAGGTCAGCACCTTAGTTGCTTCCGTCATCTTTTGCTCAATGACAAACCCCCCAAAACTCAGGGGCTCAAAACCACAGCCGCCTCACTGCCCGCGATCCCGTGCTTGGGGAGTTTGGGCAGGACTTCACCAGTCAGAGAAGCTCACATCTCCCCTCACATGGTGTCAGTGGGTGGCTCAGTTCTCATCCACGGGCCTCTCTTTCCCTGTGACCTGTGACCTGTGACCTCTCACCACTCACAGTCTGGCCTGAGTTTCTAAGCTGGCAGCTGGCTTCGAAGAGGGTGCACATGAAAGCTGGGGCCCCTGAGGGCCAGGCTCAGAGGGAGCACGTCATCATTTCTGCCACAGCCTGTGGGTCCGGCCAGTCCAGCAGCCCTGCGTCAGGGAGGACATTGGTCCCACCTCTTGGCGGAGGGGCGCACGCGGACACGGGTGGGCGCTGCTGGGAGCCTCAGCCGCGGGCTCCCTGTTGGCATGCCTTTCCTCTACTGCCTGCATGTGTGTTCCCCCTCCAGGCCAGCGCCAGGCGTGTGTCCATGTGTCCTCGGGCAGACACAGGCTGACATGCTGAATATATGCTGATTGAATAAGGAAACACTTGAATCTCGGTTTTTACCTTAATTGGACAACAATAACAAGAACAGAATATTCATTTTGGGGGAACAAAAACACCCAAAGCCTTAAAGACTGAAAATGTCAGATTTTTTTATTGATGTTCATGCTTGTATTTCTCTCTCTCTCCTGTGTGTTTAGTCTTTGGGCACCACAAGCAGGAAGTCACAGTGGTGAAAGGATTCACTGAACTCGAGGAAACGGCTGGACTGGACACGGGAGGAGGGGGACCAGGGCCCTGGAGAACCCCCCGCGAGCCTGGGAAACAGGTGAGGTGGGCTTTACATGACACACATGCTAAGAACTGAAATCTCACAAACACACATGAGTCTTAGAGCAAAGTAAAGGTTCAGCAAGAAAAGCAAATCCTGGCGGCACCTCCCAGGGACTGTGCACGTCAGCCTCAGGCACATTCCTGCCTGAACCTCAGTGAGTGGCTTCTCTCCCCACAGAATGCGAGAAGGCAGACCCAGCCAGACCCCAGCCGGAGCTAAGCTTTGTTCTTATCTTCTCATCCCATTGTGTCTTTGCATCCAAGCTTGACGGCGGCAGGCCTTGTGTGAAGGCAGGAAAGAGCGAAGGGTCTGCAAGGGCGCAGAAGCCAGCAACGCCACTGGGCTCGCCCCACGTCCCCGCGGCTCTCACACAGCCCAGGCCTCTCCCCACGGCCACCCAGCAAGACACCTGCTGGCTCTGGTGGCCATGACGCCTGCCCATGTCCTGGGCCAGGACTGGGAAAAATGGGAGGTAATGGGGATGAGGCGGGGCAGGGGGGCCAAGGGGGAGGGTCCCACACACTTTCCACTTCACAGTGCACTTGGAACAGGACAAATCCCTACGTGGTCACTGCAGCTGAAGGAGCCTCAGCCATGTGGGAACTGGGGAGGGGCCCGAAGCCAGGACCATGTGTCAGCGTGCTGGGTTCCAAACAGGAATCTTCATCGTCGCTCTTAAACCTCCTCGAGCTGATGTTCTTCCCTTTAACGCTTCTGCTCCCTGGCTTGGGGTTATTCTGTGAGGGGTGCCCCTGGCCCTGGCAAACTCCAGGTGAGCCACGTTAACCCCATCCATGTGGCCCCCACGACACTGCGGGCTGGGAGGTTGGGGGCTCTTCCCTGCTTACTTGTGGGGAGTGATGGCTTAACCGACAAGGAGAGGGGTAAGGACACAAGCTTTGGGCTCTGGCACCGACCAGGAATCAAACCCCATGACTGCCATTTAGCAGCTATCCAACCCCCAAGGTTCTCTCTATCTGCTCTGGGCCGCAGTTGGCTGTCTGCAGAGCAAACAGGAGCCCTCCCAGAGTTGTGGGGAGACGGGTGGAGGGAGGACTTCTGTTGGCACCAGGCTAGGGCTTTATAAATAAGAACTCTTATGAGCTACCGAAGCCATTTCTACATCCCTACTGGTCACGGAATTTCCCCACTATTAGAAGCTCATTAGCACAGTCTTCATTTCATAACAAAACAGCACAGAGAGACCATGTGAGGTAAGAAGAGGACATTTGAGCTCAAGGGTTTAGACCTCATGAGAACCAGACTAGCAATTACCAAATGCCTTTCTTCCCTCACTCACTAAATGGAAACTTGTTAGGAGAAAGCTCTCTACTCCACGGTGGCTGTATTCGTGTGGGCAACCGCAAGGTAAGTTAGCATTGAAGGCATGACCATCCCTGCACAGTGTTTCCTTGGGAACAAGCTCTCAGGATGCAGTGGGATGACTGAAGATGCCCAGAGAAGCCGCTGAGAGGGACCTACTGAATCCTTCCCCTTTGGTTATCCTTACCCAGTGATGTTCAGGAGTGTGAACGATCTAGAATTTCTCCCTTATAGGACAAATACAATAATTTCTTTGTAATGTGAAAATATGTGTGTTTTAAGTTAACTGAGAGAGAAACCCTTGTTCACATCCTTGAGTGTGATCCTATAGATGAATTTTTAGCTCTTCCTTTTGGTTGGTTCAACCCCTTGTCAGTCAAGGGTGGACTCAGAGCTACTCGGAAGCTGTTAGGTTGAAAGTATCCAAAAGAGCTGATCAGCCCAGCGAGGCCACCTGGGTGAGCTGGTCCATGGAGGGCATTGTGTCCCGGACAGGCTGTAGCCCAGGACAGAGACGCCAGCTGGCCGACCAGCAGGGACAGAATCAGGGAGGACAGCAAACCTTCCACAGATGAGAGGACCAGCGAGAAGAGCTGCCTTAAGAGAGACTCCTGATGGGCATCAGCTTTATTTGGGAGCCTGTTACCCAAGGTTCAGAGCAGGCTATTCAATCGTCCCTGCACAGTGACTCTAAAGCAGGGGTCCTCAAACTTTTTAAAGAGGGGGCCAGTTCACTGTCCCTCAGACCGTTGGAGGGCCGGACTATAGTTTAAAAAAAACTATGAACAAATTCCTATGCACTCTGCACATATCTTATTTTGAAGTAAAAAAACAAAACAGCAAAAACACCCGCATGTGGCCCGCGGGCTGTAGTTTGAGGACGCCTGCTCTAAAGGACTGAGGCCAGACAAGGCAACGCTGGGTCTCTCAAGAGAAGTGAGCACTCTTTATCAGACTGTCGACTTCCGTGCATCCAGAGAGAACCCTGAACCCCACCGAGGACCTGCCCAGATCCCTGGGCTTCCTCCTCCCTGGAGAGCATGGGCTCCAGGCCCGGGGAAAGCCAGGGCATTGCAGTCCTCAGCTCTGCACACAGGATCCTCGTCCTGCTGCGTCTACCCTGAGGCAACGGTCCCTCCATTGGGGACGGAGGCCTGGTTGGCTTGATGCTTCCAGCAGTAGACTCAGGCAGTTACACCAAACCTTCTCTGTAGGCCCTGGTCCTTCCTGCCTGCTGGTGCAGTCAGAGCCTAGACTCGAGTGAAGCTGACCTCAGACTCTTCATTTTGGTCGACCTCATTTGGGAATGAGCATGCTGATAGAGGATACAGATCAGAGACAACTTCTCAAAGGTTTTAGAGGAGAAGTGAAATACTGGGTAATCCACAGAAAGTGAATTAACAGAGAAACAGACTAATTCTCTGAAGAACCACATGAATTCCAAGGAACTCTTCTACCGTTATTGGAAACTGGGTCAAACCAGCTCTATTAAACTTGTCTTAAAGGGCATCTCCAAAGGTGACAGCTGTTAAGACTATCACGTGTGAGAGGGCTCTTATTGCCCTGGAAGAGGGCTTCACGGGTCCAAGTCCCCAGTCTTGGGAAGAACCGACACACCTAAGAGCCAGGCCAAGTGGGTGGCGTCCCTCTCATTGAAGAATATGCTCCCCTGCCTCCCCCCACACACCCCGACCCCCCGCCAATGCATTTCTGTAGACACCATCTCAGGGTAAATATGCTGCCCTCGAGGCAGAACCACCATAAGTTCTACAGAGTCAGACTATTGTAGCAAACCTCAAATTGCCGCGAATACTTGTATATTTATCTATGCACATCTATGTTACTTTACCAAAAACAATCAGCACGAAAGATGACCCAATTTATTTTCTTAAGTCCTCAAGAAAAGTGGATAAGTTATTGTCATTGTTGCAGTCCTATAAACATGTGTATTTTGTATGTTTATATACCTAGTATATGCTTTTCAAGTAGAATTATTTGCCTTGGTTACTTGGCCTGCCCCATTTATTATGGTCTACATGGTGTCAGGATTATATCAACAGGCTTTCAACTTGCCCTCCGCCGGGATGTATAGATTGCGTATAGTCAGCCCACGGAGAGGCTGCTCCCGCTCCGGCTGGCTGCAATAGGAACCCCTCCCGGCCCCACTGAGATCCCACCTGCTGGCATTTGGGTTGCTCGACCTTCCAAACACACCTCTGGGTCCGGGAAGCCTCAGAACCTTGAATATTGCCCCCTATGTCAGCCACAGCAATAAGCATCTGAACCCCAAATTCCTTACATGCCTCTAGCCCTGTAAGTAAACCCACAGGTCAGCACCACACCACTGTCCCCCTCCAGGTTTACTGAGATGTAGTTGACAGATGACACTGTGTAAGGTTAAGGTGTACAATGTGGTGATCTGATACTCATCTATATTACAAAGTGATTACCTCAATAGGTTTGTTATCATCTCACACAATTGCTATTATTTTATTGTGGTGACAGTGGTGAGAACATTTAAAATTTAGTCTCTTAACAACTTTCAAGTATACAATATGCTATTAACTATGGCCACCATGTTGTACATCATCCCAGGACTTACTTATCTTATGAAATTGGAAGTTTGTATCCTTCGACCAACATCCCATTTCCCCCACCACCCAGCACCTGGCAATTGCATTTACTGTTCCTATGAGTTTGGTTATTTAATATTTCGCATATGAGATCATACAGTATTTTTCTTTCTCTGTCTGACTCACTTTACTTAGCATAATGCCTTCAAGGTCCATCCCCTGGTCACAAATGGCAGGATCTTCTTTCTTGTGGCTGAATGATATTCTGTTGTGTGTTGTGTGTGTAGCTCACATTTCCTTTATTCATTTTTCTGTCAGTGAACACTGGGCTGCTTCCATATCTTGGCTGATATGAGTGACGCTGCGATGACTATGTGGGTGCAGACAGCTCCTCGAGACACTGATTTTGTTTCCTTCATACGTCATACCCAGAGTGGGATGGCTCACTCATAGGGTAGTTCTATTAACTGGTTTATTATTTTTTAAGAAGCTCCATGGTGTTTTCACTGGTTGCACCAATTTACATTCCCACCAACAGTGCACGAGGGCTCCCTTTTCTCCACATCCTGGCCAGCATTTGCTGTCTGGTGTCTCTGATGCCACTCCAGCAGGTGAGAAGTGACATCTCACCTGGTGACCGTGACGTGGACGGCCTTGTCCTGTACTTGTTGGCCACTGGTATGTCTGCTTTGAAACATGTCTAGTCAGGTTCTTCGCCCATTTTTAATTAGATTATTTGATTTTTTTGAGTTGTATGAGCTTCTTATATGTTTTGGATATTAATTCCTTACCGGATGTATAGTTTGCAAATATTTTCTCCCGTTCTGTGGGTTGCCTTTCATTTTGTTGATTCTAAGTGAAGACCTGCTTAGCTTGATGACGTCCCACTTGCTGATTTTCGCTTTTGTTGCCTGTGCTTTTGGTGTCATATCTAAGAAACCATTGTCAAGATCAATGTCAGGGAGCTTTTTCCTTGTGTTGTCTTCCAGGGGGTTTACTGTTTTGGGTCTTAGGTTCAAGTCCTTGATTCATTTCAAGGTAATTTTTGTGAGTGGTGTAAGATACGGCTCCTATTTCACTCTTTTGCATGTGAACATCCAGTTTTCCTAACACCATTCACTGAGAGACTATCCTTGGCTCCCTTAAAAATATTACTTGACCATATATGCGTGGATTTATCCCTGGGTTTTCGATTCTGTTCTATTGGTCTATAAGCCCATTTCTATGCCAGTGCCATTTGATATTGTTACTCTAGCTTTGTAATACAGGCAGTCACCGACGTATAATGGTGTGACTTCACAATGTTTCGACTTGACAACAGTAGGCAAGTGATACGCATTTTGTAGAAACTTTACTCCTCAGCATTAAACTTTCCTTAATCATCCCCATTTACTGTGCCGTCTTTTCCTGCTGGGATGATGCTTGGAGTCGGGTTTGCCCTGGAACTTGCTCCTAGCAGGGATCATTTCTAAGGGATGTGAAAGGTGAATATTCAAGTACCAAAGTTTGCAAATGATCTCCTTTTATGTCCGTCGGAACGGACTTAGACATATGCCTGCAATGGCATCACCCTGCCCTGCATCCTGCTATGGGTCCTTCACAAGAGCCAAGGCGGGAAGGCGTGGAGTCAGGGCCATCCAGCTGGACTTGCTGTGGGTGTGACACCACCTGTGTCCTCCCATCTTTCTCCCTAGAATGGATTTCCTGGCCTCGGATCCCCTCTCTGGAGAATGCCCTGTGTGCCCACCCTGAGATGAATGAGCCCCTCACTCAGTACATTCCAGGGAATGAATGACTGAATGTCTGAACACCGTGTGGGGGCACAGCCCCTGTCCCACCCAGAGTCCCCAAGCATGCCCTCCCCACCCAGCTTCGTTCCATTAGCCATTGTTACTTCACAGACACACCTGGCTTCCCTTTTGGCCTTTGTAGAAAGTGTGAGGAGCCCTAGCCGGTTTGGCTCAGTGAATAGAGCATCAGGCTACACACTAAAGGGTCCCAGGTTCCATTCTGGTCAAGGGCACGTACCTCGGTTGCAGGCCCCTCGATACCCAGCCTGGTCGGGGCACATAGGGGCGGCAACCAATCGCGTCCCCCTCACATCGATGTTTCTCTCTCTGTGTCTCTCCCCCTCCCTTCCACTCTCTAAAAATCAATGGAAAAATATATTCGGGTGACGATTAACAAAGAAAAAAAAAGAAGAAGAGTGTGAGGGATACTAAGGAAGTTAACTGAACACACCCTGGGAATTCCTTAGCAAACACTTCTGGGTTCCGTCGGGTTTCTGTCCCCGGCTTTGCCTGGACACATCCACCCGGTGCTATAAATCTGTGTTTGCAAACATCATAAAATGTTCCCGTTGGTTGACGGGTAAGAAATGATCAGTTACTAACTGAAATGGAAAGAAGCATGTGAGGAGCAGAGCAAGGAGAAGGGGGCCCAGCTCAGCAGTGCAGGCAGGGGAACCCCCCAGCCTGCCTGCAGCCCCGGAGAGCGCCCCGGTCCGCCCTCTCCACAGAGCACAGTCCACAGAGTCGGAGATGGTCCCGGTCTGAGGCGGGACCTGTTCCTTTTCCACGGAAGCCAGGCAAATGCAAAGAGATCGCCTTACAGAGGGGCCCGGGAGGGCGGGGGAGCTTGGTCAGTTTGGTTAGAAGGTTCAGGAGCCAGTTCTTTCTTCACAGTCCATTTCCTCCTGGTAGAAAATCTTTCTACAGAAGACTACTGTCCAGATTTATTTAATAAGAAATGGAACTTAATGGTTATTTTAAAAGCTTGTGATTGTACAATCAGATCCATAGTTTCTCATTAACATGAGATTTGTGAAGATCCTTGGTAACTAAATAGCCCCTTTAGGTTTTAAGGCATTATATGCGACGATATTTTAAGCATAATAGGACCATAATATGGTCTCTTTTAGCACAATATGACCACACTTGGCACCCAATTTGTATTGGGCCACCCAGAATCAAGGGTCCGTCCACACAAGACATATGAAGGGAACGGAAACACACCAAGAACTTAGCCAACATGGAAGAGACTGTTTTATATGTTTTGGAAATTTATATCATAAAAGAGTGTTTTTCAAACAGTAAAAAACTAACAAAACCAGTGGAGCTCTTTCTATAAATGAAATCTCGCCCCCTCCCCCAACCCCGCAACACACACACACACACACACACACACACACACACACGGGTAAAGTTGATGGAGCTCCGTGGGGTGGGGACCAGGCCCAGCACCACCCCCACCCCCACCTTCCCAGCTCAGAGGTTGGGACCTGGCTCACCTCAGTTTTTAGAGACACTGGAAATCCGGGTTGTAAATGTGTAGGAAGTGTTCTTGAGTGTGCATAAATTTTTTCCAAATATTTCAACATTGGCAACTATGTCTTAATTTTAAAAATGAACGTAGCACAACTCCGTTCCAGCCAAACAAAACGCGTGGGAGCCAGAGCTGGCCCGGGACTGCCAGTGCGACCCCCTTCCTTCTCCCCAGCGTCAGGGACTCCAGCCGCGTCCGTCCCCGGCTGTGCGGCCTCCCTGACAGGCTGTCTCATGCCGCCCACCCCAGCACCGCAGCTGAGCACCTATCAGTGCCCGGTGGAGGGTTGCTGCCTGACTGCCTGCCTGCCTGCCTGAATGAATGAATGAATGCATGAAGGGGTTCTGGAATCTTCTTGTTTGGAGGCTCTGAAATGGGAAATGTTTTCCTTCTCTCCGGGGTCTGAGTTGTAGCTCTGCCGAAGGGAGAACGAGGAACCAGCTACTTTAGCTCATTCTCATTGGAACAAACGTTTCTGCAAAACATTCATTTCCTGCTGGCAAAGGGAGTTACGGAGGGTTCCCTTCAGCACTGATGCTAAAAGTTAAACCAAAACAGGACAAAAATACAGTTAGCCCGGCCGGTGGCTCAGTTGGTGGGAGCATCGTCCCATACACCGAAAAGTTGCTAGTTCAGTTCCCGGTCAGGGCATACACCTGATTTCGGTTGATCAGTGTTTCTCATATCAATGTTTCTCTCTCTCTCTCTCTCTCTCTCTCTCTCTCTCTCTCTCTCTCTCTCTCCCTCCCTCCCTCCCTCCCTCTCTCCCCCTCCCTCCCTCCCTCCCTCCCTCCCTCTTTCTCTCTAAACAAAAACTATTACTATAGGAGGAGGTCACCACAGTATGCAGTCAAAGACGTAGGAAAAAGGATATGATAGTCAGGCAGCTAATCAGTGTGATATTTCTCTAGACTTTGTGATGTTTTACGTTTGACAGCTTTTTAAAAGTTGTATTATATTGTGGCTTCTTTTCTCATTCCAAATGAATATCATCACTTTTGTACCTAATTTTACGTTCAAGTTTTTATATTCTTTTTCTCAAAGAGGACCCTCCCAACCTGTTAAGCTTCGGGCCCCACAAAACCAGATCCACCCCTGCCCTTGGGGAAAGAGAAGACATTCAAGAAAAATGTGAAACACACACTTTCCTCTGGCAAAGGAGAAAAAAATAAGGTAAAAAAACGCTAACAGCAAAATAACCCAAAGCGGGAACATCTGACAATGCTCAGTCCAGCAAAGGACAGTGAATGCGTGCGCCAACAGGTGTGCGGCCTCAGCATCCACATCTTTCTTTCAGCATCAGCAGCGGCCCAGGGTCCAGCCTGGACACAGGAACCAAACAGGCTTCTTCCAGAAACTGTCAACTGGCCGTCTGAAGCCCTAGCCTGCCTTCTCCCCCGCAAGACCTCGGGCCGGCCCTGCAGCTCAGGCAGGAGAATGAATCGCGCCTGCGCCTTGTGGTCCTCAAAGAGGCTCAGTCCCCACAGGCAGGTACTGCCCCGTGAACAACTGGGGAGCAACAGGCCCAAGGCCTGGAGACCTCGTGGTGTGTTTCTTTCCCACCACGGGGATGAAATTATCCTGAGCCCTTACGCTGTCCATTTAAGCATACAGTATCATCCCTTCCGGTCTGGCCCTCTCAGTATCCCACCTGAGCACCCCCCGCTCCCCCCGAGGTCATGCGTTGGCTGAGTAGCAACGCAAGCAGAGGCTAAACACGTGTCCTGGGCAAGGCAAAGCTTTCCCACCACCCTGCACATCCCCTCGCGATGGGTCCTTATTTGAACTTGGTCTTGTCTTGCTAACTCTAGATCACGACTCTTGACACCAGCTTCTGGCCTCCCTTCTCTCCTGGCAACGCTCCAAGCTCCACTCCTGGCTTGGGAACCTGGATTTGCTGTGCTGGGTCGGCCTTCCTGTGCCCTCTCCACCAGAGACGAGACCAGTGCGCCCTGCCGAGGTCCCTGCACCTCACAGGACCTCCTGGGTCCCCGCCTCCTCGCTCAGGCTGCTGTCCTCGCACGCAGGGCTTTCTCTCCTTTCTGCCCAGCCCCTTCCTATTCCTCCTGCTCTGCCTGTTCGATTCTGCAAGTTGCTTTTTGGCTCTGAGTCTGCAGCCCCATCCCTCCTGCATGCAAGGCCAGCCCCTAGGTCCGTGGTCGGCAAACTGTGGCTCGCGAGCCACATGCGGCTCTTTGGCCCCTTAAGTGTGGCTCTTCCACAAATTACCACGGCCTGGGCGAGTCTATTTTGAAGAAGTAGCGTTAGAAGAAGTTTAAGTTTTAAAAATTTGGCTGTCCAAAGAAATTTCAATCGTTGTACTGTTGATATTTGGCTCTGTTGACTCATGAGTTTGCCGACCACTGCCCTAGGTCAAGGCCAGATCCCTGGAGACCAAGGGAAGAACTAAATCTGGATACTTCAGTTCAGCTTCGCTTTTTCCCTTGGTCTGAACTTTCATGTTGCCCGGATGAGCACACCCACACTCTAGCCTCCACTCTAAGGAATTCCTCCGGCTCACCTGCCCCCATGGTGGGAGGGCAGAGTTTGGCAAATAAGTTTATGAGGATAGAAGAGTTGGGAGTGACCTGGTCCAACACGCAGCCTGCGGCTGCAGCGTCCCCAGCATCCTGTGGTACCAGCTTTGTCAGCCCTGGGTTCCACCAGCTCGCCTCCTTCCTGGTCTAGAAACCAACCAGTGTCCCAGACCAAGAACGCCTCACACGAAGGCCTGCAAGAGACTCTCACTCGGCAGGGCCCAGGCCTGATTTAACCTTTGTCCCGGGACATCTGAGGGAAGGGAAGGCTGAGAAAGTGATCACACATAGGGACCCCTTCATCTTTCTTCACGCTAGGTGGTGATGTGTGCCGCGCCGGCACGGCCCAGGGTGAACCTGAGTAGGGGCGGCTGAAAGGCTTAGAAAAGACAAGAGAATGAAGGCTGGGTCTCAGTGGGACGCTGCTTCCTGAAAAACAGCGCTGACGCCCACAAGCAGATGCCACCATGCAAAGTAAGGGCTGGTCAAGATGTTTACAACATTCTGTGAGTTTCGATCCTCCTCAATTACATGCACCTGATCCAGCTTTGTTTACTTGCAGCCTGTATCACTCAGGCACGTGGGGCCACGTGTTTGGACCATAGGTTCAAGCTCACAACCACAGCTGTTGGCTATAACTGTGCTGGGAGGCTCTGCCCTCCAGGCTGGGACTTGCACGTGGCCGTGAGAGGACTGTGCCCTCTCATTAGTCCGAGGCTTGAACCTGTCCAAACACTGTAGCCGCTCTCCACAGTGATGTATTTGCGGGGGGGGGGTGTTCTTTCATAATAAGGAGATACAGATGGCTAGTGTATTAAAGAAAACCTCCCAAACAGTTAATGCTTAAAATAAACTTAGTCCAAATGCTCGGATATAAAGCAAATTAAGAAGAAAAACCCATTTTTGACAACATAATGTGGGCAATTTCCTAAACACTGCGCTTTGTTCGTTGCCGAAATCTTCTCCAGCATTTCATCCAACTTTGAGGTGCGTTAGCAGGACTGAGCTGCACTGAGGCAGCTTAAAGGGGGTGCCTCCAGCACTGGATCCGAGACACCAAACTGACGGGCTGAGGAGGAATTAAGAATGCTCCAAATCCAACCGTAGACTTTGAAATACGCAAATTCTCCGCTCCAACTGGATTTCAACCAGGAGAAAACATGGAGGAATGAGGTCTTGATGTTAATCAGAGTAAAGCCAAGACGTATGGAGACTGGGGGTGGCGGGGGGAGGGGGGGGGTAGAACTTCCTGGATGACAAAGGCCTGGGCGTTCTCCAGGCCCCTGCGGTGGGAGCCTTGCTTGGAATTGCCACTGTCAGGAGCGGATACCAGAGATCACATGTGGTGAGAGGACCACAGGCCAAAGGGACGCTGCCAGCATGGGTTGGCCCGTGTTCTAGCCCACGTTCTATCCTGAATTCCCTTTGCAACAGCGATCCCAACCAGCAGGCTGTGGGGGGCTGGCTGGCCTCCAAGGCTTCGGAGTTTAAAGTGGATGATATTCCCTTAAATGCCGCCCCATACGAACTCATTTGGGAGGGATCGTGCCCTGACTGCTCCAAGTCTTCCTGAATAGCTGCGTTCCCTGTCTAAAACCCCTCTCTGCACAGACAGGCCTCAGAGGTTCTGGCTCCTCTTGGGAGATGAAGTCCCCAAGCCCAGGCCTGAGCGTGGGCTGGGGTGGGGGGTGGGGAGCTGCACTTGATCATTAGATGCCATGAAAGGAGCCAATGGGATCAACTCCTTTTGAACAAACTAAAATCAAAGACAGGCACGTGGTCCACTGAGTCACTGGGACAACAGGCAGGCAGGAAAGCAGTGTCCAGGTGGGCAATCGGACAACAACTAGAGAAGAGAGAGGGGTGCTGAGCAAAGGGTGAGACACATCGCTTTGAGAAATAAATAATTCACAAGCAACTTCTCAAATAACCAGGCTCTTCTAGCCTCATCAACCTGTGACTACAAATTTAAGTGCTCTTCTTTTTAATATCATATTTTTATAGCAAAAGGTCCCCAGTGCCCTAATTGTCAATCATAGCACCTCCCAATCATGTATCCCCAGATATTTTAGCATGTTTTTAAGGTACTACGTATATCAGTTATTGCATAACAAATAATTGCAAATTAAAGGTTTACAACATTTCTTCTTGCAGTTTCTGTGAGCCAGGACCCCCGGCATGGCTCAGCTGAGCCCTCTGCTTCAGTGCCTCACAGGCTGCAATGAAATTGTCGGTCAGGGCTGGGGTCTCATTTGAAGGCTCCCCTGGGGAAAGAGCCACACCCAAGTTCAAGTGGCTGCACGCAGGATTCAGTTCCCTGCTGGCTGTGGGCCAGAGGCCAGCCTCAAGTTCTTGCCGCATGGGCCTCTCCAACATGGCTTCTTGGGGTCTAGTCAAGAAATCAATAGATCCCAAACAAGAAAAAGCTAAAGAAGTTCATTACCACCAAGCCAGTATTACAAGAAATGTTAAAGGGGCTTCTTTAAGGAGAAGGAAAAAAAGACCCCAAAAAAAGGAATAATAAAATGGCATAACTACAGACCTATCAATAATTACTTTAAATGCAAATAGATTAAATTCTCCAATTAAAAGAAATATGGAGACTGAATGGATAAGAAAACAAGAACCTTACATATGCTATCAACAAGAGACTCGATTCAGGTTGAAAGACACACACCGACTGAAAGTAAAGTGATGGAAAACTGTATCTGATTCAAATAGAAATGAAGAAAAAACCCACTGGGGTAGCAAAATACTTATATCTGACAAAATAGACTCTAAAATAAAGGCTGCATAACAAGAGATAAGAAGGACCCAGCAGCTCCACTTCTGGGTATTTATCTGAAGAAACCCTAAACACTAAATCGAAAAGACATGTGCAGCCACACCTCCCTGCAGCATGACTCACAACAGGTGAGATAGGGAAGCAGCCCAGTGTCCATCACAGAGGAATGGATAACGAAGATGTAGCAAACGAATGGAATGTTAGTCATAATAAGGATGAAATCTTGCCATTTGCAACAACATTATGCTAAGAGAAATGAGTCAGATAGAGAAAGACAGATGCCATATGATTTCACTTATATGTGAAATCTAACAAACTAATGGTTGCCAGAGGGGAGGGGGTAAGGGAATGGGTGACAAAGAGGAAGGGATTGAGAAGTATGAATTGCCAGCTATAAAGACAATCCTGGGGATGTAAAGTACAGCATAGGGAATATAGTCAATATTGTCGTAATAACTACGGATGGTATCAGATGGGTATCAGACTTATCAGGCTGGTCACTTCCTGAGTTACAGAAATGTCTCATCACTGTGCTGTACACCTGAAACTAATATGATATTGTATGTCACACAGCTCGAGCTCCATGCGTGAGCCGCCAGGGAGAGGGAGGACACTGCGTGACGATGCTGCCCCAGCATCCAGCCTCCCACACTCCAGAAGGCATTTCACCAACTGCCTGGTGTGGAAAGCCACGTTTGTGTCACTTGGGGTGGGGAGCAGATGGTTAGGAAGATGGAGAGGGGACAGTTGGGGGGAGACTCCTGTCTGGGGGGGCCCGGTGATGGGGGGCCACATCCCCTTCTCAGGAGGACTCTTGTCGGGTGTGAGAAAGGGCTGGTGGGCAGAGTCTCGGTGCGGAGGGTGGAGGGTTGATGTTCCTGCGTCAGCTTGGTCTGTGAAAAATGAGCCGGTGCCAGGCGCAAGCCCTGCCAAGCAGATTCATACACTTCAAAGGTTTTTATTTTTTCAATCGGGAGAGACATGAAATTCCAGACTCTAAGGCTCGCACTTTCAGTTCCAAACTGTCAAATTGCTGATGTTGCAGTCTTCCTACGAATTAGTTTGAGAAAGTAGCAAACGCATGAAAAGGGGAAACTGTATTTTACCCAAATGGGCTCCCTGACTTTGCAGAGCGTATCATTAAGCAGAGCTGTGTTGGGACAAGAAGCATTTTGCATTCCTAAGGGGTGACACTCTGACTCTGGGTCTCAGGGCTGGCCGACCTCTGGGGAAACGGCAGGGGAGGGGAATTCAAACCCACAGAGAATCTGGAGTTCCGTGTGGGGAGGAGGGAAGGCACACTTTTTAAGTGCTTGCCTTCGTTAGCCATAAGTCTTTTGATTGGAGCAGTTGACCCATTTGCATTTAAAGTGATTGTTGCTAGGCCTACAGTTACTGCCATTTTATTATTGCTATTTTTGGAGTTTTTTCTTCTCCTTAAAGAAGCCCCTTTACCATCTCTGGAAACACTGTTTTGATGTGTTTAGAAAAGGTCTTTAGCTTTTTCTTGTCTGGGACCTATTGCTTTCCTGACTCCCCCGAGAAGCCCCTGCCTCCGGGCGCAGGGCTGGAGGAGCTGGCCTGGGTCTGGAGCCCCCGCTCACCCCAGTCTTAGGCAGTCAGTGCAGGAAACAAACTCAAAACTCTCCCACCATTCAACACCCCATGCACGGCACGTGGGCACCTAAGTGTGAAAGTCATTCCCTCCCGAGCATGAAATGGGCACCTCTGGTAACACTCAGAGGCCGGGAACTGAGGGGAAGTCAGATGTGTGAACACCTCTGAGTCCCTGGCTCTCTGGGCTCTGGGGGAGGGCGCTCCAGGCAGAGCACAGGCCCCAGGGGTGACCTGCCTCAGGTAACCCCACACGAAGTCCTTTATGTTAGGATGGTGCTTGGCATGTAGGCCTCTTTGTGGTTTTATTTCCAAGTTGCCTTTATTGGAAAAGAAAAGAAGGGGAAGGGGGTAGGGGGAAAGGGGGAGGGGGTAGGGGGAAGGGAAAAAGAGGTAGGGAGAAGGGGGAAGGGGGAAAGGGGGAGGGGGAGGGGAAAAAGAGGTAGGGAGAAGGGGGAAGGGGGAGGGGGTAGGGGGAAGGGAAAAAGAGGTAGGGAGAAGGGGGAAGGGGGAAAGGGGGAGGGGGAGGGGAAAAAGAGGTAGGGAGAAGGGGGAAGGGAGAAAAAAGGAAAGGAAAGGAAAGACTTAGTGACCCACAATGGCTGCAGCGGCAACTTGAAATCAAGTCAGCAGCCAATGAGTCACTTCCTGGGTCACTGGCTGCGGGTCTCACATTGTCCTGGGCCCCGAGGACACCAAGAAGAACCACCGCCTAGAGAAATAAGACACAGCCAGCCCGCAGGGCACCTGCCCTCTGGTGAAGAGGGAAGAGGTGCCCTGAGAACACAGTGAGGCAGTGTGGGGGGGGGGGGGGTAGGGGGGAGGAGCTGGGACTCTAGCAGGAGGCTGGGGGACAGGGTGCCAGGTGGGGTCAGCGGAGGTGAAGCTTGAAATGCCTCCTGGGGAAAGTGAAGAGTGAGCCCTGCGTAAAAAGAAGGAGATTCAGACGTGGGCCAGCTGGTGCAGGGCGGCGGCAGGTCCCAGGACAGCTGGGCCAGGCCGGGTGCGGGTTCTGGGAGTGGGGTGCAGGTGTGGGGATTGGGGTGAAGACGCAGGGAGTGGGGTGCAGGTCAGGAGTGGCTAAAGGTCTGTTACCTCTTCCACACGAAGAGCATGACCTCGCGTGCAGTGTTATCTCATCAATTCCAAACTCCTGGGAAAGTCTCGTCAGCAGCCAAGAGCTGCTCCTCGCCTGTCCCGGCTCCTTTCCGTGAGGTCTCGGGTCAGCCTGAGGGAGGGGGGGGAGGGTTCAGAGGAGAGAAGCCTGTGGGTGACGTGAACATTCTGACAGGCCTCGAGGGATGTGCTGACTTCTGATCCAAGGAAAGGGAATTCTGATCTCTCCTTGTCTGTCTCAAGTGATGGTGGTATTTTCAGTTATGACACGTGGTGACCCCCAGAATTCCCTTTCCACTGCGGGAAGGCTGGGTCTTTGAAGTGATCCAGAGCAAACTCCTCCTCTGCTTATGAGAAAACTAAAATCCCGGGACACAGGGCCACATGCCAGGGCCACTGACCTGCTGGAGGAGAGAGGCCCGACCCTCCTCCCTGCTTCCAGATTCATCTCTTATCTCTCCGACAGCTTCTCCACCCGCTGTCTCCTGAGGCTTCACAAACGTATTCCCTCCAGGCAGACACTACTCAGATTACTTAGGCACCAGTGACATGAAAGGTGGGGTTCATCCTGCAAATCACTTCAGTATGCTAATGTTTGGCTTCAGAAACCCAGGGTGCGGGGACAGTTATATGTTCATTTTGCAAAAGTTAATTGTGAAAAAAAAGAAGTGGTTAGAATGAAGTGTTCTCATTTTAAGAGGAGAAAGCGAGAGCCACTGCCAGAAGGGCAGCTATGTATTTACTCACACTCGTTTTTATTTGAGGACTTTTCAAGCATACAGCAAGAGAGAGAGAGCAGTGTAATGGGCCCCCATGCACCCTTCATTCACCTCCAACGTTTTGCCAATCCTCAGGTCAGAGAGCTTTTAAAATGCAACTTAACCCACAAAAATTGTATTTACATCCAGCTTTTCATGACCAAATCTACTACGTAAGAAAGAAGTTTTAACTCCTTTTCTGATCTGAATGGACGGGGAAGATTGTACTTCTCAGTGGGTTCCTCGTTGACTTAGTTCTCAAAGGGCCTCTGAGCACACGGCCCAGGCCCCGGGTGGACAGAGCTCCTGGCCAGCCTCCATCCCCCGCTGACCTGAGGCCTGGACCTGAGGCCTGGACCTGGGGCCGAGCAGCCGGGGGAAAGCCTGCAGCCAGGAATCGGGAGTTCTCACCTTGGCGCGCTGAGCCACCTGTGGGACTTCTCCTGGGCATCAGTGTCACAGGCCCGGGGTCTCCCTAGCGACTCTAGCTCCTCCACCCCCAGAATGGACCTGGCTGACACATACCCGGGAGCCCGCACAGGCGTTTATCCGGCACTCTGAACGCGCCACTGCGCTGTATGGCACTGCGCGCGTTTCCAGATGCCCGACACTAGCTCCACTTTCTTACTCACGGGCCTCTTCGTCTGTTCTGTTCTGTGTAGTGTCCATCTCCTCCGACTAGAACGTAGAATCCTTGGACAGAGAGTGGCCTTGTCACCAGGGACCTCCGCGAAAGACCATCACACCTGGCTCGGCTTGCTGTGGGCGAGTCCGAGGGGGTTGTGCTTAGAGAGACATCAGGCTCAGCAGCTGCAGGTGCTGCGTTAGCGGGCTCGCGACTGGTGAGCCCCCTGCTCTCCAGACCTTTCTCCAAAGCCCAGCAGGGAGGAGGCCCAGCACGCAGCTCACTCTCTTTCCAATTGACGGTCTTCCTGGGCTTTTGCTGAACTGCTGAACCACACTGTACCCCACAGGAGATGGGCTCACCTGGGTCTCACGGAGTTCCAGCAGCATGTATTCAGGTGGGCCTTTGCCATTTAAGGTCGATAATGAATGCACCGGCCACAGGAAACCCAGTGCACACAGAGGGTGCCCACAGCGGGCTGTATTGCTCAGAGGTGGCTGGACCAATATCCGCGCCCCCGCCCCAAGCTCTCACAGTGCAATGAGAGGTGGAGTCCCTGCGCCCTACCCTTGAACCAAGGCCTCTGTGACCCCTTGGCCAGTAGGACACGGCAGAAGTGATTGCACGCCTGTCAAGGTCACAGAAGGCGTACAGGTCTGCCTGGCTCTCTGTGTCCCAAGGTGGCCACTCTTAGAAGCCAGTCAGCACGTTGTCAGGAGCCCAGGCCACACAGAGATGTCACATGTGGGTGTCTGGCCCCCAGCCCCAGCTCGGCCCCCAGCTAAGAGCCAGCATCAGCTACCAGATATGACAGTGATGGGCCTTCATATGACTTCAACCCCCAGCCTGTGAGTCTCCCCTCTGAGGCCCCAGAGGTCACGTGGCAGAGACAGGCCAGCCCTGCCGTGCCATAACTGAAATCCTGACCCACAGAAACTGTGAGAAATGATAAAGGAGGATTGTTGTCTCGGCCACTAAGTTCTGGGGTCATTTGTTATGCAGCAACAGTTAACTAATACACAGACTTCTAGAGACCACTCAGTTTTCACTCCCAGCGTATATGACTCTCAATATAAGAAATAACGGGGACTAGGGTTGGCCATCCGATTAGAAGAAGGGCCTAGGGGATCTGTACTGGAGCTACGCTCTCATCCCAAGCTCACTATTTCACTTAGGGTGACTGGAAGTAGGACATGATGGAGATACTTCTTGGCGTCACTGCGCCTGTGCAAACATGTCTGCAATTGGATCATCCTGTACGTGTATTTACTAGCCCTTCCATAACTTGGTGAAGACGATCTAAAGCTCTTTAGATTTACCTATAATAAGCTACTGACTTGAGAACAGCATATTCTTGGGTCTGTAATATTATTGGGGTTCCCAATGAATAGAAGTGGACCTACCCCACCACTATTCCCAACCCCCACACTGAACTTCCCACTGAATGCTAGGAATGGCGCCAACTCCAGTTCAGAAGGCTACACTGTTTGAGCCACAGGCTACGAAAAGTCAAGCCATGCGTTTTTGGAGCCCAGCACTATCGTGGCCTCCAGTGCTGTGTGTGGGTGTTATGCATCTGGAATAAAAGCAGGGGAGCATGAATGACATCATAATAGTCAAGAAGCCCAGAGAAGAAACGGCTTCCAAAAAGTATGTATGTTCCTCAGACACCTGCAAGTCTCAATGCCGCTGAGTAGCGGTGGGGGCACAGGGCCCGGTGCAGATCAATCGGCAAGTTTACCCGTGTCTGCAAACCACTGGCCGTCCGCATGCTGGCCTAGCACCGTCCAGCAGGGGCCCGGAGAGCTTGCCCCCTGCAGACTTCTCTGAGGAGCGTAGTTTTCAAAGGAGTCGAACTGTGTAGGAAAAAGGACTAGAAACCAAACAGCTTTGGAGAAGAGGCAGAATATAATCAAGCTCCCCTCTGAGGACCTTGCCTCCTCCACGGCTCACAGTTCCCTCGCCACCGCCCTGAAGGGTGTTATCTCTGCTTCACCTCTGAGTGAACTGAGCTTAAAAAATAAAAAGCCTGGGCTTGCCAGTGTCACTGATGTGGGGGTAGGGGAGAATGCGAAATTCAGGGCTACACCCTTTCTAGGGAATGTTTGAAAACTGGCCATTGTTCCTGGAAATCTGCGCTCAAAGTTTGAGAAGAAAAAGAAAAAGTTTAGAGCTCTAACCAGGGGAAGGGGTAAGTTTAGGGTTGGAGGAGCCTGTTGTTTGTGTAAGTGACTGACTGTCCGGCTCCCTCTCTCAGCCCCATCCTCATCCTCTGCATCAATAGGTTACCTTACTGTTGACAAATCCGTGGATGAGCTGGGAATGACTTTTTCTACTTATTAGGTCAATGTCAGTATGACAGACTTGGCCAGTTCAACTGTGCCCTGCCTCAGAAGTGGCACTGCATGAAGAAAAATGACTGCTAATAATATAAATGAAAACCAAAATCATATACTACAATTAAAAATGAAAACGACAGAACCGTAGTGATCTCTGTATGATGAAGAGTTGGTTGCAGAAATAACCAGGAAGAAAACTGACAAGCAGAGGGCTTGCGTTCCGTTGTCATTCATCTGTCTTGGGGTTCCAGCCTCTGAAAGGTAGGATGTTTGTTTGTTTGATGCAAAATGGATCCAGAAACCAATATCAAATGTCACATGGATTTTAATATCTTGGGCAGATGGAAAATCAAGAATGCTCTATGAAATATAGAAGGTGATTCTAAATAGACCCTAGAACTATAGTCAGTCTCTTTGTAGTGTTGATACTATATGTAGGGTAGGAAAATTATTCCCCCCCTCCCCCCCATATTGCAGACTAAGCAATCTAACCAGAAGGACTCAGATGACTTGGAGATTTGGCCTAAGGTCATGTAACTTCCAAACCATTTGGCCCTGGGCCTATATGCTTCCTACTGTCCCACATGGAGGGGTCCCAGGGATGGGGATGTTCCCCGGCTTCCCTTCCCTTCCCACACTGCACTTTGCACAGTGGTGTGGCTTGGTAGGTGCAAATAAGCATAAACCCCAATCCCACCATTTATTAGCTGATGACTTCGACCAAATTAGTTAACCTTTCTGAGTCACATCTGGCCTTTTAAAAAACCTGCATATGAATTCTTACTTTACAGGGCTGTTGTGAGATTTAATAAGACAGCAGACACAGAAAGTGTCTTGAGTAGTCTTTGGCACATAATAATTGCTCAATTAATGCAATTTTAAGGTAGCAAACTACATAAAATAACTCTGAGGATAAACTTTTCTGTAAAAATTGTCATTCTTACATGTCAAATGATCAAAACTAGTGTGTGAAGCAGTCATCAGCATCACTCATAGGTATTTAGTAAACCTGTCCTCTGGGCTGTGTGTGTGTGTGTATGTGTGTGTATGTGTATGTGTGTGTATGTGTGTGGGGTGTGTGTGTGTGTGTGCACATGCCTGGGTGGGTATGGACTGTGTGGATGTGGGTGTGTGTATGTGTGTGTATGTGTGTGTTTGTGTGTGTGTGTGTGTGTGCACATGCCGGGTGGGTATGGACTGTGTGTATGTGGGTGTGTGTATGTGTGTGTGTGTATGTGTGTGTGTGTGCGCGCACATGCCGGGTGGGTATGGACTGTGTGGATGTGTGTGTGTGGATGTGTGTGTGTGTATGTATGTGTGGATGTGTGTATGTGTGTGTGTGCACATGCCGGGTGGGTATGGACTGTGTGTATGTGGGTGCATGTGGGTGTGGGTGTGTGTGTGTGTGTGCACATGCCGGGTGGGTATGGACTGTGTGTATGTGTGTGTGTGTGTGTGTGTGTATGTGTGTGTGTGTGCACATGCCGGGTGGGTATGGACTGTGTGTGTGTGTGGGTGTGTGTATGTGTGTGTGTGTGCACATGCCGGGTGGGTATGGACTGTGTGTATGTGTGTGTATGTGGGTGTGTGTATGTTTGTTGTGTGTGTGTGTGTGTGTGTGTGTGCACATGCCAGGTGGGTATGGACTGTGTGGATGTGGGCAGTGTTTGCGGGAGGCCTAGGGCAGGTTCTAGGTAAATGTGACCCCTGGGCTAAGCTTTCAGGGAGTTTCCAACCTTGTTAAGGAGATAAAATCTGGACCTGAAAGTTACCAACAGCTGGGTAAGACGTGTTTAAGTGAATGGTAGAAAGAATGAGCCCCCGGGAGCCGAGAGAGAGGAGCTCCGCCTGGCTGGAGGCCCCGGAGAGCTGAGCTGAGGAGAGGCTGTGCTCGCCTAGAAGGAAGAGGAAGATTCCACAGGCAGAGGGGCAGAGCCACAGTCACGCTGGTCCCAAAAAAAGAGAGAAAGAGAGAAATCCTCTCTCCTCCTGAACTTGGCACTCGACCATCCACAAGTCAAGGAGGAATGAATGTCCCTGTCGGAGAGCATGGATGGGACAGGGGCGGGGGCCCTGCAGGCCGAGGCAGCAGGTTGGGACTCTGGGCCAGTGACCCATCTCTTGACGACTGGCATGCACTTTGTAAAACACGGAGTCCTGGGCATCCTTAAACAGCCCCCCTTCTGCAAGCAGATAGCTGCCCCGCAGGCAGGCCCGGCTCCAGGAGAACGAGGAATTTCCAAGGCTGCCCCCGCCTGGTCCTGGTCCGCTGCCACCCCGTGTGCATGGTGTCTGAGGGAGGCAGCAGAGGAGAGGTGCACACTTCTGCAATCTGGCTTCACGGCGGAAGCCACCTGTCGCCGCGTTGTAAATGGTATTTATTCTCTTTCAGCCCGCAATAATCCCTATTGTATCTTTTCAGTGTTCTAGAATTTGGAAATGTTATTACCATTTGAGCACAGCCAAATGACATTGATTCCACCTCTGGAAACACTATTCATAATATTATCCCACACATCCACCCACCCCGGCCCCACTGGCCCCTCAGAGCGCAGCCCCGGGGGCTGTGGGCGCGATTCCTCTGGGAGTTCCGGGGCTGGGAATGTGTCTGAAACAGACACGAGGTGTGATGGGTGCTTTTATGTGTTGACTTGGCCGCTCTGTGGTGCCCGGTTGTTCGGTCAGACACTAGTCTAGATGCTGCCAGGAAGGTCTTTTGTGGATGTGATCAGCATGTCTGATTGGCTGGCTTTAAGTCAAGATTTCCCTCCACAGGTGGGCTTCATTTACTCAGCTGGCGGCGGATGGGGCCGAAACGGAGATTTCCTAAAATGAAGGAATTCACCGTAAAGACCACAACAGAAACCCTCTGCCCGAATTTCCAGCCTGCTGGTCTACCCTGCATAGGCTGGATTGGCAGCCCCATAATCATGTGTCCATTCCTTAACATTTTTCCCTCATATATATATGGCTCTCCTTCTGGTTCTGTTTCTCCAGAGAACCCTGACTTGTGGCTCCTAAATAACCTCCAGCACCAAGGAAAAGGATAGCTAGGAAGGTAAGAGGAGTCCAAGGTAGGGGAGGAGCGGCCGAGTCCGCTGAGAGACACGCAGGACACGCAGGCCTGGTGACGTCCGCGTGCACAGAGCAAGACAGCCTGGCCACTTCTACTAGTGCTACACATTTGTGCTGTTTGTGAAAAGGTCACCGATTTCCCATTTAAGTAAATACTCTCCGCTAAGATATGACCACATGTCTGTGTATTGCAACGACCAGTATGAGGTCATGATAAAGCTTCTTAGCTCCCATAATGCTGCACTGGGTGCTCAGAAACAGCGCGCGAACAGATCCCTTCCAAAATTCCTGCCGCTGATTCTTCCTCTGCGACAGAAACGAGGTTGCTAACCTGCCCCAGCTTTTCAGGCTGCCTCTCAATCTGAATCTAGTCTCCTAAATCCAACTCAGGGCCAACTTTCTCCCCCTTCCTCCAAGGCCCTATTGACGAATACGTGAAGTCCTGTCTTCACAGTTCTAACCAATGGCGCAGTTCTCATTTCTGTAGCGTTAGCCAAAAGCAGCCTCTATTCGGGTCGGCCGTGAGGACGTGCACAGCCGGCCAGTTCTCTCATGTCTGAGACGTCTTCACTCCTGCCCTGCTTTCGGGGAGGCACGGCAGCTGGACATGTCCTAGTTAGTGCAGAACTTTGCAGCTGTGGAAAATCTCTGCTGCAGGCCCTGCAGCGTAGTTTAAGGCAGATGTCTGGACCTGGTGGTTAGCACAAAAATTCACTAGCGGCAGTAATTATTTTTTATTACTGAACTATACAGGAAGAAGATCCTGGCTTCCAAGTTGGAAAGTCCCCCAGTGAGTCAATCAGTAAACTTTCCACCTCTGATCCCCTCCGAGGCTGGAGCGGGAGCCTGTGGTTGGGGCCTGGGCGGAGGGCTCAGAGTCTCGCTGAGGTCAAGGCCCTGAGGCCCCGTGACTGGCGCTGGGAGTGGGGAGTGGAGCTGAGGTCACTGTTGGCCTCTGGCTCCTGCGTGTGAACCAGGGCTGACCGCGAGCCCTGCACACAGCCCAAGTGGGGATGGCTGTGCTATCTCATTTGTTGTTCTGGCCCCAACAAAACACCTTTTCATTGAGACACTCGGAGAGCTTCTTCACTTTGGAAATTTGAAACATCACAGAGACATTTATGGCTTGTCCTCTTAAAAAAATGTAAAATGGTCGGGCCGGTGTGGCTCAGTGGTTGAGTGTCTACCTATGAACCAGGAGGTCATGGTTCAATTCCCGATTAGGGCTTGTGTCTGGATTGTAGGCTTGATCCTCAGTAGGGGGTGTTCAGGAAGCAGCTGATCAATAATTCTCTCTCAGCATTAATGTCTCTCTCTCTCTCCCTCTCCTTTCCTCTCTGAAATCAATAAAAATATATTTTAAAAAGTTAAAATTTGCCAGGGTGTTTGCTAAGCCGCCCTGGTTCAGGGACTCAAATGCATAAGCCATCGAGGTGAACAGGGAGGGGATACCAGGCTTGGCTCTGTTTTCCCTCCAATCTCAACATCAGAGTTTTTCAACAAGTGGACAGGCTTTCATCACAGCTTGATGAGTACCTTTCACTCCAAGTCACCATTGTTTAGCCTGTCACACACTGAGCTGTCCTTCACCAGGTGCTGTTGCTGCCTCCAGGCTCGCCTTGCCCCAGATGCCCAGGTGCATGGGGAGGAGGAGCAAAAGCATCTTGACATTCCCTTTTCTCTAGTTTCTAAAGTACTCTATCCGGGGCACAGTTTTGTCCAGATGACACTGTATGGTTTAAGATTTCCTCACCTTGCAGGCAAGGTTCAGGGGGGAAATGGAGACAGATAAGGAACTTCAAGCAGAGTGAGGGACACAGAGGCCAGCCAGAGAGTCTCGGGAGACACCTGGCTCACCCATGCAAAGACTTATAAACGTTAAAACCCGCCTTTCCCAGACTCCCACCTTCCAGAAAGCATCCTTTGGGCAGTTGTCCATGGAAACAACCTACCAGGGAGGAGGTTTTCTCGCCGAAAGCTCCTGCCTTCCTGGGGCTTCCCAGGAAGAGACACCTCCTTCCAGCCTAACAAAGCTTGGCCCACCCAGGACAAATTCCAGGGTGAATCAATGGTGCTCCCCCTGATCCTGAGCAGCGTGCCCAAAGTCTGCTTAATGCCACAACACAAGCATTTGGAAATGACATTGACAGATCTACCTAACTAACCACTGGATGAGCGTGAGGCTGCCCAGGTGCTGCGCAGAGTAGCAATCTTCTGAAGGCATGGGAAGGGATGGGGGGGGGGGGCGTAGAGAGAGAGAGAGAAAAGGAGAGAGAGAGAGAGACTTGCTCATACCTAACCTATGACCCACCAGCATCTTAACATTGCAGAAACCACAATGCTTTGGCTTTATTTGTAATGTGCAAACTTACAGAGAAGTCATGGGACATGCATGTTTCATAATAACATCTACCATTGACTGAGCATTATTATCTTCAAGATCTGTCTCGGGACCTTATAAACAAAATCTCACTGAAGCGTCACGTGGATCTGGAGAAGCCAATGCAATTATGATCAACATTCTGCAGATGTGGAAACTGCTTTCCGAGAGGCCAAGTCAGTCTGCCCAGTCAGAGTCAGGCCTGTAATCTGCGTGGGTCAGATTCCAAGCCTGAGTCTTAACCATCTCATACCTTTCATGACCTTGGTTGGTCACACACTCTCTCACCTTAAGCCCAGCCTCAGACTAACCCTAATCAGTCTCCAGGCCCAGGAAGGGGTCTGCCTTGGCCTAGTCACCAAATACTTCTCAGGGTCAGGTGCTCTAACACATCCTGCCTGAACTGAAGTCTTAGCCGATTTTAATAGAAAACAGTAATTTACTGGACACTAAAAAAACAAACTGCAATTGAACTGACCACAGAGAGCTGACATTTCCTTTCCTTTGTAATAGGGATGCAGACTTCCTTACATGCACTTGGCAGCATGAGCACATCTTTTTTATGAGATCTTTTTTATGAGTCCTTTAAACTGAACTCATTTAAAATGTTTAAATGCCATTAAACCTAATGTCATGGCATTAATTAGGTTTCAGCTTGAAATGTTGCTGGCTCATTAGGCTGTCCCTGGACAGTCCAGGTTTAATCACTGAAGCAAAGAAAATATTCAATAAAGAACTTCCCGGAAGGCTCATGTGTGACCCACAGTGGTTGAGTGATGGTTGTATGGTATTCCGGGATGTCAATCATACTCTCGCTCCTGCAGTTCAAGCAACTAAAATAAACATCTGTCTCCTCTTTGAGTCATACTTTCTTTAGTATCTGAAATGTAACAGCAATTTCATTCTATATCTGCACCTTAAACTCTCATTCTATTTCAATAATTTCTCATAAAGTCATTACTTTTATAATAGTCCAAGCTTCTCAGGTCTGGCCAACCTATGATCTAGTGTTAGGACTAAAGGAAATAGTCATCTCATCCTTGGAAACTATATCAATGGGAATGTAAGTTCCTACAATTCATGCTAAGATCTTCAAGAACTAGTAGCAACACCTAAGTGCAAAAACCATAATTGGTACATCTAATATTTAGATAATTTTTCAAATCATAACATTTACATATCATCTATATTTGCATACAAAATGTTTTCGATTCAAAATGACTTCGAAATAATAGAGTTGACTTAAGATAATTACCTCTTAATTTTCCTCTTTATCACATGAATTTTAAATGAACACATAGAGGCACTTCTTTTTCTGGACAGATTGGAGCACCTGGTACAACCACAAACAATTATAAAGCTGAACAAATAAACGAGGGCATTGTTTTCAGACTCTGAACAACGGGAACTGCAGGACTGGGATCCCCGAGAGAAGAAAAGTACATGACGTGAGCCCACATTCACCTGGCTCCCTGGCTGAGAACAATCTGACTTCAAATCAGGAGATAACACTCAAACAGAGTAGTGCAGTCCTGCTGAGCTGAGAAAGCAGAATTTCAAATTCAGGACTCAGAAGAGAAGGTAGTTGCACTGGGAGTGGGGAGAGATAGACGCATGAAGGATTAGAAAACTTTGCAAAGCTTCTCTGTGGATCCTTGGTCAAGGGCTGGCTGCACATTGTTCCAATAGGCCTGGCAGAAAACAGAATTCTAGCCCAGCTAGCATGAGAGCCCTCATTAACATCCCAGTTACTCAGCTGGGGCACTAGGAAGGTCAACTCCTAAGAACAACTCTAGAAATGAATGGCCATTTATGCTGTGCCACACAAAATATCCAGATTATTAACAAAAAATTTTAGACATGTGAGAAGCAAAAAAATGTAACCCATAACCAAGGACAAAAACAGTAAATAGATACAGACCCTGAAATGACCCAGATGTTAGAATTAGTATACAAGAACTTTAAAACAGATACTATAAATATGTTCAAAGTCTTAAAGGAAAATATGGTCTTAATGAGCAAGCAGATAGGGAATCTCAATAGAGAAATTGAAGCTATAAAAAATGGAAATTTCAGAAATAAAAGGATTGAAAAACTTAATTGGATGATCAGATTAGATATGGCAGAATAAATGGTCAGTGAACTCAGAGATAATTTATCCATATAAAGTATCCAATCTAAAGAACAGAGAGAAATAAGATCAAAACAATTAGAGCCTCGGTGACCTATGAGGTATCTAGTGGACTAACATGAATGTAATAAAGTCTCAGAAAAAAAGAAGAAGAAGAATGGGAGCAGAAAAACATATTTAAAGAAAATATGGTAGCCCAGCTGGCATGGCTCAGTGGTTGAGTGTCAACCTATGAACCAGGAGGTCACAGTTCGATTTCCAGTCATGGCACATGCTCAGGTTGCAGGCTCGATCCCCAGTAGAGGGTGTGCAGGAGGTAGCTGATCAATGATTTTCTCTCATCATTGATGTTTCTATCTCTCTCCCTTCCTCTCTGAAATCAATAAAAATATATATATTTTTAAAAATGGAGGAGGAGGAGGAGGAGGAGGAGGAGGAGAGGAGGAGGAGGAGGAGGAGGAGAAGCCCAGAAGATGAAGGACTTCTTTTAAAGTCAGCTTCTGCTGGAACCCAGAGAGATGTGCCCAGCCACCCAGGCCATGCTCCCAACCATGTCACCCAATATGCAAAGGCCACTAGTGGGACCAAGATGGATCCAGACTATAGCCTAAGAAGCAGAGAGGACAATCAGCGCTAGCCCTGGGAAGCACCATGCCTAGGCTACTCTGCTCCGTCAATACCTCTGGCCTGGACTTGGCCATGGCCCCTTGCCGGCCCCCTGGTTCCATCTGTATCAAGGACCCCACACCATCCTCTCAGTGCATTGAACTCAACTGTCCCCACTCGATATTTTTCTTGACTCTTTGGACAGAAATAGTGCTTTTAATTAAATCATGCTCCTAACTCCTCATTCCCATGGACTCAGTCATGGCCTTGGCATTTGCCATTGCGGAGGAACTCAGTTGAAAGCTGGCCTGGACACATGCACAACAGAGCCCTGGGAGGAGCTCAGGTCCCACTCGCTCTGTCTGTGAGGTGCACACCAGTCTTCACGCTGCCCCGGCCAGCAGCTCGGAAAGATGCCCATGCTAGTTCAGCAAGTAGCTGATGAATCATGGCCCCAGCTCCCCAGGAGGCAGGTGCCAAACTGACCTAATCCCCAGGTGGGGGTGCTGGGGCTGATGGAGAAATCTTCCATATGCCTCTGTGCACATTTCTGTTTACGTTTCCAGCAGGTTTTTTTAACTATGAATCCCCATGGCTCCACGAAGTCTGCTAATATGATCACAACACATTTAAGGAAAGAAAAATGAAGGCAGAGAGAAAGCCAGCGAGTCCACAGAGCTGCCCAGGGGCAGAGGCAAGGGGACAGCAGGCCCCACACACCTGCCTAGTCAGGGCTTTGAACTCAACTTCCCCGAGTCAAGTTTTTTCATGGATCTTTGGAAGAGGATGCTTTTAATTAAATCACATTTATAAATCACTGGTCCCATGAACTAGTCAAGCCTTGAGAAGCCCACGCCCCTACAAAAGGGCTTCCAGGACAGCTCCAAGCCCTGAGCCGTGAGATAGTCAGGCTGATGGGGAGGGGTGATGCCATGGGTGTGACTTCTCTCTCTCTCTCTCTCTCTCTCTCTCTCTCTCTCTCTCTCTCTCTCTTTTAGTATTTTAAAAAAAAATTTTTTATTGATTTCAGAGAGTAAGGGGCGGGGGGGACAGAGAGATAGAGACACCACTGATGAGAGAGAATCATTGATTGGCTGGCTGCCTCCTGCATGCCCCCACTGGGGATGGAGCCCACAACCTGGGCATGTGCCCTGACTGGGAATTGAACCGTGACCTTCTGGTTCATAGGTCGACACTCAACCACTGAGCCACGCCGGCCGGGCGTGACATGTCTCTTAATAAGAGGTCTGCTGGGAAAAGGCTCCTCAAACAGTCAGCTGGCGCTTTGGGTCTTTGATTCGTAGGAAGCTGGGCAGAAAAAAGGGCGTGTGACTGAAAGGAAGGAGAGGCTATTTTTCAGGCAAAAGAGTGCACAATGTCACTCTGGCCTGGCTCATGATGCTGAGAAGTCCCTTAGGAAATAAGAATTAAGTGGTAAAATAAAGTCCAACACTTGCAATATGACCAGCAAGTCATTGGATGCTTTGGCTTATTCCAAAAATATTGAATGTAATAGTTCATTAATAGAAAATATTCTTAGTGTCTTCATCAGCTGGGAAACATAATTATACAAGGAACATCTGAGAATCATCGCTCAATGTAAGGAGACCAATACCTTTCAAGTGGCCCACATGTCTCCTCCTGATTGGCTTGCCTGGGAAAGCAAAATCCTGAAACTTGGGTTTCTCGTTGCTGCTTTTACATCTGTATCTTTAAGCAATACACTGTTTAGTTTTCCTTATTTTTGAGCTTTATAAAAATGGTGATACCATACTGAATGCTAACCTTCTTCAACTTGTTTTTTACACTCAAATTTTTTCCAAGATTCATCCATTTGCTACAGTTTGTTCCTTCGTAACATTTTTATAATATAAACTAGAGGCCTGATGCATAAAATTCGTGCAAGGGGCTCAGCCCTCACAGCCGCGGCAGCTTGCCTCAGTCCTCGCAGCCCCGGCTTCGTCCGGAAGGTCATTCAGCTGTCCGGTCTAATTAGCATATTATGCTTTTACTATTATAGATGACATGGATTTTTATATTGATCTTAAATCCAATCATCTCACTAAAACACTTAAGTTTTGAGGTGTTTAACATAGATTGAACTATATCACCTGACTGTGATGACAGTTTTTTTTTTTTCTTTCCTGTCCTCATGACTTGTACTTTTATTTTCTCACTGCGAGAGCTAGGATTTTTATTATCATAGAAATGGTTATTGCCCTAACTGGTTTGGCTCAGTGGATAGAGCGTCGGCCTGCGGACTGAAGGGTCCCAGATTTGATTTTGGTCAAGGGCATGTACCTTGGTTGCAGGCACATCCCCAGTAGGGGGTATGCAGGAGGCAGCTGATCGATGTTTCTCTCTCATTGAGGTTTCTAACTCCCTATCCCTCTCCCTTCCTCTCTGTAAAAAATCAATAAAATATATATATTTTTTAAAGAAATGGTTATTGTGGTATCTCCTTGTTTCTGAATTTAAAATTAATTCCTTTAACATTTTACCATTGTGACTGACATTGGCTCTCATTCTGCTAAACACCATCTATTAATCATTAGGGAAGTCCCCTCCCATTCCTACTTTACTATACAGGGGTGGACAAAAGTAAGTTTACAGTTGTGGGTACAAGAAACACAGTTTATTCTTATATTGTTATTTGTTAATGATTGTATTATTTAATTGTATTACAACTCTAAACCTACTTTTGCCAACCCCTGTATTATGGCAAAAGAATGCCATGTGACAAACTGTGTTCTACTTTTTTTCTATGATACTTAATCCCTACAGCAACTTCCTGTCAGATAGGAAGTATTGATCAAGTTTAAAGTTAATATCTTAACTCTCTCTAAATAATAATCAGGACCTAAAACACATTAACTCCAATCATTCTCCTCCCAAATTCTAGACTATTCTTCTTGTATTTCAGTTATCATTTTTCCTGCTGTGCTCACTTTCTTCCTGAATTACCTCTCTTGGTCATTCTTTTAGGGAAAGACTGTCACATTCTGGTTTTTTTGTGGAATTGTCCCATTTTTCTTTTTACTATGAAAATTTCCAAACATGGTGAAGTTGACAGAATTTTATGTTGAACACATGTGGACTCACCTTCTAGATTCTACCGTTAACATTTTATTAAACGTACTTGTTGTATCAAGATATATTGAGCTATTGGGCCCTTCATCCACTTATCAATCCATCTTGCTTTTTGATCCATTTCAAAGTAAACTGCACACATCTGTACTCTGCCCCCAGTGCTGCAGCACGCCCGTCATTTCTGCCATCGGTTCCCGGTTAACAAAGAACGCTTAGGAGCACCTCCTCGTTGTCAAGCCCTCTCATCTGATTACCAGAGCCCTCCAAGGACACGTTCCCACAGAGAGCCCGGCTCGCAAGCTGCCCTCAGTGAAGAGCCGGTACCTACAGAGGAGACATGCGAGTCCCCACCCTGTCGTTCCCTCACTGCTTAAATTTCCACTGAGGGGACCCAATGCTTTCATTAAAAGCATGCTTTGCAGTATGACATGTCCTCGGGGAGACATCGTTGCGTCCAGCTTCTTGTTATTCACACCTTTGGTTTTGATTAACTTTGTCTCCTTGTCAGTACGCTAAGCTGGACACTAAGGGAATGAGCATCCTGATACGACCCAGGGAAGATAGAGAAGCACAAAGCGTGGTCCGTGTCTAGGGAAGCAAAGCCTGATGGGAGGCCCAGGAAGCCCCCACACGAGGGGTAATCACTGCCCCTTCCTGGTGCTATTCTTAGCACTGCATTTCCTCCTTCAATCCTCACAACTCCTGGTCATGGACTCCAGCGCTCCCTCCATCACGGATGAAGGACATGTATCCTGAGTGAGTCACTCGCTCGGGATCTCGGCTTACAAGGGGCAGAGCAGAATGTAAGCTCCCGTCCTTGGAACTCCAAAGCCAAGGGCTCACCGCTTCACTCACCTGGGGGAGGGGTCTCACCCCAAGCACCGGAAACCACCTGGTTCACAGGTTGGCTGCAGCCAGGGCGTGGCTGTGGAGGTGATGCTTGGCTCATCTCTGAGTCCAGCGTCTCCTACCAGTTCACTGTAAAGCCTCTACTGCCCCCATTGTGTTGGACTCAAAACCATGTTAATCTGAGACTGAACTGGGCAGGGTTGGGGAGTATGGAAGGGGGGGGCCCAGTTTTGCTTCAGGTCAGGAAAAATAGATTTTAGAATTCCATTCCAATAGCTAAAAAAACAACCACAAACCCTCCAGGGACCCCAGCACAGCAGAGCATGTGACATGAGGCTTGATTATTCTTTCCTGTTCAACAAACAGGGGCATCTAATTGCTCCAAAGTGAAGACTTGGGAAATTATAAACTGTGATGTTTGATAAAGGGACCAGCAGTTTTCTGAATGCTGGAACAAACAGTGCACAAGGGAAAGAGGCAAGAAGCCAAGAGAGATTAGGGAAAGATGTGTAATGCTCTGCTTAAGCCAAAGTAGACATTCCCTGAGATGCTGGCTCTGAGGTTTGGGAGCTGGGGATGGAAGGAACGGCAGAAGCCACAAGCCACTGTTTTAAGGGCTCGTCGAGGCTGGAGAAGCACTGCAAGCTCTAACGGAGCTTTAAGGGAGAGGGAGCGATGGCCCTGGAAATTGCCCTTGAGCCTCCGTGTGTTGTTTAAGGGGCTGCGAACACCAGGGCATGGGCTGGCCCTTCGCCCCTGCCTCGCTGTCATCTCCCTGCCCTGTCTGAGTCTTGCTGCCTGGGCAACAGTAGATTCCAACAACAAAAGGAAAGACCATTTCCACTCTTACTCACTTTACTCTGTTCTCTGCATGCTGAGGGCCCTGCTTTCTCCATCTGCGGCAGGAGGGACATGCGGGGTCCCTGGAATGAGACACTGGCTCCTGGAATGCTATTCATTTTGTAACTGAAAAAAGTCAGAAAGGACAGAGACGTAAGTTAATCCTCTGGGTCAAGTGTCTTAGACACTGAGAACATAATTACCATTTCAATGTTGATGCTGTACATATAAACACAGACATTTTCTTTTTTAAAAATATTTTTTAATTACAGTTTGCATTCAATGTTATTTTGTATTAGTTTCAGGTGTACAGCATTGTGGTTAGACAATCATACACTCTACAATGTGTCCCCCCCACTTTGTACTGGGATATTTCCAGTACCCACCTGCCACCATAAATAGTTATTACAATATTAACTAAGGGGGCAGCCATCTTGTGACAACATAGGGGCAACCATCTTGTGATGGTGTGAGGGTCAATTTGTATATTACCTCTTTATTATATAGGATTCCCTATGTTGTACTTTACATCACCATGACTATTTTGTAACTACCGATCTGTACTTCTTAATCCCTTTACCTTTTTTACCCAGCCACCAACCCCTGCCCCTCGAGCAACCATCAGTCTGTTCTCTGAATCTAGGAGTCTGTTTCTGTTTTGCTTGTTTATATTCCACATATAAGTGAAATCATATGGTACCTATCTTTATCCTGACTGGCTTATTTCACTTAGAATAATACCCTCAGGTCCACCCATGCTGTTGCAAACGGTATGATTTCATTCCTTTTTATGGATCAGTAATATTCCATTGTATATGTGTTTTTATATCCACAGCTTTTTTTATCCACTTGTTTGTTGATGGGCACTTGGGGTGCCTCCATAGCTCGGTGATTGTAAATAATGCTGCAATGAACAACACATACATTTTCTCTAAATGGCCTTCTCTAAATGTGGCTCTTTAGCAAGCTTTAGTGTAAAAGTTGTTACATATAAAATTTCATACATTTCTTAGGATATTAAAATTCATTACATTTAAATCTTGTAAGGGAAAAAAGTTGCAATCATTAAGCAAAGTTGAAACAATCATATAAATCCCACTAAACCAAAGGAGGGGGAAAGATGCATTTGCTTGGCTAACGCTTTGGATGGCTGCACGGCGCCGAGGCCATGGGAGCATCCCTGTACACAGCTTGGTGCGCGGGCGTGGCCGGTGCAGCCGCAGGGAAGGGCAGGGTGCGTGTGGAAAGGCAGCGACATGCGAGGTGGAACAGCGTTCCCATCTCAGGGCCTTGTAACCCACATTGGACTATGTCGGAAATCAATGTGCGCTCACGGAAGTGTTTTGAGCGAACGTGATGGAGCAGGCAGGCTCCAAGGTGGCCCAGTGATCCTCACTTCCCATGATACTTACACCCTGGGTGATCCCCTCCATTGGCGTGTGAGCTGGGTGTGGTGAGTTACTTCTGATGAACAGAGCACAGCAGAAGTGATAGGATGTCATTTCTGAGATTAGGTCATTAAAAGACTGTGTCTTTCATCTTGGTGCTGGGAGAAGTCAGCTGGCATGCCATGGAGAACCCCACCTGGCAGGGGACCAATGTCCTCAGCCCACAGCCATGTGAGTGAGCTGGGAGCCGACCTTCCCTTAAGCAAGCCCTGAATGGCAACAGCCCAGAGACCTGACCCAGAGCCACCCAGCACACTGTCCCCGGATCCCTGACCCTCAGAAGCTGTGAGATAATGGATGCTTGTTGTCTTCTGAGGCTCCATTTTGGAGATAATTTATTGCACATCAACAGATAACAAATACAGAGGTCTATTTGTGTTGTAAAAATGGTCCTGGCGCACTGTGGGAATGGAAATGTGGAGATGGTGGCCTGGATTAGGCCTTTTAGGGATAGGCAGGAGGAAGGGCAAGCCGAGGATAAATGGTTTGCCTGTGAGCGGGGAGGCGGGGAGGAGGCAGAGGTGGTGCCCTGGTTTCTGGCCTGAGCATCCCAGTAGGCAGAGAACCACTCCCTGGCAGAGCAGCAGGAGTGGAGGAGCTATGGGGAACTCGGGCTGGGAGAGGCTGCTTTGGAGACACCTTTGGACACTCAGGTGGAGGCACCTCACAGCCGTCGGAGGTACAAGTCAGGAATTCGGGAGGGAGGATCAGGAGCTGGCACTATGACTTTCAATCCGTGCCATTTAGGCAAGAAGGGACCGAGGGCAGGAGGGCAGGAGGGCAGGAGGGCAGGCTCCAGCGAGGCAGCGCCACAAAAGCTATTTACCTGCCTCAGTTGCCCAGTCTGAAAACAACAGATCTGTGGAGCATGTAAATTAGCTTTCATGTATGGTACCTAGACTAGGACCGGCATGTAGTAAATACCCAAGAACGGCTATTATTGACATCTTTGGAGAAGAGAGGGGAGTTTCCAATGGCAAGGTGGGCCAGAATTAACCATGAATGGGTTTGCAGTGTTTGGGCACAAATACAACATAGCTGTCCATCTGTCAACAGAAAGCTGCTGGGTCAAAAACATACACTTTATTATATAGGATTCCCTACGTTGTGTATGAAAGGACAATGTAAAGAAAGCGTGCTGTCCTAGCCGGTTTGGCTCAGTGGATAGAGCATCGGCCTGCAGACTGAAGGGTCCCAGGTTCAATTCCAGCTAAGGGCACATGCCTGGGTTTCGGGCTCAATCCCCAGTAGGGGGTGTGCGGGAGGCAGCAATCAATGATTCTCTCTCATCATTGATGTTTCTACCTCTCTATCCCTCTCCCTTCCTCTCTGAAATCAACTAAAATATATATATGTTTAAAAAAAAAAAAGAAAGAAAGAAAGCGTGCTATGTGCTACAAGACACATCCAGGAGGAAAATAATCTCACGATCCTTTCTCTATCAGAATGAAAGGCTATTTCTCTAAGAGTTGTGGGTGAAGAGCAGGTGTTTGCTGCTTGTAAAATATTCATCATATCTAAGAAACACCTTCCCAGCAACATCTAGACAGTGTTCGACCAACACCTGGGCATGTGGCCCTGCCGGGCTGGCACGTACACTTAACCTCCACCACCAGGGAAGCCTTCCCAGAGGAGGCACTTGTTTATCTGGGGTGGTCGGCCTATTGCAGAGGGGATCCCGGGAGCACAGCCGAGTGGGGAGCAAAGGCATTCAAGACATGTGTCCATGAGCAGGTGTCACTGTGGGCAATGCGGAGACAGTCCTGCCACAGCCCCTTTGGGGCTGTGAATTCCAGCAAACACGGTGGCCTCATCCTGAGCCTGAGCCCAGAGACAGGCCTGGCTGGTATCGTGTTGAAGAGCCTGTCCTTGGACTCTATGAGTGGGGGTGATTAACCCCTGTGGTCCCGCCCAAGCATGTAATCCAGCCTGGTGGCATCCCCAGGTGGTGGGTCCTCCACTAACTGTCCCCATCCAGCTGAAATGCCCGGCACGTCGGCTGAGCAGGTCTGGAGGGAGGCTCCCAGGCATAAAAGCAGACAGACTCAGGCAGGAGGTGGAAAAGTCAGCATTCTTGGGGCGCACCCAACACCCAAAAGTCGGCCATGAAGTCAGGACAAGGCGTTGGCATCATCTGCCAGCCACACCCCCTGTCCCATTTGCTGTGTGACCTTGGCAAACTAACCTACCTCTCTGCGTTTACTTTCCTTATCTGTAAATGGATTTAAACATTAATGAGATAATGCACTTAAAGTGCTTAGAATAAGCCTGAGCATTTCCTTTCTGCTCTCGTCGCCCGAGCCAAGCCCAGCAGTCTGGACTTACTCCACGTCCAAGACAGGGAAGCTCTGCTTCCTTTAGGCGTCAGCAAGCTTTGAACATTCTGGCCAAGGAAGGAGGTCTGCACCAGGGGTCGCAGCGACACAGCTGTCAGTCGCCAGAGTTGCCTCTTGCTCATGAGTCACGTTCTCAAAAGAAGACAAGCAGAAGATGTCGACTCTCTGGACTCAAGTTCGTTTTTGATGTAAATGTCTCCTCAGTCATTTCCCACGTGATCGGCCCACTCACACACAGTCTTATCTCCCAGGGGCCGGCAGCCAGGATGACAGTCACTTCTCATGACCTTCCTATCACGCCTGCTCTCTGGACAGCACAGCTGCCTTGTGAGTGGGAGGCGCTCTCTCCATCCACACGTCTTTCTCGGTAACACCCTGCACCGTCCGTTTCCTTTCTTCTTGACCACGGCCTGCAGACCACTCGTGGGAGCTCCACGTCCCCATGTGCTTCGCAATGCGGCCCAGTCCTTGGCCCTTTGTAGTTGATGTCCTTGGCCAGATGCCCAGCGCTTAAGCCATTAACACCCTTTTTCCTGGAACTGCCCTCCCTCCTTGATCCAGATGGTGACAGGGTCTCCTAAGAGTTTTCATAACAATTCTGGCTGACACTTCTTGAGCACTTCCTGTGCCCAGGCACAGTGTTCAGGGGCTCCTCACTCCTCACAGAAACCCTATGAGGTAGGTGCTATTCTTTGCCCCATCTGGCAGATGAAGAAACTGAGGCAGCAGGCGTTTTTAAATGTGGCTAATATGCCCAGCCGGCGTGGCTCAGTGGTGGAGCATCGAGCTATGAACCAGGAGGTCACAGTTCAATTCCCGATCAGGGCACAAGCCTGGGTTGTGGGCTTGATCTCCAGTGTGGGGTGTGCAGGAGGCAGCCGGTCAATGATTCTTACTCATCACTGATGTTTCTACCTCTCCCTCTCTCTTCTCTAAAATTAATAAAAATATATTAAAAAATAAATGTGGCTAATATGTCCTCAGGATGTGGTGGACTCAGGATGGGAAACCATTGGTCCCACTCCTGAATCGGTACCCTTCTCGGCTGGGTTGCCTTTCCCATTCCCGGCAGAACTGCACAGCCCGCCATCGCTGGCTGGGCTTCAGTGAGCCAGTGGGGCCTGGCCCAGCAGGGACACATACAGAACTAAGACTGAGAGTGTGTGTGAGAGGGACAGAGCCACACGCAGAGCTGTGCTGTGTGAACGGGATGACCATCTCCCTCGTCCCGGCCTGGAGCAGCCAGGTCGCCGGCTACCAGGACAGCTGTGTAGACTCCACACCCTGGGGAAGCACCCTCCTCAGAGGCCTCTGTATCAGTGCCAGCCAGGCCCAGCTGCAGTGCCAGGCTGGATCCCACAGGGCATCCCAGAATCTGGGCCACATTAACACCCCGAGAGGCCTCAAACCAGAGAAGGTTGAACATTCCCTACACCTACAAAAGTCACTGAAAGTAAAAATGCTGCTCAACTATACGCAAGGAAGTCCTGCACAGGTGTGGTTTGCACCTGCTAACTACTTTACTCTTTAAACATCACCTATCCGATTTTTAAAAATTCTTTGCAGGTGCTGTAAGTGATACTGTTGTAATTAGCTACTTATTAATAATAGGAAGAAAGCAAAAGGGAGGCCAGACTTTATGAGCATGACCATCTAGGCAGCTTCACCAGGTAGATGCAACTTTGCACTCCCCAGGGAAATGCTCTGCACATCACAGGCGGGCAGGGACTGGACAGAGGTGGGATGGAGGCATATGCAGGAAAGTCGGGTGACGCAGGGAAGGTGTCTGTCAGTCTAACCTGGAACAGAGATTTGGCCACAGGGGGTGGGGCCACATCTCTGTTCCAGGTTAGACTGACAGACACCAAGCGTACAAAATCCTGCGAGGTTAAAATCCTGAACAAAGGAATTCTCGCCCCTTTTCTTTTGTCCCCGTTTCCCTCCTGCCTCCTTGCTCTCACCCGTGTTCCCTCCACCGCCATGTATGTGGCAACGGATTGCAGCTGGGAGCACAAGCTGAGCCAGCCTGATGCTGATTGGACTGCGTACACATGGAACAGCAGCTTTAATCCTAGCTGTGCTAAAAGCAAACTGGGACTTTCTCCTTGGCAGGGTGAAGAGAAATGGGGCCTTGGGAACTCAAGGGGTTGATCCCACAGAAACAAAACTTTTCACAATACCTCCTTCTCCCATGCGAGTCTCAGAAAATTCTTTTTCTCATGACATCGCAAGAAGCCCACTTCCCCCAGCAGCAGTAGGGACATGGAGTGCTCCGACTGATAACATAGCACCCTCGTGGTCTGCCCTGTGGGCAGCGCAGCACTGCTTGTGTACATATTGATAATAAGTTTCCCCTTTCACTTGAATAGTCCGTATTGGTTTCTGCTCCTTGTCTTAAACTTCACACGGTTGCTCAGCCAAGCTGGCCTCACAGCAGGTTCAGAGCAGCCTCCCTCTCCCCATGCTGAGCTCCTTGCAAACACGGCAATCGTTTGCGATGCACTCGAAAGGCGTGTTAGGCTGTGCTTGGCCCATCACTGTGAGCCCTGTTGTTCTCAGTTGAAGGTGAGTGGTTAGTTATATCTTCCTCGAGACTGGACTCTCACGGGGCGGTGTCAGCTGCAGGACAAGAGCTGCGGCATTGGACCTGGGCCACCCGAAGGCTAATCTTGCTCTGTCACTTCTCTGGGAGGAAAAGTGCTGGCCACCCAGTGCCTAGGTGAGTCGTATCTTTCTTGGTGACCTGAATTATGGAGGGTGTGGACACCTGGGAGGACTGCTCCTGTGGAGGGGACTCCTCCCTGGAGATGAAAACAGCTGTCACTAGCTTGACTACTTTGTGTCTCATCTGCCTCCGACACTTTAAGCACATGCGGGTACAAAATGCTCTGCAAACTCGCCAAAGGTGCACGAGGATATGCGTCGTTCTGACGTATTTATAGGATAAACAAAGGTATCGTTCTCTCTCTGTGACGTGTCAGTAGTCTGATTTGATGCTGTCACTGAATTGACCAAACTATTTGAGCATTTTAGAGCCAATGGTTCTAAACTTCCATTTGCAAAAGGACTTCCTCAGGGTGTTCATTAAACTTCAGATTTCTGGGTCCCACTTCAGAGATTCTGGTGCAGTAGGGAGGGGGAGCCCAGGAAATGGTCTTTCAACAAGACCCTCCCCTCGGTGACTGATGTGGGGTCTCCCAGATGCTCCAAGAGGCAACGATGTCAGCACAGCCTTGGGTGAGGGTGAGTGTATTTTGAATTTGTGACTTTACACACATCACACACACACACACACACACACACACACACACACCCCATACACACCTCTTCAATTGGTTTTACCCAAGTTGATTGGCAACTTTTACTTTTAAAATGTTGTGGCACATGTCAGGATAACTGGTTATTTCTGTCCCTCTGTCCAAACAGATGTGCTGGCGTGCGTGGTTCCCAGCACAGCGTTTTGGCATTCATGTCACCATCACTATTCTAATCCTGGAGGCTGGGCCTTCGGACCACAGGGAACTCGGTTGCTTGGAACAGTAGCGAGGAGATGGCACCAGGACACAGAGGAAGTGGAGCTGGAGAGGAGGACCCCCTGAAGATCTGTCCCCAGGGAGAGCCCAGCCTCCCACACTTGGACTCCTGAGGCAGATGGGGACACCGGCCGGATGTGACTGCTCGACACCCAAAGGTGGATCGAGAGGAGAACACTGTGCAGCCCACCAAGCCGGCAGGACCCAGGGGCCGCCGGGCCACAACTACAGCAGGCACAGTTCTGGCCACAGGCCATTCGATTGGCTCCTGGGGCAAGGAGGCATTTGCTGTCCACTGAAGACCCACATGCTCCCTGATGCCCTAGTTTGCTCCCATGACCAGGCCCGGGACTGGCTCTCCTCAGAGAGCTCTGCTTGGCGTGTGTCACTTTGCGGTAAAGAGCTTTCAAGAGCCTCCTCTCCTGCCTGCAGCGAGTCCTGAACACCAGGGATTTGGGGGATGGGCGGGTGGAGGAGCGGCACCAGGTATATACACACGGCCTGCACTCACTTTCGGTTCCCATGGCACGTCTGTGGGATCCAACTTCCATGTGGGGAACAATTAGAAAAAATAGATCTAAAATGTTCCCTTGGGTGAGACACAGGGGCCAGAATGAAAATAAGGTTGGAAATTCTGAGTTTATGAGTCCAGTTGACTCTACGCCATCGCCATCGCTGTGAAGACAATGCCACTTCAACCTTCATTTGGTAACTGACAAAACATCGCCACCGAGGACTCAAGAAACTCACCCAAGGTCCTGCGTCTGGTGAGCACAACACCGATTCTAACCGGCTAGTCCGGTGCCCAGCCTTGGGCCGCTGCTCTCGGTGGGTGCGGTGGCCAGCGTGCAGAGAACAGCAAAGGCAGTGAGGTTCTGGAATGTTCCCGGGGCTCACCCTCCTGCTTTGCCTTTTCAGTTTTATTCTTTCTTCACTCCTCCATTTAGAAGGTGTATCTACGTAGTGGAGAAAGTGGAAGGAAAAAAGAGAGAGCCGTGAGCAGGACTGTAAACAGGACAGTGGTCACTGTTGTTATAATGTCATTTCCTCCGTCACGAGGAGATCTGAAGACAGAGAGCAGTTATTAACACACAGAAAGAAACGAGTCATTTATCAGCATGAGAACAATGTCTTTCGGTTTCTGCTCAGCACACCCACAGCCTCTATTTGAGCTCCAGTGAACTGTTCATTTTCCAACGGCTGCGTTCTTGTTCCTAGTATTGGGGGGGGGGGGGGGGGGGCGGGAGGGGTGAAGACCTATTAAAACTTGAATTGCTTTCAAACTGTTTCTTTTTCCCTTCTGGGAAGATTCCCTGTACAAATGATCTCTCTCAAAGTTCATTTCCAGGGGCTTGTTTTTCTTTAAAAAAAAAAAAAAAAAGTCTACAGATTTTTCTCTGCAGACTTAACGTCTGAAACACACCCAGTTCCCTCTCGAATAGTTTCCTCTGTACGTTTCTCCATGTGGGTTTTATTCCAAGTGGAGCCAGTGTTGCCACAGGCGGGCCGGGCCCACCCGAGAGGCCGCAGCTACTCCTACAGGTTACACACTCAGAGAAAGCAAGCTCACCACCCGAACCCGCACCACAGCGCCCTCCGCTGCTTGACAAAGGATGTTTTTGCAGCTCCCCTCCATAGAGAGACTGTCTTGGATTCTCTGCCTCAGAACTGGAAACCTCTGCCCACACCATGCATTATCGTCAGACACGGCCTCGGCCCCATGGGCCATGGCCACTGCATACCAGCCGCCGGCCACGGACTCCTCTTACCCGAGGTTCTTGCCCAGAGGACTGGGCACACTCGTGTTGGCGAGAAGGTAAACTGGGAGAATGGCACGCATTAAGCTGAAGATGGGGGATTGGAAGGAATGAGCACTTTCTTTGCTTCAGGCAGCTTAGCTGCACCTGATACTAATAAATGAAATGAAGGCGGAACAGTATTTAAAGCAACCACACAAATTGAAACATGTTCATCTCTAGTCAATAACACGCGATGAAAATCTAAACTCCGTTGGTCATTTCTGTGATCTCTTTGTAAGATATCGATGGGAAGTTTTTGATAACTACATAATCCCTTTGTCTTACATCAAGTCCTTTTGACAAGTATATGTCTAAATCCATATGCATTACTCCGAACTCAGTCATGTTTTTTTTTTTAATATACTTTTATTGATTTCAGAGAGGAAGGATGAGGGAGAGAGAATTAGAAACATCAATGATGAGAGAGAATCATTGATCGGCTGCCTCCTGCACACCCCCTACTGGGGATCAATCTCACAACTTGGGCATGTACCCTGACCAGGAATTGAACCATGACCTCCTGGTTCATAGGTTGATGCTCAACCAATGAGGGGCCAAACGCAGTCATTTTTCATTTCTCTCATACTTATACGGTGATTCTGAGGAGACCAGAGGGCAGAATGTTAAGTGCATCTCTTTTGAATTTTATCTTGGAGTCAGTAGTTCTTTAGCATATTAGCATATTTTAGAATCCTGAGTTCTTATTCAATGTAACAGTTGTCCCTCCCAGCTTCATGTGACTCACAGCATAACCTCAATGACCTGACAAGCCACTGGTTTCAATACTGACAAGGACAAGGAGACCAAGGAAAGCAGCTCCTATCTGAGGCTGATTTAGGTTGATCGATGAATCAATGCTCTTTAGCTAGAAAGTGATCAACCAGTTGTCAATCTAGCTGATTATTACAGCATCCAGCTCACATTTCTCCATCTTGGCAGTTTGAATATCATATTCTTTCTTACGAGCCTTGCTGCGACTTAGATACTCCTCTTATATAAAGAATTCTTAGACATTTTAGTTTGCCTTATGACAAGTATTGCAGAAAGACGGATTTTGGCTCAACAATTAAAGCTGCTTGAGAATGGAATAGGTGCTCTAGAGGGTGGTAAGCTCCCTGTCATTGCAGGGTTTCAAATGTCTGGCTGGTCGTGGGTCAGGAGTAAAATGGGAAAAATTGGGGGATTAAGAAATTAAAATAAAGGACTTAAGTTGTTTTATCTATATGGTGATGGCATCTGGTGGGTAATGATAAGTCCAATGGTAGCTTCAGATGCAGCTTAGTTCAGAGCTCAATGACGTCATCGTGATGTCTCCCTCTGCTCTGCTTCCTTTTGTTGCTTTTGCCCTCAGCCTGTCTCCCCTTCTTGCTAGTCAGATGGTTACAGCATCTTACTGAGCCTGTGTACTCATGCCAGCGAGTCCAGAGGAGAAGAGAATCTGTGTTCCAGCACTCATGGCAAACAGGCTGGATAGATTAAAGTGGGCCATATGTCCGTCCTGCAGCGATCACTGTGGCCAGAGAGATGAGGCATGCGGTTCTGGTTATCTGTTGCTGAGTAGCAAATCCCTCCAAAACTTAGGAACTGAAACAACAATCATCTCATTATCTCTCCTGGTTTCTGTGGGTAGGAATTTGGGTAAACTCAACTGGGTGACTCTGGCTTGGGGCCCCTCACGGATTTGCAGTCAGATGGTGCTGGGAGCTGAAACTGGGGGAGGGGTAGATGGTGCTGGGAGCTGACTGGCACCCCTCTCTCATGCAGTCTTGGAGCTTCTCCACATGATCTTTCCAATTGGGCCAATATGGGCCTTCCCCACAGCATGGAGGCCTCAGGGCTGTCAGACTGCTTATAGGGCAGCACCCCAGGAGAACAAGACAAAAGTGTTTTCCATTTTTATAGCCTATGTTCAGAAATCACAGTTTGCCTTTGCCCTATGCCAGTGGTCGGCAAACCGCAGCTCACGAGCCACATGCGGCTTACAAGCCGCAGTTTGCCACTCTGTTGACCAATGAGTTTGCTGACCATTGCCCTATGCTGTTGATTGACACAGATACAAAAAAACCCACCCAGATTCAAGAGGAGAGTACATAGCCTCTATCTCTAGAAGATTTTAGAATAACATCTAGAAAAACAGCCATCAGTATATGTGGCAAATAATATCTGCCACATATACTGATGGGCTTAATTCACTCAAAAGCCAGTCCTAAGCTAAGAACCCCAGGTTGACAGTCCCCAAAGAAAACCTGGGGTTACTGATGGAGAAGAGGGACGTGGACAGGGATGAGAGAAGAATGATCCTGCACTTCTGAGTGATATGGGCGCTAAAAGACAGGAGAGGAAGGAAGGAGGTCATTGTTACCTCCTACTTTAATTGTTTAATATATATTTCCATAATTACGTTATCATGTGATTTAATGTTGTAGGAAACTTACATGTTTGGACAAAACTAAACACAAAAGTTTAATTTTAAAAAGAAGACATTATTAAGTTACACCCCATTAACTTGGATTTGCCAGTTGAAAAGAAATCTGATATATTAGGCTAAATTTTCCGTGTGCTGTTTATAAACACATTAATGGCATAAACAAAGGCAACAGTGAATAAACTATTTTTAGGGACATGGACAAAATTTTAATGTTGAAAAACAAGGAGCTAATTACAAATATTTCTGAGAATCTGATCATTAAGCATGTTTGAGGTTACAAAAGTTTTTAATATTCTTAGATTCAAGTAGGAATTTAGCAAATACAGGCAAAATGTGTAGAAAAAAAAGCTTTCTTTTTTATATACATTTGTGTGGTTTTTTAATATATATTTTTTTATTGATTTCAGAGAGGATGAAAGCGGGAGAGAGAGATAGAAACATCCATGATGAAAGAGAATCATGGATCAGCTGCCTCCTGCAAGTCCCCCACTGGGGATCGAGCCCACAACCCAGGCATGTGCCCTTGACCAGAATCGAACCTGGGACCTTTCAGTTGGCAGGCCAATGCTCTATCCACTGAGACAAACCAGCTAGGGCTAAGCTTTATTTTTTTAAAAAAATCACCAGTAACTCAGTATTTTCATGCTTCTGCCATAGTGACATTGACCCTCTCGTAGGTAGAGTCAGGCATTGTGCTGTTTTCCAATTGCGAAAAATGGCTACCAAAAGAAATAGGAGATTTATTGTTATAAATTCCTATCAAGCGATAAAAATCTACTTACTCTGTGCGAGCACGGCTGCTGTTATAAAGATTTCCTTTCCTTCCACCCAGATTGACTGGGAGCTTGATTAGAGCATTCCTGCTGTGAACAAACTTTCTTCTCTTTCTACATAAATGCAAAGCTTATTAAAATAAAAAGTCCTCCACCCTCCCACCCCAGGGGAAGGCCAACTTCAGATAATCACCTGTTGATGGCTACAGATTGTGAATCTATGTTTCTCCTGTAAATCAGCCAGGCCTGGGAGGGGGCCAGGATGCGCCATGGGGGCAGCACTGTGATGGGGGCTGTGCGTGAAGGATGCTCAGCTCATTCATCCCAGCCTCCACCCTGACACCCACCGTCGCTTTCCACAGACGATGCTCAGCCATCTGAAGAATGTACTCTACTGTTTGGCGGAGACTCTGAGATTTCTGAGCAGCTTTCTTCCCTCAGATGTGAGTTGCGCCAACAACAAGACAAAGGAACCAGCTCAAAAGTTCAGTGTTCAAACAACCATCCATTGTTTGGTCTGTACGAATTCCAACGCAGGCTAGCTTGATTCCCATTTTTTAAACCATATTGACTAAATTGGCCTATTATTTTAACATTATGTAGAATTTTTTCGTATCATAAAAACCTATTCCCCATTTTTAATTTCTCGCTGGATATACTTATTTCTGAATGTGTGAGTTCTTTGCTCGTGAGCAGTATTGGAACCAGCTTTTGCCAACAGAGCCTGTGCCCTACCTGCAAAGGATAAAGAAGCGCACAGGCCTGAGAGCTGGCCCAAGGCTCTCCTGCTTGCTGCCCAATGTCAGGAGGGGCTGGCATAAGCAGATTGGGCAGAAGTACCACGGAGAGGGTCCTTGGAGGGGTCAGGGCTTGGAGGCAGGATGCACTGTCCTCCATGTTGTGTCTAAGGTCTTCTTCGCAAACATCTCACTTGATTTAAGGGAAGAGCTAACGCGCTCACGCTCACACAGAATGCAGAGAAGGGCCCTTTTCCAGGACATTCACTTTTTTCCCTTAACCCTGGCCAGAGCCACATGAAAAGAAGATCTTGGCAAGAAATGAATGACTCTGCATAGCCAATTCTCTTCCCCAGGGAGAAGCCAAAGGATGGTGCCTGCTGAGGGGTGTCTGGGTCTCAACTTCAAAGCCACGATGAACCGAATGGGAGGGCTGCCCTGAATTCATACAGAGAAGGAGCCTGCGGGGGCAGTGACTCGAAGGCAGGTCACAGAACCCAGGGGCAACAGGAAAGCAGAGTTCAATTTTGAAGGTGACAAGAGTCCATTTAGTCCAAGACACATAGGAAAGTTGGGTCCAGAAAACGGAGCAAGCAAGGACAAGAGAAGCAGACCATCCGGTGGTCCCAGGAGAAATGGAAGCAGCTGATCACCAAGCACCTACCAAGCACCGGGCCAGGCACTAGTAATCTCGACTCTCCAACAACTCCACGAGAATAGCCTACTGCCAACTTGGTTATTCAGGGAAGAAGGCTAATAAGGCTTAGAGGTTACATGATTTGCCCAAGGTCACATTGCTAGTTAGTGAAAAGCTTCGCTGTTGCTTCAAGCTAGAAGAGAAAGTTCTATACAAATGAGGACACAGAATTTATTGCTCTTAGGAAAATATTATCAAAGGACTGAGTCCTTCTTTTCCAGAGATTGAAAATTCTTGCTCTGGAGCCAACCTGTAAAGCATCCAGTTGGAGCCTGCAACTCTGGAAAAGTCCTATTCTGTGTGGGTCCGTTCACAGGAAGCACCCAGAAACCAGAGCTGCTCACGCACGGACTTCCTTCCCCCTTCTTCAGGGGGCTGCTGGGGAGGTATAGCCTATGGCAGAGGCGGCCACAACTCCCCCCAACTCAGCAGATCTGTGGCCTCAAAGGAAAAACCCTTGTGCTTCTATGTGAAGTCTAGAAAGAGGTTAGCATCTTCCCTGGGACGCAGGGCAGGAGATAACGCCATCAGACCTAATGAGAAGACAGGAGACAGATTTTGATAGAAAAGTAGGTAAAGAGTCCCTGCCTCCAGGACCTATAAAGAAAAAGAGAAACACTATTCTACACCAAAGATTTGAATATTATTAATCATCACCATGTAGCAGACAGCCACTGTGTGTCTAGTGTTTACATCCATTTTCAAATGTGGTCAGGGACGACTTGGTGGGAAGCAACAGCTGCCTACACACACCTGAGGCAAGAGGCCTCAGGGAGGTCAGAGCATAAAGACAGGAAAGTGAGCTGTACCACGAGGGAGGGGCAGGTCCGCGGAAGCCTCTGCTCGGGACTTCCGTCCGCACACCTGCCCGGGGGGCGGGCCTCCCTGGCCTCTCAGAGCTCCAGCTCCCGCTCACCTTCAGCTCGTGTGTGACTTTGGCTCCTTGTGACTCTGATCCTGGCTTCGCCTTTCCGTGACCTGGAAGCTCCAGGACTCAACTCTCGGCCTTCAATTTCTGGGCTTAGTTTCTAATCTCAAGAGAAAATCGAACAGGCTCGCCTGACCTATGAATTTGCCCATTGGGGTCAGGTGCCTGTGTGTGGTCTAATTTGCTATGGTTTTTGGTGCTAACCCCATGTGGTACATTCATGGCCACCTAGGACCAACCCTGCATTTAGCTTGTGGGCAACTCCAAATTAGGGGGCATGGCTGACAAGGTCCCCCAGAACATATTTACTACTCATTTTAGGAAGTAGGTATTTTATTTTATTTTTACATATAAAGGGGGAGGCTAAAAACATTTGCTCACAGTCACGCAGTTAACAAGTGCAGAATTGAAAAAAACCCTATCAGTTTACATCAGTTACCTATTGCTGTGTAACAAATTAGCCCAAAACTTGGTGGCTTAAAATGAAAACCATTTTATTTGCCCACAGTTCTGCTGGTTGGCCGGCAGGACTCATCGGGATGCTTGTCTGATCCACGGAGTGTGGTCTGGCCTCTCTCAGGCGGCTGCAGTTTTGTGTAGAGGATCCAAGATGGCCTCAGTCACGTGCCTGCCCACAGCAGAGGGCCCCCTCTCAGCTTTTCACCCTGTGAGGCCTCTCTTCTCCTGTGGAGTCTCATTTTGCAGGGCCTCTCTCTTCACCTGGTTTCTCCGGCAGGACAGGAGACTTCTTTTTGTGGTGGCTCAGGACTCCAAGAGAGTGAAATGGACCTACAAGGTGGACTAAAGCATAGCTCCGGACATGAAGTAACATCACTCCTTCTTCTGTGGGTCAGAGCAGGTCAAAGGGCATCCCAGGCTCAAGGAGAGGGCAATGGACCCCACCTTGGGATGGGAGGAGGGACAGGCACATTTCAAAGGGGCACGAGGACTGGCCAGGAGTTTGGTGGCCATCTTTGGAAACAATCTTCCACAGAATCCAAAACCCGTGCACTCGATACAATGCCAGGCCCCCGAGGGTGGTGGCCAGTGCCCCTCTGATGTCACCAGCTTCTTCCAAAGGCAGCCGGCATCCAAGCCAGTGGCACCGAGCAGAAGGTGACACCACCCTTCAGTTATTTAATAAGCTGGTGTCCTCGGGGGCCCAGCACCGAGCTGGACAAGAAGACACAAGTGAGTCAGCCCTGGCCCTGCCTTCCCAGAGATCACTGTCTCCGAAGAGCGGGAGGACTTGTGTCCAGAGGAACTGAGTCATGTCCAGGCCCCTCGGAGAACAATGAGAACTTGTGAGCGCAGGAAGCACAGGGGTTGCCAATTAAACTGGGCCTCTTAAGACTCTTATTTTTCTAGGCATTCCGTCAGATTGGGCTACTCAGAGGCCTTAGAAAATAAAACTTTAAGCTGGGAAGTTATTAAATTCATAATTTTAATGTGATTTTTAACAGAAAGAAACATCCTCTCCACCTCTCAGGTTGGAAACAGCCCGAAACAGAGATGAGCAGCCAGCAGCAGCAGGGGCTGGAGGGTGCGTTCCGTTCATCGGCGCAGATGCCAGAACCCAAACACAGACACTCAGGAGGAACCCAGCTGCCCGCGTGTCAGGGGGCAGGAGCCAGGCCAGGGGTTACAAAGGTCCAGGCCTCTCTGCTGAAACCAACTCCGGCCACCGGTGACAGCACTGAGACCTTCACGCTGGCACAGCTCCGTGCAGAAGGGCATTGGTACCGTGCCCCATCCCTCTCCATCACAGGCCTAAGACCATCAGAGGAGCCGGGCCTCCCAGCAGCCCTCAGTCTCCAGGGCTGACCATGGGGCTCCCTGCACATGACCTCTTCTACCACTCGGATAAACTTGTTTGTCCATGAAAACCAGTTGCTTTCCTCGACTTTGCAGGGTGACCCTGAGACTCTCCCCAAGGTTGCTATGCTTCCCCCATCCACTCCTGGGGTCCGCCCGGGGGCCAGGCACAGAGCTCTCCCAGAAACACAGAAACAGAGGCATTCCTCTGGGTAGCTCACAGCCTAGAAGGTCGCCATTTATCACCCAGTAGTTCCTAGGTTCTTGGAAATCTTACCTTGCCGGGTTCCCCTGTGTATGTGAGAGCGCTGCACCCTCGGAGATCTGTAGGCGCTAAGTCACACCTTCCTCACCCGCACAGGTGCCTGGGGGCTGGTCTCTGAGCTGCAGCCCCAAATGCAATCACTAAATAAGCTGCCGGGCCAGGGTCCAGAAGTGAGGGGGCCACGTTTTGGGAGTGAAAATGAGACCTCAGAGCCACTGGGGTTTCAAGATCTTCTCTGATGCCGATGGCTGGTCCCAAAGGACTTCATGCTTTGCAGCTGGGCGACTTTATCGGAGGAAGCTGGCCTCGCCACAGCCTCCCGGGTCTAATTCCCGAACGCTGCCATGCTGGGGGCGGGGAGCCTGGTTACACTGAGGCCAGGGTGCATTCTTCCAGGGGTCCGGTTAGGGTTTCTGTGAGAGCCGTTGGCTACGGACACACCTGCACAGTTATTCCTTTCACCTGAGCGGGTCAGAGGTGAGGACTTGATTCATTACAGAATAAACGATGAGATGGCCCTGTCTGTGCTTGTCACTGTGTGCCTTCCACCTTCCCTCCCCCACCTCCTCCCAGTCCTGTCTCCTCCCCACCTCTCTTTGCTTTATCACCCTCCAGATTTAATCTCCCCCTTTTTATCCTGGATCCCCCTCAAAATATACATGAACTCTTTTAAGGATAACCCGGGAAGGTGTTTGTTTGTGAAACGTCCAGCCTGAGATAGGCCTGCGATAGGGCTTCCTCCGTCCTGAGAGCGGCTGGAGGCAGAGCTCAGAACGGTCTTCACAGGGTATTTTCCGGCAACAGCTCCGCTGCTCTCCGGGGAGATTCAAGCTGCAAGTCTCAGTCCAAAGCCAAGATTCCATTGGAAGTCCTGCTGCTCCACAGAGGACATTCCTGGACCCAACCTTCCAACAGGAAAGCGCTTTCCCAGTGGCAGACGAATCTGACCAGATGGCCAAATGAGCTGGTGACTCTCAGGGACTAAAAATTATTTCGGTTAAAGAAAAAAAAGATGCTAATAAAATGACCCCAGTGCTTCCTCCCAGTTCCTCAGCAGCCGTGGGGGTGCACCCACGGTAAGGTTTATCTCTAGCAACTTACAGTGACGCTCAGGGGGTGAAGTCAGTTCACAAAGACACACACCACGGTCCCAAGCGGGAAACAGTGTGCCCACGTGCTTCAGATGAAAGGTCACACACTTCTAAGCTTGCTCCCGGCCACAGGCTGGGTGCGGACTGTGAGGACAGGTCCCCCTAAATGTCTTCTCCAGCCAATGTCAATCCTGGGGACGAGGGAAGGGCACCTGAACTGAACCCCGCTGACGGTGGTAGCGCATGGCTTCTGCTTAAACGCCGCCCAGGGAGCGGCCTGTGAGGAGCGTGTTTCTGATCAGAGAAGTCAGGGGGAATACTGACGCCCAGGGACCAGAAAGAGCTTCTTGGAGGAAGTCTTAAAGGAAAAGCCTTCAGGTCTCAGTTGACGGAGGTCTGAGCGTGTGCTCACGGGACAGTGTATGCACCTGTGCCCAGCCCCAGCCCAGCCCCCAGGAAGGCACTGCTGACTCCCCGTAACCCTTGCTGCCACTCCTACCTGGAAGTGGAAGGGATCAGGTCGCTCTCAGAACTCAGGGTTAGTGCGCCAGAATTCATAATTAAAAAATAAAAAGACTCCATCTGCCTTCTATGGCCATGGGACTATCTTTTTTCCCCACCAACGTTCCCATCCTGTCTCTCATACTGGAGTTGAGTCCTCACTCCAATGGGATCTGTGGCAGTTTTAAAGCACAGCCTCAAGGGCTTTGACATTCCTTCCACCGAGGCGTCCGTGACAGCTCTGACCAATAGGAGATGGTGGAAGTGGCCTCGAGGCTCAGTATAAAAGGATTCATTTATCACAACATTCACTCAGAGCTCTGAGCCTCCAGGTCATAAGTCTGACTACCTTGGGGCCACCATGCTTAGAGGAAGCCCAAGCCACATGAAGAGGCCACATCTAGGCACTCTGGTGGAGACCCCTTGGAGCCCAATTTCCATGGCATCCCAGCACCAGCACAGGCAGCAGACATGTTTGAAGAAACCTCCAGATGATTCCAACTTCAGTGACTCAAGCCCCCTCAGGCATTCCAGTCCTCCCAGCTGAGACCTCAGACACCATGGAGCAGGGACAAGCCATCCTTAGTGTGCCGTATTTACGTTTCTGTCCCATAGAATCCATAAGCAGAAGAAGATGCTTCTTGTTTTAGGCCGCCAGGCTGTGGGTGGTTTGTTACACAGCAGTAGACAACCAGAGAATAACCTGAAGTGCTTCTCCCATTCCAGCCCTCAGAGAACCTATAGACGTCTGTGGTTCAACCAACAGCAGGCAGCAGCATGTGGCTTTCGTTTGCTGAGAGCTGGGATGTGGGGGGTTGGTAGAAAGGGAGTGAAGGCCTCTAAGGAGCTTCTCCAATGAGTTGGAGAGAGATGCCTCCACCACCAGGTGCCCCCTCCTGCACATAAACAAGTGGAGGCTCTGTTTAAGGAGCAGGTCATGTAGCCCTGCACCCTTGAGAGGGAGATCTTCCCACCACCTCCAGATCACATGGCCTAACTGCCTCGTGCTCTGGGAGTTGCAATGTGATTTGTGTCCCTGGGATTTGAAAGCTCTGCCCTGGCCCTGACCAGTTTGGCTCAGTGGATAGAGCGTCAGCCTGCAGACAGAAGGGTCCCAGGTTCGATTCCGGTCAAGGGCATGTACCTTGGTTGCGGGCACATACCCAGTAGGGAGTGTGCAGGAGGCAGCTGACGGATGTTTCTCTCTCATCGATGTTTCTAACTCTCTATCCCTCTCCCCTCCTCTCTGTAAAAAATCAATAAAATATATAAAAATAAAATAAAAGCTCTGCCCGGGCAAGTGCCACAAAGGGCCCGAGTCGTCCAAAAGCTCGTTAAGGGATTATTCTGACTGGTCAGTGGAAACAGCCTTTCCCGGGTGCCTGAGGCTGACTGATCGAGGGGCATGGGGACAGTAGTGCTTGAAAGAGGTAGGAAAAAGCACCAGTGCAGGCACCCTGGCAGCATATGGAACAGACGAAGCTCATATTTATGAGTCTTAGCACCAAGCAGAAAGTCCTCCCTCATGGCCCCTGGTCTACCCGCGGTCCTGTCTCCCGGCCCTCGCCTGCCTGGAGGCTAAGCCTAGGGCACTGAGGACACAAGAAATCTAGAAAACCAGACACTCACTCAGGAGTTAAAGAGCAGAGTCCAAGGGCTGGAGTTTCCTGGCCAACAATGACTTCACATTCTTGGGAATAAACTATTGACCAGATGCACAAAGAGAAGATCCATGTGCAAAAACGGGCACAGAGACAAAGGCAGGATTCCGAACCCAGAAAGTCTTTCACAGACAAATCCACCCTGTGGGACTCAGCTCCCAAGCCCTGGTCCCCAAAATCCCACTGAAGAGCAGGAATCACACCTGCCTGACTGAGCGGGGAGGGTGCTTTGGACTCAGTCCCAAAGACAGCGTGTCCTCAGCAGATAACTTCCAGGAAGGTGATACCTTTGGGCTCCATGTACTTGGAAGTCCAATTCAAATATGATCACTGTCTGGAAAACTAGCCTTTTCTGCCCTGGCAAATGTCCTTTCTATCTGTTTTAAATTTAAAAGGAATAAGTGTCCTAGGATGTTTAGAAAATGTAACTCCATATTCCCGTCAATGGGTCATTATTTCAGCAACCCTGAAACCGTTTTATTCTACATCTTGCATTGGCAGCTGATATCTGCAGAAAAAGAAACTAAGGCAGCAATGAGGTGGAAAGTTGGTGAAAGTCAAAATGCTTACAAACAAAGATTGAGACTTTCAGCAGTGAGCTCCTTAGGGCCAGGAGTGTGTCTTGTCCCTTTCATCAATAGTATCATGATACCTAGCACTGAGTTGGGGATTTCAATAAGGATTTGATGAAGGAAGGAAGGAAAGAAGGAAGGAAGGAAGGAAGGAAGGAAGGAAGGAAGGAAGGAAGGAAGGAAGGAAGGAAGGAAGGGAGGGAGGGAGGGAGGGAGGGAGGGAGGGAGGGAGGGAGGGAGGGAGGGAGGGAGGGAGGGGAAGGAAGGAGGGAGGGAGGGAAGGAAGGAGGGAGGGAGGGGAGGGAGGAAGGGGAAGGAAGGAGGGAGGGAGGGGAGGGAAGGAAGGAGGGAGGGAGGGGAGGGAGGAAGGGAGGAAGGGAGGAAGGGAGGAAGGAGGGAGGGAAAGAGGGAGGGAGGGAGGGAGAGAGGGAGGGAGGGAGGGAGGGGAGGGAGGGAGGGAGGGAGGGAGGGAGGGAAGGAGGGAGGGAGGGAGGGAGGGAAGGAGGGAGGGAAGGAAGGAGGGAGGGAGGGGAGGGAGGAAGGGAGGAAGGAAGGGAGGGAGGGAGGAAGGGAGGGAGGGAGGGAGGGAGGGAGGGAGGGAGGGAGGGAGGGAGGAAGGAATTCATGCTTACACACATGCATGTGTAGATGAGATGGCCCTTTGTAGTACCTTCTCTCCTGAATGGATCTGAATTTCAAGCCTAGTCCTCTTCCCTCATCTCCATTCCTGCATCTTTAAATACTCTCTGGCCATTGCTCATTGGGTGAGCTGGCATTGTTTTAAGATTAAATCTAAGTACATCAATAGCTCATCATCTGTACATGCAGATTACAGAGGCACCTGCCAACGCAATGGGAAATAAGTGGTTAGGAACCACTGCCCTACAAACTTGTGCGCTTTAACTGACAAACAGTGTGACCATCAGAGAGTGGTATTGTGGTTAACAAAGGCAGGCTTTACTTGATGTCCTTAACATTCACTGTCATCCGGTGATACGAAAGACAATGATGGGGTAAATTTCACCCCTTTAAACTTGACCTAAAGGTTAAACTTATACCCAGGCAGCTGTATGTGGATAACAACTTATCAGTCTATAGACATTTCTATCTCCAATTAGGATATGAGTTTCTTTGTTGTTACAGAATCTTTAGGAAAAAGAGCTGGCTGCAGTTATTTCTGGTTTATCAAGGAGTTTGTGAGAAACAAAGGCTGGAAATACAAAGAAAAATATAAAAATACATGTGAAGTAAAGCTCTAATTCAAATAGCCACCTTTGATGTATTATTTAGACAAATGTCTGTTTCAAAACAGCTGAACGGTTTCTTAACCAATGGCAAAAAATAAATAAAAAAGGAAAATGGTTATTTAATAATTTAGTACTTGTATACATTTTTGCCCTCTAGCTATTCTAAAACATACTTAAGAAAAATGTGGTTTATTTCACTGGGTTAACTGACCAGATAAGTGATTTAATACTGTTTATAAATACATGCTTAAGAACCTATCTGTTTCCACCAGTTCTTAAGCACATTGTATGGCTGCTATTGCCAAGAATTTTGTAAAGTTTCTGATTTATTCACCCAGAATTGACAGAGTCATTACTTATATGTACACAAACAGTAGAACTTTAGAGGCTATTATTGTCCATGTAGTGAGATAATGAAGCAAATATTATAAGAAAGAACTGAATGCTGCAGTGCATATACTGAGTGATCGTAAAGACACATTAAAATGCAAAAATAATGGGAAAATACTGAACATTTCCCTTCACGCTGTGATCTAGTTCGGGCAACTTGATCCCTACACCTGCCACCTGCTCTCAGTCAGGAGCCACTTGTGCCACCATAGGCACCTTGAGATAAGCATCACCTCTCATCCTTAAAAGAGGCTCAAGTTATGAAACTGTTCGTGGCTTCATTACTTGATTCTGTTTAAGGCATGGACAGATTTCTGCACTGGCTAAAGTACTGGAATAATATTCCTAAGATTCCTACTAACGTAGAAGTGCTACGACTTACCCAGCGGTAACTCCTTAGCCTACAAACAAGAACAAAACAGGATTCTATGCCTCGCCTGAACTGGAGCTTTGTAGCAGGTTTTGATATGAATACCATATGCTTGTCTAGAAGCTTGGATGTTTTCAAAGTACTCCTGAAAATGTCATCCAGAGAAATAAATTACTAAGCTCCCGGAACGTAAGCCACGCGTCTCAGGGTTAGCTGGACTGGCTGGTCGGGGCCCTGCAACCGAAGGTGCCAGTAATTCAGACAAAATTCTAAAGGAAGCGAAGGGACCACGGTTTCCCGAGCAGGGAAAGAAAAAAGGCAGAGGGAGACTCTGAAGCAGCCTTAAAGAATGAATTCTAAGGGCCAGAAGGGAACCAAGTGGACTTTTCTCCTGGCTCAGAAGGAGGTGGAGACGAGGAAAGAGGCTGAGAAGCAGAGGGGCTGAGGCGGCTTCTGTCTGAGATAGGAAGCTGCACCCACAGGAACACCTCCCTGCCGGAGGACATGCTCTCTTCCCGGGAGGTCCTGTCCAGGCACAGATGGACCGCCCTCCTCCTCCAGGGGCTCCCACGGAGCAAGTCTATGAATCCTGCATAACTGACCCGAGCAGGCAAGCACCCTGGGCCACCATGGTGAATGTTTACGCTGCTGGTAAAATGTAGACCTCTGTGCAAACCCGTACCACCTATCAGCCTTTAAATGATGGTGACTGCAAAAGAGTAAGCTGGCCCCCAGCCGGGAGGAGAGGCATCGGCCTTCCCAGGCTGCTGCACGGACTTGGGCCCCGGCAGCTCTCTCAGAAGGCACATCGCAGGCGGCAGGTGGCAGGTGGCAGGTGGCAGGTGGCAGGTCATTGCAGCGGGCCAGGCTCTGCTGCGCCAGTGAGTGCTAGATGCTGCTCAGAGCTCCCGGGTGTGACGTGCTGGCCACTGGCTCATGGAGTTAGTGTCTCGATGCTGTTGTGTGATTAAATCAAGACAGACTAGGTAGAGAGGGTAAGAGTACATTTTTATCATGCAAAATTTCAAACACAGACAAGAGTAGAGTAAATACGATAGTGAGCCCTCATTTACCCATCACCCAGTTTTAACAATTATCGCAATATTTTGCTATTTTTCTTTTTATTCCTTTTCTTTAGAATCCACTTTCTATTCAAATTTCCCCAGTTGTCTCTCAGATGTCGTTTTTCATTATCACGTTGGAATCAGGATCCAAGGTAGCCACGTTGCTATGGCTGCTATGCCTTAGGTAAATTCTTGGCGTTCTTCATTCCTCGAACTTCTTGAAGTCCCACTGTGAAACCGGAGGCCAGAGCAGCACAGAGTGTTTGTTGTATCATTAGCTGGAGATTCTGAACTCCTCAAAGATGAACTCAATGCATGTGCCCCTCGTGACGTTTGGGAAATTAGCACAAAATTGGAGACCTTTGCTCTTCCCAACCCTTCCCCTTTCACTCTCTGTCCGTTTTCCCGCAGCATCCGTACATCGATTGTTCCTTCACCTTCTGATCGCTGATTTCGGGCGCCCTGTAAATGTGTTCAGCTTTCCTTCTTGGGCAATGTCTCTTCATCGTGGCTTCACACGCCAACATCCAAAAGAAATGGGTCCCGACCCCTAGGCCATCTGCTCTGGTCAGGTCAGGGATGGTGGGCTGGGCAGGAAACATTTTCCTTCTGTTCGTGCTGAGAACGAAGCTTCTGGAATCGCTCTGTGCCTTGCCTCACAGGGCAAGAAGCAGGGAGGCCATGTGTCTGCAAAGATCTTCTGTATGTTGACTGGAACTGGGCCCTCGGCAGGGGCTCCGTCCCCATCTAAACCAGCCGTGAGGCTCTGCCCCGAGCCTGCTCCCACCAGCTCCGCCGTCCCAGGGCCTGTGCCCCAGGCCACACGGCACAGCCAGGTCCACCTCATGGAGCTCTTGGCACTTTTGTTTCAAAGCAAGGCGGGCAAACCATGCCACCGTTTGCCACGAGGACTTATTATGAAGCTACAAATGAGGCTCTCTTAACAGGCCACAGTGAAAAAGTTCCACGAGGAAAGGCCGGGACCTTCCAGAGAGGCTTCAAGTGGCTGTCAAGTGGCTGAGGCGACAAATGGCAAAGCATCTGGCTTAGGCGCCACTTGACGCAATTATTAAAATAATCCCAGGCTCTGGTTTTTGTTTGTTGATTTGTTTTTCTTTAAAAGACGAGTTTTACCACATTCCCATCTGGTCCCTTCCCTCCACAAACACCTGAAGGACCCACGGCCTCCACCACCTGCTGTTCGTGGCCCGCGTGTACGGTCCTCTAACTACAGGGCCCCCATGCCAGCACGCCGACTGGCCAGCGAGAAGACACAACACAAGAGCTTTTCAGTTACTTGCTAATTAATTCATGCTGGTCTACAGTCTGTCTCTGAAAGTGTTCATGAAAAACTGAACTCATTTCAAAATAAGCCAGTCACAAAGGACAAACACTGTATGGTTCCACTCAGGTGCAGTATGTAAAGTCAAAATCGTAGACACAGAGAGCGGAAGGTGGTTGCCAGAGGCTGGAGGACAGAGAATTCGTGTTTAAGGGGTGTGGAGTTTTGCAAGAGGAGAAAGTTCTAGGGATCTATTGCACAACGATGTGAATATACACTACTGAGATGTACACTTAAATGGATAGGATGGGCCTGGCCAGTGTTGCTCAGTGGTTGAGCATCAACCCATGAACCAAGAGGTCACTGGTTCAATTCCCAGTCAGGGCAGATCAGTGTTCCTCTCTCATCTACACTGAATGGTCAGATTATTAAGATCTCTGAACACATAATAATCTGGCCACTCAGTGTACTTCTCTTGAGTACCTCATTTATTTGATATCAAAGATACTATAAATCGTGCACCTGATCAGTTTTCCCCTTTGCACTGGCTGATAGAAAGCTAAGGGCAAATAGGAGGTTGATCTCCAGCAAAAGTCTAGAATACTTTTGGTACCCATTTGAGATACAAATACACTGAGTAGCCAGATTATTATGCGTTCAGAGATCATAATAATCTGGCCACTCAGTGTATGTTTCTAACTCTCTTTCCCTCTCCCTTCCTCTCTAAAATCATCAATAAAAAATATTTTTTTAAATTTTTAATGGGTAAGATGATAAATTTAATGTCGTGTGTTTTTGCCACAATATAAATAGATATGTAAATAGATAAATAAATAAAAACTTAGTTCAAGCAATCTCACTTGATTTGGCCCTGAACCAAAAATAAATACCTTCTACAGTTTTGCACTTCTCATCTTTACACTACTCTTCCTTTTTTTTTGTAAATAGAGAAACTGAATATTTCCCCTTTAACTTCTATGTCACCAAAGTCAGTTGACGATTTTGGTATTGTTGGGTTTTTTAAATCTATGCTGGAGCTCAGAGAAGGCATTCTTTTGGAATATAAACCACTCACTTGTATGCAATATTAATTATTCTTTCCCAGAGATTTTCATTTTACTAATCAAGAGGTAACAGAGTTGAATTTTTAGCACTTATCAAATTCTATCTCTAAAAGAAAATCCCATTTTGGAATCTTCAGGAGTTTCTTACAAGCACAATCAGAAGGGCCTGAGCCAGAAATGTTGTCCAAAGTCTCCATAGCTTCCTGCGTGCTGACCAGATGTCCCCACAATGCCAGCTTCCACATTAATCTATAAATGTTTTCCAATGGCCGATCCTCGGGTCTACTGGAAAGTGAGCCTACAAAACGCCCACTTGGCAGTGGTGGGAGAGCCCCTGGGGCAGGGCCCTCTAGCTCCTACTGAAGATTCTTAATATGCTTCAAGCAAGTGGGTCTCCTGGACAAAAGGGAGGGGGCCGGGGCTGCCAACAGGGATAGAAACATCCCTGAGCCAAGACTGACCCCAGTGCCAGTCAAGAAGGAGCCAGCTGAGGATTCTCAACTCTCCCTGCCCAGCAAGATCACCCGGAGAGCTTTTGGAAAAGGGACGCCCAGGACCAACTGAATCAAAATCGCTGTAAGATGGAGCCCAGGCATCCGACTCTATTTTTTAAAACGTCCTGGAGATTCCAACGCACAGTGAGTCTAGAACCGTGTCCTGTAGCACTCTGATGCTCTTCACGGGGTGTAAGGCAACACTAACCCCGCCCCAACTCCTCTCTTCCTAGGGAAAATGCCAAGCTTTTTCGGTGTCCTACGGCTTCTCTACGCAAAGTGCAATCCTCCTCCAGCATCTGCGTCACCGGGAGCTGGAGAGAAGTGCAGAATCTTGGGCCCGCCCACACCTCCTGAAGGAAAAGCTGCATTTAACAAGATCCCAAGCGATTCCTCTGCACATTAAGGCGGGAGAAGCCCTCTACATGCCGTTTTATGGTGCCATTTTTATATTTCGAGTTCTTTCTCGGGATCTCTGAAAATAAAGGATGCTATTTGAAATATGGTTGCCTGTCTTCAGTATGCTCGCCAAGGGCTGTCACTCCCAGATAAAGCAATTTCCATTTCCATTTCTGCTGTCACACTGACATAACAGCGTCAAGTTGAGAAAAGCTGTTCCCTCTGAAGTTGAACTCTGTCCCTTGGCCCAGATGGTCCTCTAGGCCTCTGCGCTATTTCTCAATCAGAAACAGAAGAAACCCCACCCTCACATGTCCCAAAGGCCGAGAGAGAAGAGTGATGTGTATGTGGGGGTGTCAAAGCATTATCACATCTCCTTTAAAATTTCATTTTCCCTTCACATCCAGATCTAGCCCAGAAAATAATTTATATTGAAGTTTCTTAAAGTTTCCAATTAAAAAATCTTGGAAAGTAGTTGACCTATATTTACTGTAACCATACTTTCCAAAAAAAAAATTCCAGACACAAGCTCTGATAAGCCTCTGTGTACTTACCACACTAGTTAAAAATAAAGTGTGTTGCTTTTTTCCTGCTTAAAAATAACCCATGTTCATTTTAGAGAGCAAGGGAAGGTCAAAGACGAAACAAACCGCCTGCAGACCCACCATCCAGAAATAACCTCTATTATCCCTTTGACCCATATTTCTCTTCAGTTTCTGTCTATAACCGCAGATAATTTTTATTGAGGAATACACTGTATATATAATTTTGCATCCTGAATTTTCCAATTAAAGTTATGTCACAAGCATTTTGTTACATCACTGAAGATTCTGGGTAAACCTTACTTTCCATGGCTGTATAATAGTCTATCTTTGCAAACACCATAATTATTTTTACCCACTATAAATATCATTGAAAATTTAGATTAGCATCATTTTTTTTGCTATTATTAAAAATACTGTGACAAACATTCATATAAATATATATTTGTTCACACTTCTGGAAATTTCCATAGCATATCCAAGAAGCAGAACTATTGCATGATGGGATAAAATCTTTTTAAATCTCTCCATAAACATCACCAACATTTTAATGGAAACATTTACCAACTTGTACTTACTACCTGTTCCTGATAGTACCCATGAGAAAATACTTTAAATCAATACTATTCCAGATAATTTGGAAATTTGTAAAAACATATTTATTGAGCACTTACTATGTGCCAGACACTTTGCTAAGTGCTTTCTACGTACTGTCACTCCTTACAAAGCGCCATGAGAAAGGACAAGATGTTATAGTTCCCATATGACACACACAGAAACCTGGGTGACTAGACCAAATTATTCAGCCAGCCATTGTAGAGCTGAAGTTATGGGGGAGCGCATTCACTGAGTGTGTGTTTTCGGACTCCAGTGACCATGCCCTCCGGAGGCTTCCGCAGGGGGGCTCCCGGGCAGAGCCTGGAGAGGATCAGTGAGCCGCGGGAGAGGACCTATCGGCTGTGCAGCCCGAGGACAGTCAGCGGCCCGGGCGGAGATCCCTGTGCATGAGGCCCGGACAGCCCTGGGCGACGCTATGCTCTCAGCCACACTGGCGAGTGTGGGAAGCGCGAAGGGAAAGGACACCATGGCGAGCCAGGGCTGAGTGGTCATTTCCGAGCGCACGTGAGACTCCAGAAGCCCCTTGGACAGAGTGTGGGATTCACGGAAGGAGAGCGAAGTACTGGGGCCTCCGAAGCTCTATAGCGGGCGCTGAGGCCGGGGCAATCCTATTGAACCCAAGGCCATCCTGACCTAAAGAAAGGGAACTTCCATCTTGCCTTTTCAGGTGAGTGGGATGACTCAAGAAACCCCACCTCTGCACATTTTGCAGGCTGTTCAACGCTGTTCATGCCGAGAACAAAACTTCTGGAATCTCTGGCTGGACTCTGCTGTCTTTTAACAAGCAACTTGTTGTATAGGTTTCTTTAAAATAAAATAAAATCCTGACGATGATTATCAAAATGGAGAACACCAAGTGTAAAAGCTATAATATAATTTGTGTGTTCTGGGATTTCAAATATAAGGCCCATGGTCCCTAAGTGATCTTTGTGTGAAATTCTCTGGGTTGTGAGCCTCCTAAAATTGTATACACACTTTGGTGAATATATGAAGATACATGAATTTTTTTTGGTGCACTCTCATAAGATTCTCAAAGGGATGTTTAAAAAGAATTACTGGGAACCGTTAATTTTTGACACAAAGGTTTTAAAATCTAAATGGATGAGAATCAAACTTAACTTCACAGTGTGCAAAGCAAAATTTGTGATAAATAATTACATTTACAACGTTAGCACTTTCTGTTTTGAGAAGTGCCATTATCAAGATACAATATCCTAGCTAAATACTTAGTTTGGTTAACCATAAACAGAGTGTAATAAGTTAACTTCCCAATGGTTAGTCCTTGCTGGTGATAGGTTATCACCTCAGTCTTTAACTACTTTACACAGTAGAGACTTCGAACTGCATTTTTGGGATAAAGAGCCTGAGACTCAGAGAGTTAAGTAACATGTTAAGCCCTTTGGCTGGTAAAGCGAGAGCCAAGCTTTTAACACAGGCCTAGTGGGTTCTGAAGTCTGTGGGTTTCCAACAAGGCAAACCACTATATTTTGAAATTTATAATCTGTTTTCCGAAATCAGAATGTTCAGTTTAAGTTTTTCCTTTAACGGGGGGTGGTTAAACTAGAATATTTTATAGCAGCAATTATGTTTACCAGCTGTATCATGAGTGATTTTAAAGTATTAGCAGTCCTGACACGGTAAGGCCATCACAATGCATTTTCTCTACCTTTCTCCGAGCAGTGAGTCAGTGCAGCCTGAAATGCTGCTGGAACCCAGTCCCGAGCTTCCCAGGACACTCCCTCTTGGGCCAACGAAGCAGCCTAATGTCCCCGTGAGAACTTTGAGTCCAGAATGGCAAGCTCTGCTCTGCCAACGGCGTTACCAAGAGAACTGGGGGAGGTGTGAGCACCCGTTACCTCTTTCACAGAATGGGAGTCCTACCACCAACCTCTCACTGGGCCGTGCGGAGCAACAGAATTAGGGCTGAAGTCTCCCCAGTGGCAGATGGCTTTTAAAGAACATATACAACTGCATGTGTGTGTCACAAAGGGGAGGTCCCCTAGGGGAAAATGCCGGGGAGAGAAGGAGACAGTACCTACAGCTTTAAAACAGAACATGTTCAAAATGGGAAAACGGCACGGTAGTGGTTCTCTCAACCGCACTGCCGTGCTTCGGGGCGTGTCTTCGGTGTGCAGCCACAGGTCGTCGTGAGGCCCCAAGGTAATCCCTCATGATTCATGACTACAAGGCACCATCACCATTTCCAAGTGGTTGGGAAGCATTAATCCCCAGAAGCAGCGGTTTTCTCTTTTAGCAAGAGGAAGAAAGGAAGCGGGGAGGCTTGGCTCGGAGGGCAGGTCTAAGGATGTCCCAGCACACACGGGCTCCAGAGAAATGTCTTGATGGAGATGCTGGAAAGCACAGCTCGCTCTACCTTAGCCAATCACAGTTTCCAGCACAGCTTCCAAAAATCTATCTGTGTGTTTGCTGGCAGAGCCCCTTCTAAGTTATTGGATTCTAGCACACTCAGCTCAAATATCAGCTTGTGTCCTTAGAACTGAGTCACCAACATCGCAGACTGCCCAAGTGGCCTCTCGCCTCCTCTCACCGTGTCACTGAGTGGGGACAGCCTCGCGTGAGCCCAGGCGAGGGCCGGCTTGCCTTGGCGTGCCCCGCTCCTTAGCAAACTTCCTTCTTCACACACAAATGGAACTGTGGACATTTGCTTGCCAATGACAACTCTTACCCATGTTGATTTACCCTGGAGAAATGTCATTTCTAAATCATCACCGAAAGTCTAGCCAGTGTTCTCAATGGAGGGATATCGCCCCCTAGGGAGCACTTTGGAAATCTGTGGGACCTTCCCTGATAATTACGAAGATTGGGCGTCTCAGCATTTAGTGAGTCAAGGCCAGGAACATGAGACAATTTTGTTCAACTTTTCAATGTCCCACCAAACAGTTACGTAGGTGAGAAATTCGTCTATAGTTTTCTGAGCCTGGAACTCAACTCCATTTTTACATATAAATAGAAAGTATTTTGCACAGTTTTAGAAGATACTGAATTTTCCAAGAATGCAGCCATCATGTAAGCCAGAGAGAAAATTGTACATTGTGTCTTCTAAGTGTTACCAAGGAGTGTTCATCATTTCAAAAAATTATGGCATCAACAGCAACCCAGCTCACACCATAGCAGTCTCCAATCCAACACAGTGTGTCTGATTAGAGGTCACATTCAAGATGGTGTTGGCTAAGCCCTAATCAGTCCTCTTACCTGGTTGTGCCTAAGCACTTGCATATTGAAAAGAAAGCTGTGTTATTTTATTATAAATGCTTTTCTTTTCCCTTTATCACCCAGGCACTATACTGATTTTTAAAAATTAACCTCTGTAGGTAAGTGACATAACCTAGGAATATGATAATAAACATATTTGTTTTTTAAAAGAGTCTTTGATTTGAATCAGATTTAAACACTAGAGTAAACCATGAAAACTCCTTAGGTTAAGTGTTAACTAACTAAATGGTTTTTAAGGATTTTTAGATAGAATGTGAAATTAACTATTTCTGTTTAATGGTGCCCTGTAAGGGGCAATGTTATTATGAGTTTCTAATATTCAATCATAGGTACCCCTGAAATAACATGGGAAGTTTTAAAAAATTAACAATATCTGAACCCATACCCTGACCAATGAAATCAAAATCTATCAAATGCATGTACTGAAACCCTAAGACAATCCCTCAGAGGAGTGATTCTCCATCCTGAGCACATATTAGGAGGTACCCCTAAATGTGGCAGCAACCCCAATAAGAACATCTAAGTGACACCCAGGCCACATTATTTTCTTAATATTTCCCAGGTGATTCTAACGTGACCATGGTATGGAAGAGTGACTAGGGGTTCTGAGAAGGTGAGGTGTCAGTCAATGAAGGCTATCCACTCTAGAACTAACTCCTCAGGCTTTGTGTCTAAGCTATACCACTTACTTCTCTGTGCCTCAGTTTCCTCCCCTGTCAAATGAGGGTCACAACAGCATCTGCCTCAGGGGATGTGGGAATTAAATTAATACATGAAAGGCCCATGTGATGGCACCAGTTGTCTTTTTGTACTCAGTTCTCACCCAGTGAGAATTGGATAAATATTAGAAAAACACTCAGCATAATCCCATTCCTTTGAAGCATCATTCAATCGTCGCATCTTATTAACACCTGTTTCTAAAGTGATAGAATATTCTGATTTAAAACTGCTTCAAGGTGGCAAACAACCATTCTTCAAATTTTTACTTCTTTTAGTCCCACTCATGATTCAGTCAAAATAAGACATTGTTAAGTCAGGTCTCCTGTGTTCTACATTATTCAACAGTTTGCCACAGTCCAAGGCCAAGGGTAGAGGCTGGAGTCAACCCCAGAAAGAGCCAGGGAGAAGAAAGTATCCCACAGTCATTTTAAAGTAAGCATCAATATTCTCAAGCATATTTTTCCGTGTTCAGTATGTTTTGAGAGTATGTCTCAATGTATGTGAGGTATGAGCAAAAATTTAGATCTTCATGACAATAGAGAGGTCAAAGAAAATGAGACTGCAGGGAGCTGAGGACGCAGGGACTACAGGATGACTCTGAAAGGAGAAAATCTCATCAGAGCTCAGATGGTTGACTACACAAAGGAAATTCGCCTGAGCAGCTGTCCGGCGAGCTCCACGCATGCACAGACACTTCAGTATTATTTTCCTGGCACTCAGCAATTCATTCCCCAGATCTGAGCACATCATCCCCATCCTAATTGACGCTGTGGCCACACTTAACCGGGAGAGGAAGATGAGCCAAGCTCCTCGCGAATGGCACACCATAATCGGAACAGTAATTCGCATCTCTTCTTCCCTTCTTCTGTTTTAATTCACAGCGGTGTATATGTATAATTTTGTGTGTATACAGTTTTATAACTTGAGTGATCTACACCTTCTAAGATGTAAGGAGAGTCAGTCTGCGTTCTACCAAGGAGGTAAGCATGACTTCCCAGAGAATGACAAGGTAGCAAGCTCGCCCAGTCCTCCAGCACCCCCACCCATTCTGGGGACGGTGTAGCTGCCATTTTCCTACATACTTGACTTTCCCTTATAATGTGACTCAATTTCTTCTAGAATAGGAGTTAGCAAACTTTTCCTTTAAAGCTCGAGACAGTAAATATTTTAGGCTTTGTGGGCTGTCTCTGTCTCACAGTCTTTCTTTTCCTTCTTTCTTTAATTTAAAAATTATTTCTAGCTCCAGGGATGTACAAAAACAAAAGCTAGATTTGGCTTGTGGCCTGTAGTTTGCCAACCCAGCTCTTAACGGATCTAATAAATGAGTGCCCAGGACTCACTCAGTGCTAAGGTTTGTATTCCTGGGCGGAGCAGAATATGGGGCTGGATGGGGAGTAAGAAGAAGGTGGAGTCGGGAAGGACACCTAGCAGGGCAGGGACAATATCCAGACCCTTAATCCAGAGGGGCAAATCCACTTACATCTTACTTTAAAGGTGTCAGCTTCTTTATTTTTATTTGGACTTAAAGAAGGGTGAGAGGAAAGAGAGTTGGGGGAGAATTTTCCACGTATATGAAATAGCCTTGGAAGACAGAAATAAGATCTCTTGGAGAAAAAGGCAGGCACACTGCCCACTGTAAAAGACGTGGGTTCTCTAAGCTCGGGATCCTCTCCTGTAATGCAAGCCACTGCAGGCACGGGTGTCACCTGGCCCTCCTGGCAGTGCCCTGGAGAACTGGGCTCAGGACTTGTGCAAAAACACGCGAACAGTCTGGCTATGCTGTGCTGAGGGTAGTAACTGTCCTATGTCTCTGACCCAGGTCTTGTGTCTTTCTGGGCCTGGACCTTGACCAAAGGAGCCTGCAGAGAAAGGAACCACGAGCCAGGAAGTCATCCCTCAAAGCACGCTGTGACCTCTTCAGAGGGTTGTATACTGATGAAAGCAACTGCATACACTGCTCAGGCTGTCCGCGTGAAAAGAGTCAGAAGACTGTGAGACGTTTGAGAGCAGTGACTGTTCTGTTCACTTTTGTGTCTGATTCAGAATCTAGAACAATGCCTGGCACATTGTGGATATTTAGTGAATGTGAAAGGAAGGGAGAAAGGGAGGGAGGGGGAAAACCAAGGGGGAAGGGAGAGAGGGAAGGTGAGCAGGAGGAACTCACTTTAGGTCTTGTGTAAACATTGTCATAAAGATTTTCTGTGATTTTTCAATTTTTCCAAACAGAAATAAGACATTTCTAGTTCTGTCACTTTAAAGCAGGGGTGGGGAACCTTTTTTGGATCTTTATAACATCACTGGAGGGCCAAACACAATTATCAGCTTAAAAACTAGGCTGCTGTATTTGGTCAAACATTTAACTAACTCACTCCAATGCCTGGGCAGAGCAGATGAAATAATTTCGCAGGCCTTATACAACCTGTGGGCCAGACATTCCTCACCCCTGCTTTAAAGTAAAGGATAATCTTATCTATGACTCCTTACCCACAGCTTGAGGAGAAAATCCAGGAGTAAACTAAAGCAATGAAGATTGAAAAAAAGAACAAGGTTGGAGGGATCACAACACCGGATATCAAACTATATACTACAAGGCCATTGCCATCAGAACAGCCTGGCACCGGCATTAAGACCATGGAACAAAACAGAGCGCCCAGAAATCAGCCCATGTCTCTATGGACAATTAATATTTGACAAAGGAGACAAGAACATACAATGGAGTCAAGACAGTCTCTTCAATAATGGTGTTGGGAATATTGGGCAGTTACATGCAAAAAAAATGAAACTAGACCACCAACTTACACCATACACAAGAATTAACTCACAAATGGATAAAAGACTTAAATGTAAGTCACGAAACCATAAAAATCCTAGAAGAAAACATAGGCAGTAAAATCTCAGACACCTCCCATGGCAATATTTTTGCCACTGTATCTCCTAGGGCAAGGGAAACAAAGGAAAAAATAAACAAATGAGACTAAATCAAACTAAAAAAGCTTCTGCACAGAAAAGGAAACCACCAACAAAAATGAAAAGCGAACCCACTGTATGGGAGAACATATTCACCATAGATGTATCTGATAAGGGGTTAAATTCCAAAATATATAAAGAACTTACACAACTCAACACTAGAACACCAGGAAGACAAACAACCCAATTTAAAAATGGGCAAAGGACCTGAGTAGACACTTCCCCAACGAGGACATACAGATGACCAAGAGACATATGAAAAAATGCTCAATGCCACTAATCATCCGAGAAATGCAAATTAAAACGACAATGAGATATCACCTCACACCTGTCAGAATGGCTGCCATCAATAAATCAACCAACAACTAGAGCTGGTGAGGATGTAGAGAAAAGGGAACCCTCGTGCACTGCTGGTGGGAATGCTTGAGGCAGTCATCCAGGCTTGATGAGACTGAGGTCTTCACCATGGCTGTGACAATGAGAACAAGCAGATCCAAATGGCGTTGGAGGGGACCAAGCTGTGGTAGTGATAACAGAGTAGAGTTTCCCCGTGCAACACCTTTGTTGGCTGCAGCCCTTTTTATAGCCATGATGGGTATAGCAGCCTCAGTACTAAACCAGGCGCTCCCAGGACAGGACTCAGCCACAAAGCATGTCAGAAAGCCAAGGGCATTGATTGAGACTCAGGGGATCCATAAATTAACCCAAAGAAGAGACTTTGCCCATCTTTTCCAAAAAGGAAATTAAGCAACTCAGCTACCAATTCACCAGCAAGTCCCAATTCTCCAAATAAAAGGGCAACTGTGAATGCAGCGGAAGCCCCAGGGTCCGTCCCCCGGGGGCCCGGGGCTGGAGCGGAAGCATCTGGTGTCCAGGGAAAGCGGACCCACTGAGAGTTAAGGGCTGGAGGGGCGCCAGGATAGCAGGAGCCGAGATGTGTCCAAGTCTGGAGAAACTTCACAGCTCATTAGACGACAGCCTATGTTTTCTAACCACCTACACAAACATTTGTGGATTTTTCCCTGTGATCTAGGCTGATGATAAGCTTTGGGGAAATTTATAAAGTAGCAGTCTTCCAAACTTCCTTTGTACCAATCTTTCCTTTAATTACGATCCCTGACATTAATTATTAGGAATATAAGAGTGAGTCCCTTGAACAGTGAATCCCTCAGGGCCTTTTTAAAAGAAAAATTTATACAGAACCTGCTGTTCCATGGCACAGCATGCCATTATCCATCAGTAACTCCAGGACCTCCAAAGAAAACATGAGTGCCTAACAAAAAGAGTTCGACCTACAGCAGAAGTAAGTTAGTTAGTTCTTTGGCCTCCCAGCAACCGATTTCAAAGTGTAAACATTTCATTTTCTGCACCGTGAGGCATGGGGAGTAACCTGAGCCGGTCAGGATAGGCTGTATGTCATGCTGCAGTAACAAAAGACCCAAACACCTGAGGGGCTTAAACACAGGTTCGTTTCTTTTTCATGTTCCGTGTCTAACACAGACAAGCAGGGGGCTCCACTCCCTACAGCCACTCAGTGGTCATGCTAAGAGACCAGCCACCATCTCCAATCTCTGACTGTCAGAGAGAAGAAGATGTGCGGAAATTACCTCACAGTCTCTTAATGCTTCTACCTAGAAATAACACATAATTCCACTCACATTTCATCAGCCAAAGTAAGTTATGTGGCCACACTCACTCTAAGCAGACAGGGAAGTGAAATCCTACCACGTGCTCAGAATGGGAGAGAACCAGAAATGCCTGGTGAAAAGCTAATGACAAACACAGTGCCCACCTTTGGAGAGAGTCTAAACTCTAAACCATCAGGGACTAATTGTAAATGAGAAAGGAGTTGAGAAAAGAGCCTAAAACAGTTGAGAAGATTTCACAGAAAAGCCAGATCAAGCTTGGTCTTCAGGAAGGAGCAAGAATTGGATAATCTCTGAGGAAGGCATAAGATACAAACGGGGATGGCATTGACAATGACTCCGAGGGCATCCTGAACACGGCATTCACAAAGATAATGAGGAACCTGGCTGGGAGTGTTCCACGTTACCAGAACTCTCTTTCCCTAAACAGCTGTTGTATGACTTGGCATCCCTGAGTACACAGTAGAATAAAAAATATATTCTAATCTGGCCCATAGAATACTGGGAAAATATGTCATTATGCTTTATTATGCTTCGCTAGTACATAATAAAAAGGAGCACAACCAACAAATGTGGACATTTGGGAACATACGGCCCAACCTCCTCCCACTCTGCATGCTCCCATCATCACAGCAACAGGTTATAGGTTGTGAGGGCTCACGGTAGTTCGGACATTTATCAAGAGCGGAAAAAGGGGGAGAGTTTTCTACGTTCCTCTTCAAATACTCATCTCTTCTTATTGGTCTCAGGACCCACCAGTGTGTAGTCTGACAATCCTAGGTGAACCTTTGTACACACAAACTCTCAGAAACAAATGTGCTGCCTAAATCTGTTCCCTTACCAAAGCCCAGCACACATTCAACAAATTAACTCTTAGTAGCAAACAGAAGAAAGGCAAAGAATGACATTGATAGTTATTTCACTATAACTTTGTGATTCGATCACAAAGCAAAAAATAGGAAATGCAGAAAACCACCAGAAATTTCTAACTCTAGACAAGAAACTGCAGTTATAAATAAACGAAAAATAGCATAGTGAAAACCCTGGTTTGTAAAGGTTAATCTGAAAGTAGCATACAGGTGGACTGAAGAAATGAGTCACAGAGACTTCATGGAGAGATGCTATATTCATTTAGACATGGACACAAGAAGAGAAATTGGAGAGCCTTATGTGAAAAAACAGAGAGGTAGAGAGAGAGCAGATTTAAAGAATGAAGGTAAGTGAAAGACGACTCAGGCTTTCCAACCTGCAAAAGGTCCTCTTAACCACGATCGGATGTGGAGTAAGGCAGGGGCCCCTAGTCCTGGATGACAATAAAGAGATTCTCGCCCTAACAGGTTTGGCTCAGTGGCTAAAGCGTCAGCCTGCGGACTAAAGGGTCCCGGGTTCAATTCTGGTCAAGGGCACGTACCTTGGTTGCAGGCTCCTCCCTGGCCCGGGCCCTGGTTGAGGCATGTGCAGGAGGCAACCAATCGATGTGTTTCTCTCACATCGATATTTCTCTCTGTCTTTCCCCTTCTTCCACTCTCTCTAAAAATCAATGGGAAAATATCCTCGGGTGAGGATTAACAAAATAAAAAGAGAAAGATTCTTACAGAAACAGAGCACACCTGGGGTAAGGAGTCATTTTGGAATGCAGGCTACTCAGTGTTTACCCATTGTTTTTACACATTTCACAAAATAAAAATATCTTCATTGAGTACAATTATAAATGTCCATAAATACACACAGAGGCCCAGTGCACAGATTTGTGCACCAGTGGGGTCCCGGACCTGGGAGGGACTGTGAGAGGGCTCCAGGGTGTGTCCAGCCCATCTCACCCAGTCCTGATTGGCCCAACCCCAGCAGCAAGCTAACCTACCAGTCATAGCATCCTCCCCCTGGTGGTCAGTGCATGTCATAGCTACTGGTCGAACGGTCTAATGCTCAAATGGTAGAATGGTCGCTTCGGCTTTTATATATATAGATAATTTAAGATATTTACTTTATTGCATAGAAAAATTGTTCAGGGCAAGTTTTTCTGAGTGATGAAAGCATGAACATCCAGGGCACCTTTGAGGAGTAACACAGAAGCACAGTGCTAGTCACTCACCCAGAAACAAGGTTAGAGGCCACATCAGGAAGTTAGGTGGGCAGAACACAGACTGAGAGTGGTGGGAGCTGCTTATTGTCGGTGACTGTTCATTTGATAATGACCTCCAATGCACCCGGAGGCTTCCATGGACATGAATGCACCCAGGAGTGGCACTGAGGGCGAGGGTGCGCTCCGCTAAATGTGGCATGGGAGATGCAAAGATACAGACTCCTGGCCCCTGCACAGAGTGCTTCAGGTCCAGCGGGAGAGGGAGACTCTTGGTGAGCACTCACCAGCCAGGTGATGCCCGGCGTACACACAGGCAGGAGAACAAGGATGAAACAACAAGCAAAGAGCGATCATCTTGGCCCCAGGGAAAATGAGGATGGCATCAGGAGGGAAGGTCATTTGTGAGCAGAACTCTGAAGGAAAAATAGATTTGACTGCAGTCCGGTGTTAAATGTCTCATTGTGATTCACTTGATCCAGTGGGGGAGCCTTCGGTAACACCAGCTCAGAATTGTCATTGTAGGGACCAACGAAAGAGCCAGTGAACTTTTTTTGTTGGATAAAACAGCAAAAGAATTCTTATTTTGGAAGACTAATGAACATCGGATCATTATACAATGAGAATATTGAAACCAATATTATCTAATTATCTACATATCTGTAGAGCCTTCCAGATCTGGGGGTGGCGCCTTTGATACTCCTTGATCCAGGCAATACTTGTGTTGCTGAGACTTGTATTTATCAAGTTTTCAAACTGAGAACAGTCACTATGTAAAGGAAGTTAGAAGCCCTTTACTGACAGGAAGAATGTGACGATAGTTCTAAAAATTACAGCACCCCCTCCTCAGGTTACCTTTGCTTTTTCCTTGGGTTATATTAACACCAGGTATTGCAACTTCATCATTTGTTCCACCTTCCCCGCCCTTATCTTCGGGGTATCTCTAAAGACTAGACTGGTCACATCTTACTCACTGCCTTTACGCTTAAATAGGACTTCTCCTCCTCAACTAGTGGGTTGGACATCTACTTCTCAATGTTAACCTTCTATAGTTGGTTCCAACACGGAATACTTTAGAGTTAAACAAGTTTGGCCTCGGGACAGTCTGAAATCTGCTCTAGAAGGAAAAGGCACAAAAATAAACGAGACAGTACATTCTATTTCTAGGTTCAGCTCGTTGAAAACTGTTTAAGTCTTACTCTGACATTTACAGAGCAATTCCAAGAATGCTTAATAGAACAGGCTTTGAATGTCTTTCTTCATCTGCAGTGCCCATTTACACATCACTAGTGTATAATTATAGTTCAGTGCTAATGCTAAAAATTTGGCAAAGGAGGTAAACTTCTATGGGCTCAATCGAGCTGAGCTATCCAGGGAAACAGCCCGGGGGGGAGTAAGAGGTCGGGCTCCACCGAAAGTGCTCAGACCCGCTCCCTCTATGAAGCTGGGTCCCCGATAAATGGACTTTATACTAATTGTCATATGCATGGACCCTGGGTCCGTGCAGAAGCAGATGCAAATCTTTCCTGAAGGAACAGCCCCTCCTGAACCCTCGCGATTCCCCAATAGGAAGATCATCAAATTCGAGCTCACAACCAAAGACCGGATTTGCAAGGAAAACATGGTCACGAGTATAGATTAATAGAAACACAAAAACATGTTTAGGACCCCATCCAAAAACTTCAGATATTAAAAATTTGTCTGATGAAGTGTATCTGTATTAAATGTTTGAAGGAATTAAATATAAAATCACTAAAATGAAAAAGCAGCAAAAGACTATTAAAAATGACCAGACAGAAATTGCTGGCGTCCATAGGTTATGCATTACCTTTCCAGAGTAGGTCCCGGGAGAGAGCTGGTTCTTGGGGGAGGTTCCCTCCCAACATCTCTCTCCGGTGTCCCTACAGCACCTTAAAATAACTCTTTTCCTGGACTTTGACCTTACTGCCAGGTTGCTCTCTATTTGGTCAGCACCTAGTATATAACTTTGAGATGAATAAGGTTTCAAAAGGGAAAGAAGAAAGAGAGAAAGGAGGGAAGCAAGGAGTGAAGGCTGCATTAGCCTGTCTGACTTATTCGTCAGGCCATCCAACTTGCAGGTCTGGTCTTGCCTTGCAGAAAGACTTGCACATCCCATGAACACAGGGTCTACTAGAAACCCCAGGCGCCTATGCACTGTTCCTCAGATGTAGTTAACAGTTCCAATTACCCACCCATGAAGCAAGAGCCCTGAGCACTAGTGCACATCGGTTTCCCTGCCTTCATCTCTCCTCTGGAAAAAGGCTGCCCTGAGAGCTGGCTGGGTGGGTGGAAAGGAAAAGAGAAAACGGGCTCAGTCATCATGCCACCCTCCACTTTCCTGTGGCAAAGCCCTAAGAAATGACGGCGGACCGTCACACAGAAACGCTGACTCCTTAATCACTGGATGCCAGGAGTCTAGCAGCAGGTTCCTACATTGGGGTCTCCATCTGCCAACTCTGGGAGAGGGAAAGCAATGGAGGGTCATTTAGCCAAAAGCACCTGCAGACTTTTTTCCCGTCTATCCACCCACAAACAGCATTGAATATCTACTTGTCTCCAACAGTGCCCTGAGCGCCATAAAGGAGTTGGAAGAAGAAGATATGGCCCTCGCTCAAAGCCTGTCTGGGAGGTTGGCTGGTATATCAGTCAGGAAAACTAAGCCATGTTTCAGGGATAAGGGATTCCCTGGGAATTAGACCTTACAGAAATGTGGGAGACACTAAAGAGGTGCCGGCTCAGAAGGCCAAGTGGGAATGTCACCTGGAGCACCTGAGACCAGCTCTGGTAGGGGAGCGAGAGCTTGCAGGGAAGCTGAGAAGCCACCGCAGGCAGCCAGGTGAGATGGAGAGGTGTCGAGGAAGCCGGCCCTTCATAGCGTCCACCTTTCTGGGTCCAGAACCTGGCGGTGGGCTTGGAACTGCTATTAGTCAACTGGGCCAGCAGCCGGGAAGATGTGCTGGACACAGAATGAAGGACACCCAGCATAAGCTGGGAGCCACTGGGCAGCTCTGCATCTGTCTGTCCCCAGACATGGCAATAATGAACTTCTGAGAGTAACGGCCATGGCTTCACCCCTGCCTTCCAAATCTCATGCCAACCTCTTTTGCCAATTCCAACCCAGGGAAGAGATTCAAGGAACCATAGCTCCCAGCTTGACCAAGTTGGCCCAGAACAGTCTAGCACAGCTGGCAATCGAGGATAGCCCCTGAGTGAAGAACGTGGCTTGAAGAAGACAGAGATGAGAGAAGGCAGGGGGAGTTTATGGAAAGCTTCATGGAGGAGGCACAGCGTTCACTGAGCCTCAAAGGAAGAATATGATTTTGAGGATGGGGAAAGGAATGAGCAAATATTTCGGTGTTTGTCCAAAGTGTATACAGCTTTCACGGAACACTGACAGGAACTGGGATGTGGTGTGGGGACAGAGAGACATGAAGAGCCTTGTCCTAGGTTTGACTCTGACCTTGGGAAAGACTGAACCAAGGTCTTGCTGACCACACCCAACGACTGGCCTCAAGTGGAGTAACAGGTCTGTACAATGGCCTCTGCTTTCTATCACTGTTTCTGTGTCTCCTTAGAAACCATTTGGCATGACTGCTCAAGAACAGAAGCCTGCTTTGAGAAGAATAAATTCTGTCTGGTTGCTTTTTAAGGGCAAATTTTAAAGTAAAGACAGCTTTGAAAACAAGTAGAGTTTTGCTCTCCACCAACCCCAGTGAGACGCCTGTCCGAACCAGTGCCCAGTAGCCGGACTGTAGGTCTGATGAGCTCATAGCACCTGGCACAGAGCAAGTAGCTCAGGAAGGAGATGCAGGACTGAGAGCTTCCACTGCAACAGGAGGAAAAGGAGTGACCACCCCCGGGTTCTGCCAGGGTCAGAAGCTGCAGTGGTGGTCAGGGAGCCTCGGGGGGCGGGCTGCATAAAAGGTTCTCAGAGAGAAAGGAGTTCAGAAAAAGAGGAGGTGGCAGTCAATGAAGAATAGGCTCCCCAAAGAAGAACTCTAACCCTCAACAAATAGTCATCCCTGTGGCCATGTGTCCTGACAGCTCAGGGCCTTTGGGTTAGGAAGCTCTTCCCGATAGCTAACATGGAGCTAACATGGCGCTAACATGGAGCTGACATGCAGTGCAGGAGCACAGAAGGACTCCTCTTGTTCCCATCCTGGTCTAAAATGTATCTCTTCATTCATATGAAGACTGAAAGTAGGAGTTGTCTCGGAGCTTCCATAGAAACATCACAAGATTTACCTATCTTTTCATTATTTTTTTAAATTTATCTTTATTGTTTAAAGTATTACAGATATCCCCCTTTTTTCTCACATTGACCCTCTCCACCCTGCACGCCCCACCCCCCAGGCCTTCACTGCACTGTCTGTGTCCTTGAGTTATGCATATATGCATATAAGTTCTTTGGTTAATCTCTTCTCACCCCCATCTCCCACCCCCACCTCCCCTCTGAGGTTTGTTAGTCTGTTCCAACTCTGGATCTATTTTGTTCATTTGTTTATTTTGTTCACTAGATTCCACATATGAGTGAGATCATGTGGTACTTGCCTTTCTCTGACTGGCTTACTTTGCTTAGCATAATACTCTCCAGGTCCCTCCATGCTGTCTCAAAGGGTAAGAGTTCCTTCTTTCTTACTGTTGCATAGTATTCCATGATGTAAATGTACCACAGCTTTTTTTTATCCACTCATCTACTGATGGGCACTTGGGCTGTTTCGGATCTTAGCTATTGTAAATTGTTCTGCTATGAACATAGGGGTGCATATATGCACCTCTTTTCATTATTTTTTAAGTCATTTCCTCTAGATCTTCAACATTTCAATAGCTCACTTCAACTATGGCACACAACACTGAGAGAAGATTCTTCATCTGCTCCTCACCTCCACCTGCAGCAGAAATTGCAAGAAATCTCTATTTTTGGAACAAGGAACTTCAACTTCTTAACCCATGTTCTACATGTTAATGTCCCACATTAGACCTGGAAGGCACCCCAGCAGCCATCTCCCCAGCTCCTCTGCCCTTATTTCCTGAGGAATAAAAAGACCCATGGTGATCACAAAAGAAGTTACTGAATAGCACTCAAGGGTCCTGACCCCAAGAAGGTTATATTTTGAATGAGCTGCTCAGTCCCTCTCTTGTGGTCCCCTCATGCGGTCAGTGGTATCTCCTTTCCGTTCTTTGGGTCAGCACTTGTGATCCCAGGAGAAGATTATTCTTTATTTTTCACAACATTATTCACAGTAAGCTCTGACTTGAGAATGACTTTGAGACATAACAACTTAAGATTTAAAGTACTATTAGTAGAGTCTGTTGACCTTAAACAGACAGACAGCCAGATATTTCTCCAGTAAAATGGGTTTATTTAGAAACAACAAAGAGTTGTAATTTGTGACATGCAGTCCCATGGTGAAACACACACAAGTCCACAGAAACACTGATGCTCTTTTAGAGCTTGAGAGGGTCTGTTGTAAACAAAGATTCCATTGGAGGAACTAAAAGTTCCAAGTATAGTGACTTCTCATTGGCTGAGCTATGGCAGCCTCCCATTGGCTGAGCTGTTACTAGGCAAGGAGGAATCTTCCCTTCCTCCTGCAGAGGTTGGCTAGCATCACTTCCTGTCGGAGATGCAGGTACCTCTCTTCATGACGGGTCTGATCTGTGCCTGAAAGTCACATGCCTGAAAGTTCTCTCTTGCAGCCTCCCGGCTCCATTTTAAATGAGGCTTCTGTTTATTAGTTTTCACAAGTCTAACTAGATAGTGCTTTTTCCAGTTCTCTTTGTGGAAACGATGTTTTCACTATTTCCCACTCTAAATATTTCATTTTTGGAGCTCAGTCCAACAAGGGAACGTTGGCGCTGTGTGTTAAGAGGTGTGCCTGAACACACACTGGGGCAAGCTGAGTATCTCTGGTGAGGACTCTATAGGTCAGCGGGATGTCATTTGGTTTAGGAAGAGGGATTCGCAATAGTCACAGAAAATGAATAAATTATTTCACAGCTGCAAAAGGAATGCGTAGATTCTTTGCCACAAGGTAAGGCAAAAGAATTATAAAATGGGTATGGAAGGGTGACAGGATCCATATTTAATAATAATATTGTTGAGAAGCAAAATTAATCTAACATAAGCAGCCTGAAATATTTTCATATGCAATGACAAAAATGAAAATTATTGGCCCCTATAATTCCTTGGGGATTATTTGTCTGTGAGCAGCATATGAAGAAACCTTTGGAACTGAATCCATATAACAGAAAACATCTGTTTGGGCATCTTTCAATTGTAATGTGTTACCGGCGGGGAAAAACTGAAATTTAGCAAGAGCAGTCTGACATGTAAACTGGCCATTTCTGACTTAAACTTTTCATAGGCTTCCTTGGCAGAAACAGTCATGCTGACCCTTTGAATTTGTCTCTTTGTCTTCTGTAATTCTTAAAAACATTTGTCTTCCCATCTTCTTATGTGGTAAGTAAGGTAACCAGACATATAAACAGAGAATAATTGCGAGGCCAGGATTAAAAACATTTCCCTATTAATATGTAATAAGGGAAGAAATGGAACAACCTGGTTGGACATAGCTGGAAAGTCTTAGTCATACAATTAAATGACCAATTTTCATTTTTCAGGTGGAGGGCTGGAAGATGGGGAAATACTGCGTCTTCCATCGTTTACAAATGGTGATCCCACACTGCCTCCAGAGGCTGTGCTCTCTCCTTCCTACGCTCCCCGCCATGTTCTCACCCCAACCCAGGCACTCAACTCCATTCACTCAGGATCCACAGAAACTAGGCTTCTCCCTGAAGTCTTTCTAAACTCACCAATGATGAAGCATCATGCAGGTAACACAGAACACTGTGACTTTTCCTCTCTCAAAATGCTCTCCTGTTTGGGCAGTTGTTTCATCTTCTTCTGCACCCCATTTGCCGATTTGACATTAGCCTTTCACCCCTTAAATACTGGCATTTCCTAGAGCTATGGCCTTTGTCCCAGCTCCACCCCAGGATGTGTCCAACCTGCCCCTCCTGCTCCATCCCCAAGGTCATTGCCGTGGTTCCGCCTTCATCCTACCTGCCTGAATGGCAGCATCTGCCTCCTCACTGCCTTTCCTGCTCCAGGCTGCATCCTGGCCCCACCCGCCTTCTAATCATTCCCCAAAATGCAGCCAGGACCATCAGTCTGTCGGGAAAATCTGTTGCATCACTTCTTCCCTGCCTTAAATCCTCCAGTGGCTCCCCTGGACTGTCAAGACAGAGCCCAACTACCTCAGCTTAGCCTTCCAATCGGGGCTTTCCGGCCTGGCTTGCCTCTCATCCTGCCATTCCCCTCAGCCACCTTTCACTCGCCTCTATCCTTGGCACAGGCTGGCCTGGCTCACGTGGATGCCCCTAAGCCTTCATCACTTCTCAACTCACTCTCATCCTTTAAACCTCAGCCTACGTGTCCCCTTTGTCCTATATTGACATTTGTACCTGCTTTTTTTATTGATCAGTCTCACCCATGGTTTATCAATTTTTCTTTTAAAAAACACAACTCTTAACTTTGTTGATCTTCTCAAGTCTGTTTTTATCTCAGTATTTTATACTCTTGTTTTTGTTATTCCCTTTCCTCCACTTTCTTACCGCTTATTTTACTTTTTTCTTTCTAGATTCTTGAGATGAACAGTTGTTTGTGCTTTTCCAGATTACATACTTTCCTAACAGATTAAGGTGAAGATTTCCATTGAAGCATTGCTTTTATTACATCCCATGTATTTGGAAAATAATACTTTTGCTGTGTGTTTTTTTATCTGTGGGTTAGATATTTTCCTTCATTTTTGGACATATGGTGATTTCCCAGTTCTGACATTACATATCTATCATTTTAACCTTTGAAATTATTGAGACTGGTATTTGTTTTTGTATCTGTTCAATGTACACTTGAAAACTAGGTACCTTCTCATGTTATCCCTTAGTGTTTCAGGTTTTTAATTAAGTGCTTAAGATCATATTTTTTTAAATATTTGTAGAAATATTTTGAAGCCTAAGATGTTGTTATTTTCTTTAGATTTGATTTTCATTTGCTTCTGCTGAGTCCTGGGGTAGTATCAATTCACTATCCTTTATTCCAGCTTCAGGACATGAGATTTTCTTGGTCACCCAGATGACCCAGAACTGGGCCACAGCTCATGCAAGAGCTGTTTTACTTCTGTGGAAGACAAATGGGCCACATGCTAGCCTGGCCAGCTCAAAGACCTGAAGTAACCACAAGGATGGCCTGAAATTAAAACTTTAACTAAAAGCAGTTTATGGTGGGTAGTCACATCCCAGGCCGGTATGTTCCCTGACAAAGGTCAATCTTTACCTTAACGGAGCCTATTGTCTTTTTGCATCTACGATAACATATAGTTGGAATGTCAAAGTAATTTTCCTTTTTCCAGACCCCTCAAAGCACAGGCACCCCTCTGTGAAGACCACAAACCCCCTCATTGTTATTGAGTTAATTGTTGACTGTTAACTACCCTGCACCCACCTATGTAAAAGAAGCATGTGTCTATCATTTTACTTTTTATCCAGTCCCAGAAGTTTCCCCACTTTGCTTTCTCCCAACTCCCTAGTCTATCACCAGTGGAGTTCATGTAACCCACTTACATCTCCTCTTTTTATTGTAATGTACAAAACAAGGTAAAAAAAAAAAAACACGCCATTCTCCAGAGCACTATCCCAATATGTTGAGATTCTGCTTCTCGGCAATTATCGACAGTTTGGCTCAAATAAACTCACAAAAATTCTTCACAGGTGTGAATGTTTTACATTAACACTTCCATTTCACCCTGATCTTCAGGGCGAGCAGCTCTGCTGGGTCGGAAGCCAAAGCACAGGACGTTTCTCTGGCTGGCCGCACGCTCCAACCTCAGGTCCCCGGGTCCACAGGACTGGGAAGGGGGTGCTCATTCTCTGACCATGTATTTCAGGTTTTCAACTGCCCTGTGGTCAAAGCGCATGTTCCCAAATGGAACCTCATTTTCCCAGGTTTTCATCTTCTCCTGAATCTTAATCCAACGGTTCTTCAGTATTGTATTACCAGTAGCTCTTTGATGCTTTTGAGGAACTTTTAAAGTGTCACTTTAGACTGGCCGGTTAGCTCAGTTGGTTAGAGCGTGGTGCTAATAAAGTGTCACTTAATTTGTTGGTGGTTATTTTCAGTGAGATGATTGGTCTGAGTTACCCCATCACTATTACCAAAAGAAAGAATCTTGTGACACGTTCGTGCGGTGTTCGTCATCTTTACATCACTGCTGTGAAGTATCTTTGGCTGCTTCCTATCTTTCCTATGGGTGTGGGAAAACCCACTTACTTGCTAAACATTTGCCTTGTTGCACCTTTGAGATTTCCTGTTTTATTGACTCGTGCAGGTGGGTTAGTCACTCAGTGAAACGTGTCAACGGTCTGTGATAGAGCCGGCACGGGTACTGTAACTCTGTGGTAACCCAGAGAGCTAGAAGCAGTGACTGGCCCAGTGCTGGATACAGTCCGCTCTGCCAGGCAATGTGCGCCCCCCTCCCCCCGCCTCGTCTCACTCTTTTTCCACGGTCCCTAGTCCTCCTCAGGGACATGTGCCCTGTCACTCTCCCTCTGCCCCCTCTCGCTCAGTGCTCCTCTGTTCATGCCCCATCCAACCAGTTCATCTGTAAATGGCTTTAGAATCCATTCTCATTTTTCATGTTTTCCATCCTAAAAAACCAAAAGTAATTTTTTCCTGTAAGAATTCAAATGACTCTTAATTTCTTTTTTTTAAAAAAAAAAGAAAGGCCCAACTGCATTGAACTAAGAGAGGGTTTGAGAAATGATGTTAAATGAGTGATCCATCACGCTGACACTAACTGGGAGGGCCTCCAAAGCACACAGAGAGTAAATACCTCTTAGAAAGAGGATTTTTCATGTTTAAAATCATAATAATCATGTTCCCCGTGTACTCTCTGTTGCGGCTTCCAGTGCCAGGCTGAAATAATTAAGCTTCACATTCAATACCGAAGTATATTCATTCGGAACCGCCATGCTAACCTGTCTTTGTCTGATGACTCTGTAGCCAGGCTGGCCCCGGGGGAGAAGAGGCAGCGCTGCGCTGGGAACTGCTCCGCTTCTCGCCTCCTCACACGCTCACCTCCCTCCCAGAGGAACATGTGTACACGCCATCCACGGGAAACACACCCACAGCAAAGCCCACAAGATTGGGCTTATTAAAGTAAAACCCAAAACAAAACCCCTACACTCCTCCCTTTTTAAATGTCTTCAAAAGAACCAACAACCTTCAATCCCACAAACTACCACAGTATTTCCTTCCCAAGAAGAGCAAACATGATTTCATTAAGAAATCCTAAAGTCCATGGTGAAGAAAAAGTCAGGTGCCTTCCCTCAATAGAGACACATACATGTAAATAATGTAGCAAAACAGTGAATTTCAAAGGAATTACATGCCCCCATAATTTCCACCAGCTTCCCCCCAATGCCACCTCCCCAGCCAATACCCCCTTCCCCGGTCAATAGACAACCTACACTAGCTGTCTGCTATGGAGACGTGTACGTGGGGAGAGGGGAGAGCAATATAGCAGATGTGGAAAGTGGGTGAAGGTGGGAGAGAAATCTTTTGTACTCTTCTTGCAACTTGTCTGTAAGTCAGAAATCATTTCAAAAAGAGAAAGTAAAAACAAAGTCAAAAGCAACAACAGTGAATCCTGAGCTTCACTTCCCATTCGTGAGCGGGATAAACACCAATCTCCACTCTGGCGCCTTTTAAAAGAAGTCACCACAACAGCACCCGCTCCCCAGGCGAGTTACCAATGATCACCTGCGCTAGGGGCCTCTTCTCTGTCCTTCTTCCCAATCGTCCTTCCGAAGCCGCGTCTTGTTGCCCTCAGACTGGGGGTTCCAAGCCTCTGCCAGGACAGGTTAACCACCCGTCTCTTTAGATAAGAGCTCTGCAGAGAGAAGAGGTTGAGAATTAACAGTTATTTTGTTAAAGCGAACATTTACTGATAGCTCATGAGAAGATCAGGTGTGCGTTAGCAAATGTGGAAGGTGGTGAAGGAGAGACAGAAATCCTTTGCACTTTTCTGTCACTAATGTTTAGTAGGTACATGTCGGGGGATGAGAAGAATGAAGCACAGCTGCGTGTCACAAAGCTGAGAGACGTGCCGCCCGTGTGGCCTGGATGCTGACCTCTCGGCCTAACCCTGCTCAACGCTGGGCTCTGCACGAGCGCCGCGTGCTGAGGGCGCTGCCCCACAGCCACGCCAGGTCCCTGCTGGTCTGCTCCTCAGACCCACTGCAGAGCAAGCTAGGTCCCTTATCCACACATCCTCACATTTCAGTCTCTGCACGAAACCTCAGCCTCGCCTGCACAGGCGGCATAAGCCCTCCTTTGCTGCAGTCCTTTCTTCTGCACAAATTCATCAACTGCAAGACTCGCGGGAGGGGGAACCCTCTCCCAGTCAAACACACCCAGCAAAAGGCCAGATGCCCACTGAGCCTCTCCAACGTGGCTGGGGGTTACAGGTCTTCCTGGGTGTAGACAGGAAAAACCCTGTCCTCCATGCTGGGGGCTGGCTGGGGGACTCGGCCCTGTTTCTCACATTTCCTGCCTTCTGTGGTTGCTTCCTGTCTTTCCCATGGCTGCGGGTAAAACCCATTTACTTGCTAAATGTTTGCCTTTGAGATTTCCTATTTTATTGACTCATGCACGTAGGTTATAGTCACTCGGCGAAAGTGTCAGTTGTCTGCGCTAGAGGCGGCACTGGGATCGAAAGTCAAGAATCGACCATGAATGAGACCCAGGTCCTGCTGACAAGACAGCACACGCAGTCTCAGAAGTCCACATGGGGTGCCCCGTGCCCCCGAGGACGAGGCTGGGTGTGGCTCAGGACGCTGCGCTAACACACACCAAGTCATGGTCTGGACAGCTCTGGAGGGGCCTGTCGTCACCACCCCGTTCCCTCCCTTCTCACAGTGACCCTCTGCAAGGACTCTCCTGTCCCTCCGTGGGCCTGCCCTGTAGGACTCCGAGATATTCGTCCAGACACTGACTCCTGAGTGGTAACAGCTGAGACCCAAAGGGACCCCTGGTCGCCGGCCGGCACTGGTCTGTCCCAGGCCCTTAACCAGAAAGTGCAGAGAGCGGGCTTTGAGCGCGGAATGTGGGCACTAGGGGCGTGTGAGTGTTCGGGCCCAGACACTCCTCCAAGGGGGAGCATCCATGTTCCTGCGGGAAAATCTCCTAGCCCAGATCATTCCAGGGCAGGAGGGTTCCAGACGAAAGTCACACCAAGCCGATTCATTTCCCGCGAGTCAGGACCCTCCGCCAGCTCAGAGCTCTGGGAGTGAGAAGTGAACACATACAGATGCCAATGCTCCTGTGCTGTATGGAGGATCCCCAGTGCGTGACCAGGTCCACGCAAGTGGGAATGTGAGAAGGTACAGAGACCGGGACCGGCTGAGCCCGCACAGGGTCTGCTATGGGCAGTGCCACAGAGGCAGCTCCTGGCTGTGCGTTTGTGAGGCGCCGACCCAGCCTGGAGCCCACCCTGGGGGCCTCCTGGGCCCTGGGCTGGGGCAGAGGCGGGAGTCAGCGTCCCCGTCAGAGCGGGCCCATTCAAGGCTGTCGGGACCGTGCCAGGCTCCGGTGAGCGACTCTTTTCCTTCAGGAAAGCAGCCTCTCCTGGAATAACTAAGCCAACGGGAGCCGCCGCTCCGCCCTCCGAGTCTGGCCAGGGAGCCGAGCCCAGTGCCACCGCTCTCCTTGTCCACTACCGCAGCCTGAGCAATGCGGGCCAGGCTTCCCCGGTCAGCGCGGCGGGATGGAGGGAGATGCGAGGTTTCTGGGAAAGGGAAAAGACTTCACGTGGGTCCCAGTCTGAGGACAAGGACACTCTCTCTGTCGCCCCTCCAGGATGCCTGCCCTCCTGAATCCTAATCTCCAGTTGCCAGCGAGGGGCGGAGGGGGAGGCATGCCCCAGGTTTTCAGAAGCCCCTCGGGTGACCCTCAGAAGCTCCCACAGCTTCCTGTGCACTAGCCCCTGGAGACACAGTGACACGGAGTAGACGCGGCCGTCGCTCTGTTTCCTAGAGAAGGAGACGGCTGGAGTTCTCAGCTGTAACGCTGTTAGAGGAGACGGAGAGAGGGATGAAGAGATGGAGACAGAGGACTTTGAGAATAGAGACTATTCTGTGCCGTGCTGTGTTATCCATTTGTCTGAACCCATGGAACTGCACAGCAGAGAGTGGACCCCAATGTAAACTCTGGACTTTAGTTAATAATAATGATCAGCATGGGCTCATCAGTTGTAACAAGTGTACCACACTACTGCCACATGTTAACTAGGGGAAACTGGGCGGCGTGGGCCACAGGGACTCTGCTTTATGCTCAATCTCTCTATAAATTTAAAAATGCTCAGAAAATAAGGTTCTAGAGCCCCAGCCTTGAGTTTCCCTCAGGACCCCAGGTGAACCAGACTTTACAGCCAATAAGGATGCTTCCTGGGTCCACCCTCCTCTGAAATGATGTGTCTGTGGCAGACCCTCAGCCAGGGAGGAGCATCTGCATCTGCATCTTCAGGGCCAGCCTGGTGGACAACAGAATGAGCAAAGCCCGGGAGCCTGGCAGGCTGTTCTCGGGGATCAAGAGGTCCTGCCTCTCACTGAGGCCACCCACTCAGCGCCCGACAGGCTCCCCTCGCACCAGCACAGCAGGCTCCCCGCCCAGAGGAAGCTTCCGCTCGCTGGCCTCTGGAGGACCCTCCTCAGAGGGCAGCTCTTTGGACGTGAGCAGTCTTGTTGGGCAGGCACACCGCTTAGTGCTCCTGTCCCACTGAACCTGCAATGAGTACAAATCCCCACGCCGACAGCCAGACGAGGCCAACTGCGAGTGTTCAAAACGATCCTCCCAGAGGTAGAGCCAATATTGCCTGGCCTTCAAAGGACTGAAAACAAGCGCTCTGGGGCAGGTTAACCAGAAAGATTAACCCTTCTGAGCCCATTTCCTCACCTGCCTGCCAACCATAGAGTGAGGTCTGGAAGGTCAGGCAAAAACTGTATAGAAAGTGATGCTGGGAGGATTGCAACGTGTGTGGGAGGACTTTGAAACCCTTACGCAGGTAATGAAGGCCATGAATGTATTATCATCTTAACTAGACAGGGCAGATTTAGGCTAGCTGGATAATTAGTTCCCTAAAAAGAAAAAAAATCACTGACAGTCATCTTAGGCACAAGAGCCATCTGGGCTTATGGTTTGCATGTCTTTCATTCGCTCTGCCATTAACTTGGTCTAAGACCAAGCTGGCCCGGCCCTCCCCAGTTCGCACTCTGTAGGCGCTATTTATAAATTCCTCTCCGCTACTGACCCAGCCACCTCTCTTCTTCAGCCACTTCTCCTAATGTGTTTAAATCCCTTGCCTGCTGTTCCCTCCTCTTGGCATTCTTCACAGATAGAGGTCTGTAGGATTTTCCTAGCCTTTTAGAAGAGTTTTAACAGGAAAGGGGGGTATGTTCATGTAGCTCATCTGCCATATGTAAGTAAATATGACATTGACATCTTACACCTGATTTCTGATTCCCTGGTGTAGGTTTGATAATTCAGGGAATTTCCTGGGAATTTCTGCTGGTGGAAGTGAGAGTGATCTCGGGAAATACTGAGGAACCAAGGCAGGAACCATCTGCATTCTCTCGCCCAGGAGAAGATGGCTCTAAAAACCCCCGTTTCTGACGACACAGTCCAGAGGGCCTTGCTCTATGGCAAGAAGGCAGGGCTGTGCAGGGAGTGGGGCGTGGGAGCATTTCCATCCCTCAAACTCTACCACTCAGCAAAATATGCCCACTCAGTCATTCACGCCAATCACTCCATCATCACTGATTCAGGCGAGCATTTTCCCCTGGAATCCCTCTGTCTCCTTCATTGGTTGTTTCATTTACTCAATTAACTTTACCAAGCACTTCCTATGTGGTGTGAACTATGCTATGGACTGTGGACACAGACATGAATAAGATAGGATCGTCGCTACCATGGAACGAACGTTGTCCCTGGAGAGACATGTCAGCACATAGTGAGGTCCTGGTGGGAGCAGAGTGGTTGGAAAGGTTAGTTCTACCTGGAGTGGCTGAGGAAGTCTTCAAAGGGAAATGTCCTTGAAGAATGAGTCGGATCGAATCAGACAGAGGACAGAAAAGAAGAGTGGACAGAGACCACAGGTAGGAAAACCAAGGACCCCTGAGAAAAGCTGCCCACATTAAATTATATTCCTTTGGTGAATTATGATTAATAGTTTAATAGGTAGTCTCCAGAAAACAACAATGTACTGGGGGCTTAAGAAATAGAACATCTACATATCAATAAATATGATGTGTAGAAAAAAAAAACACACAATAAACTCTGCCTTCTTATACTCAGCTTTGGTTAAGAGTACCGTTGGAAGCAAAGGCCACAAATTTCAACAGACCTTAAGACAATGAGAAAGCTACTGACACAGTATTTTGAGAATACAAAGCACTGAGCCCACAGTTATGTCTTATTAAGAAGTTACCACAGAAGGTGAAGGACACTTATAAGTGAAACACCTCAAAGACACTCAAGGATATAAAAGCTAACCAGTTTGACCAATTCTTATTCTCTATCTTGCCAAACTGAGACTAGGCTATTTGGTTGCAAAACTTCTCCAGTGACATTGGTTTGTAAATTCTAAAAGCCTTATTATTACCTGTTCTGGAATGTAACCCTTAATCCCTCCATGCTTGCTTTGCATGGCTGTTTATGGAGAATTGCATTTCCTTGCTATTTTGTTTGTTTTAGGAAGCTGTATTTGTTATAAGATGTTTACTGCGGGACATTTATTGACTCATCTAAATTATACTGTACACATCAGCACTGTGGTAATTAACTCACTATCATGACCTAACTAATTTTATTCTGGAAAATTCATCTGAATATAAGCAGCTTAAGTTTATTTATGAATCAGAAAGTATCAAGAGTTTGGCTTGGCTTTTACCCAGGGCTGGTTTGAGAAATAAACAGGCTCTGATCAGATTCATTCCTTGAAAAACAATGCAAAGTGAGTTTTCCACAACACAAATACATCAAACATTCAGATGGATGATGCTGGAGCCTAATCTCACAGCAACCCTGGGCTCTGGAGGCTTCTCCGTCACTGAGGGCTGCTTTCCCTGCGTGGCGCACACACCCTGGCCCCCTCCTCCTGGGCGGGGCTTGCTCAGGCCTTATGGGCACCAGGATTTACCTGAGAGGAGACAGCCATGTCTCTGCAGGTCTGTCCTCGCCCATCACCAAGTGCTTGACCACAGCTGAGAAAAGTGCGAGATCTTAGCATCCCGAGGTGACACGCCGTCTTGTTACTGCTGGATTCCCAATTCCTGTAGCAGTGCCTGGCACATACCAGGTGTGCAATAAAAATGTGCTGACTGAACGAGCAGGAATGAATAAACCAATTTCAACCTTTATTCCCTGTGGCATGTATTGAGCTGTAAAATGTGTCTTTGTTCCTTTATTCCCATGACACACACAGCCCCAGTCTACCATGATGAAAAAGCATTGTATAATGGAATTACCATCTCATTTGGGCAAGTGGAAACTTATACAATCAAAAAATATTAGTTATGCTGGTCATCTCTCTCATTTTACTGATGATGATACACAACCCAGAAAGAAGATACAATTGCATCTGGCTTTCTTTTTCTCCACTCATTGAACACCTGCTGGGAACGGGACATTCGGCCAATGCTGGGAGAGCACACCAGAAGGACAAAGCTCCACCTTCACAGAGCTTGCTGTCCAATGAACATAGAGGTTCCCAAACACTGGGCCTCAAACCAGGCCAGGCCAGCACACCAGAATCCCCTGGAAGCCTTATTAAGAGTAGAGAGGCCCCAGCCAGCATGGCTCAGTGGTTGAACGTCAACCTATGAACCATGAGGTCACGGTTCAATTCCTGGTCAGGGCACATGCCTGGGTTGCAGACTTGATCCCCAGTGTGGGGTGTGCGGGAGGCAGCTGATCTATGATTCTCTCTCATCATTAATGTTTCTATCTCTCTCTCCCTCTCCCTTCCTCTCTGAAGTCAATATATATTTATATTTATAAAGAGTAGAAAGCCAATGCTAGTGGAAACTAATATTGTCTCAAAACCTCGGTGGCCCGTGAGTTTGACATGCTTGCTCTACAAGACACTTATTAATTACAAAGGGTCAAATCACTTTACAGTGGAGAAACCTGGCAGGAATCACCTTAACCAATGACCAAAGATACCATTGTCAGGAATGGAACTAGCCGACTCAGGGCCCTCGGGACTTAATTCATAGAGAAAGACACAGCATCACTCCTTGGCACAACAGATGGCCCAGAGTGCATAATCCAAACCCAGTCATGAGGAATCGTGACACACCCAGAGTGGGGGACATGTTGCGAAATCACTGACCTGACTCTTTAATGATGCCAATGGCATAAAAAATAACAATGCCTCAGGAACTGTTCCAGATTAAGAGAGGCTAACGAGACATGGCAATGGAATGCAAGGCCCTGGCTTTACTTTTTCTATAAAAAGCATTATTGGACTATTGGCAAAATCTGAATAAAGTTAATTTTTTTAATTTAATTATTATATAAATCCTGACTTTTGGAAAACAAGGATATTTAAGGGTAAAGAGGCATCATGTCTGATATCTAACTTTCTCTTCAATGGTTCAGAAAAAAATTACACACTAAGAGACATGTGCGCGCGCCACACATGTGCACTGAGAGGAAGAATGCAAACACAGTAAAATGTTAACATTCAGATCATCTAGGAGAGGTTATTCAGGAATTCTTTGAATGATTCTTGCATCTTTTCTGTGCCTTTTTAAATACATCAAAATTTTAAAAAATTTAAATAGAGCTACTTGAGCTCTCCCCTGGGAAATCTGACTCAGTGACCCTGGGATGAGTCGAGGTGTGTTTTTTTAATAAGCACCCAGGAAGTCCCCATGCAGCTCACCTACAGAAAGGGGCTTGGGAAACGGGATGCACTGACATCTGCCTACGACCAAGAAAAAAACAGAACACCTCTTCCCTTCCCATTCAGGGATCCTTCCACCATATCATATCCTTTATTAAAGTAAAATCAGGCACATGTTTAAGATTATCTCCAGTGGGTATCAAAACTGAAAAACTAGAAAAAGAAGAAGCAGCCACCCCGTGCAGGTCAAATCCAATGAATTTAATATCAATGCCAAAATTAAACTTTCCATCCTCTACTGACCTCAGAAAATCTGCCTGATCATCCTTATTTCCTGCCGAGTCATCAATACTGTCATCCACCCACCCACCTGGGCTAAAAACCTAGAAGAATCTTGAGCTCCTACTTATCAGTCAGCCTCCAAACCCTCCCACCCTGAGAGTCCAAATTCTGTCTCCTCTCCCTGCCTGACTCACTCCCTCACTTCAGGGATATTCTCACTAGGACAACTGTGAACCCTCCTGACTGATCCCCCTACTTGCCCTCTCCCTCTGGCCCCCATCCTCCATGTCCCAACAGAGCAAGCTTCTCAAATGCAAGTCTGGCCAGTCTACCATGTAAGGAGCCTGGAAGTCATCATTCTGTCCCGCCAACAAGTAAAGAGCTAAACAAACTGAATCAACAAGTGTTCATAGAGCCACCAGAGAACTGAAATCTCAGAGCAAACCACTGCCTAAACAACTGGAGAGGCAGACATATAGATACAGAAAATCACAATTTACCAAAGCAGAAACCCACAAACAGAAACCTCCACAGGAACCAGTGCTGGATGGGTGATGTCTGACTTTCAACAAAAATTACAAGACACACTAAAAGGCAAAAAACACAACATGAAGAGACAGAGCAAACATCAGAACCAGATACAGAAATGTCAGCTGGGAATTCAAAATAACTATGATTAATATGGTAACAATCTAACAGATAAACTAGACAACATGCAAGAACAGCCAGGTATTAAAGCAGAGAAATTCTTAGAAAGAATAAAAAAGAAATGCTAGAAATAAAAAACACTGTAACAGGAATGAAGAATGCCCTTGACTGGCTCATTATTAGACTGGACATGGCTGAGGAAAGAATCCATGAACTTAGAGGGTATTTTAATAGAAACTTGCAAAACTAAAAAGCAAAGAAAAAATACTGAATAAAAAAGAATAATATAAAATGCAAGTCTGACCTGACCACCAGCCACTGACACCCATTGATGGTTCCTTATAACAATTTCAGAACAAATCCAAATTCTAGTCCACAAAGCTTTCATGTTTGGACTCTTGGTCCCTTCTCTACGTTCTTTTCTTCTCTTAATCCTCACCTAAGGACATGCTTGTATTGATTTTTAGAGATAGAGAAAGACAGAAACATCAATTTAATGGAAACATTGATTGATTGCCTCTTGTACACACCCAGACAGGGGGATCGAGCCCACAACCTTTTGGTGTACAGGATGACGCTCCAACCAACTGAGCCACCTGGCCAGGGCCATCTCTCTATTTTCTCCCCTTACTTCCCTACACATCATTCACTACAGCCTGATGGTACTTCTGTGGCGAACAGAAAAAGCAACTGAAAAAAATCAATACACTTTTCTGGTTTGCAATTTTATTGTATGTTCCTTTCTCCTCAGGTCAAAGGCATCTCTAGTTCAGGATTTCCAAGCTACCTGGAAAAACATCTGTTGAAAGAGAAAAAGAGGCAGGCATTTGGAAACTTCTTTATTTTGATACTTGAGTTCACTCTTTAGCTTTTATACCAAACCCATGTTGTTCTTGAAAGACTATATTGCTATAAAGTTGAAGTTTTGTTTTCCAAATAGCTAAAGGTGAATAGTAAAAATTCTGGGTGAGTTTTGTTGTTTTTTTCTTATTGCTGTTATTGCTATTGTTACTGTTGTGGTTTGGTTATGTTAGAGGAAAGGAACTTGAAAATAATGAATATATCATTAGGTCATTTTCTCTGAACCATCAACAGGCACTTGGAATCAAATTTTGAGGAAGCTTTTCTTTATCTTTGCATTCCAAAGTTTAAGGTGAATCTAAAATTCAAGAAATCTAACAAACAACCAGAATATCAGATAAAGCCCAGGACTGATAATCAATAACCTTCATCTGTTGACTTCATCTCTGTTCATTTTTTCTTTATTCCATGGTTCCAGTCATTCTTCCACAATTCACACTTGCACCAACATCTTCAGAACATTTCAGAGATTCAGGTTTGTGGAGCCGGCTCCCCCCTCAAGTATGGGGTCCATCCTGGCTGTCTTTCCCACCCTACGATGGAGATCTACATTTGTTCTTGTTAAATGGATGGCTCCCCCTGCCTGGGAGGGATATGAGAGTCTCACTCACCTTGCTCACTCACAGCAGTTTCCCTAGTAGCTTGACATTGGTGCTTGAGGTTCACCGAGCTTCTTGGATCTGTGTCTTTACAGTTTCCATCAAATCTGGGAAAGTTTTGGCCACTATTTCTTCATCTGTTTTTTTTGTCTTCTCTTCTTCAGAAACCCCAATTGCACATCCAGCAGGCCACATAACGTTGTCCCTCAGCTCACTGACGGTGTGCTTTTTTTGCCACACATTTTTCTCCTAGTGTTTCATTTTGCTACGTGAAGTTCACTCATCTTTCACCATGCCCACCACACCTATGAAGTCACACTTTCCCTGAAACAACAGTTCTTTTCCCAGTGATCTGCGGGGTAAACGGTGTGTGTATGTAAGCACATTGTGCTTGTGTGTACATGGATTCCTAAATCCAGGAACATCACTGTGTACTCATATGTACTCAGCCTGTACAAAGACAGAGCAGCCTGCCAAGCACCTTGTCTTAGGCCCCACACTCTGGGGTTCACAATTCATTTTTAAAAAGAAAAGATTGAAGTCTTGTCAACCCCAGGAGGGCTCTGGCTTCTAGCTCCATCTATGTAAACTATGACTCAAAGATCATTAGAATCTAAAATTCTGACAGTGGGAGGCTCTTTCCGAAAGAACCTGGCCCAAACCTCACCAATTTTTATAAACAGATAGAGCTGTTCTGGGAATTGATAAATGTCTCAGTCACGGGGTTGAATGGAAGATGAATGTTCTAATCTCAACCCTGCCCAATATGATCTCAAAGGCAACCTACTGGGGAAAACAAACAACTCATGGACAAAAAAAGGGGGGATCTGGTTGGTTTTGAACCTGGACATCCTAACCAGTCCATGATGCGTGAATGAGGTTCTGTGAGTGGATTTATGGCCAGTGATGACAAGCGAAGGAGAGGACGATGGTTGCTTGAAGAAATGGAAAAACAAGAGATTTCCCTTGGGAGGAAGGGAACATGACACGATGGGGAGTTGCTATTTCCCATGAACAGGCACTTCCCTTTCTGAGACCAGAGGAATCCGAGCTGCTGCCCATCACCCTGGTCTCTGAAGACGGGTGGGAGGCATGGGCACCTGCCTTTGGTGTGAGAGGTCAAGAAATGGAGCATTGAGCTCTGGTGCCGGAGGGGGAGAGTGCAGCCACCTCGTGTTTCCTCCGCCTCCTTCCACTCCTCCTCTGACCCACGTAACCTCCGTCGCAGAGAAAGAGCAAAGACACCAGCACAAAAACTTGTTTCAAAGCCTGCGTTTAAGATTCTGTGGGGAGCCGAAACCGGTGTTGCTCAGTGGATAGAGCGTCGGCTTGCGGACTGAAAGGTCCCAGATTCGATTCCGGTCAAGGGCATGTACCTTGGTTGCAGGCACATCCCTAGTAGGGGGTGTGCAGGAGGCAGCTGATCGATGTTTCTCTCTCATCAATGTTTCTAACTCTCTATCCCTCTCTCTTCCTCTCTGTAAAAAATCAATAAAATATATATTTTTTTAAAAAAAGATTCTGTGGGGAAAACCTCAGCAGGTAGTTGCATGCATTGCAGAGAACACAGAGACCAAGGCCTCAACAGGAGCCGATGGGCAAACACAGCAACTGTCATGGAGGGCTGAGTGAGAAGACCCAGTCTGGAGCGACCTTCCACTGTGCCCACGGAGGACCAGGGACGCCGCATGTCCACTGACCTGATCGGCAGGGCCTCTGGCCTCAGTGAAAGGATGGCCAGGCTCAGACGCAAAACCCTGCAGGAAGCCATCACTATTATTCTCTTTTTCAAGAAGAAATTCCCTCTAGACTGGGGATCTTTGCCAAATTGCTTAGTTACCAAGTGTGTGTTTGCAGTTATAGTTACTAACTCAGCCCTTCCCTTCCCTGTTTTAATCACCAGAAAGAAACCCTGTTGATTAAAACCCTTCCCGGCTGGCTTTGATCTCGGGCTGCCAGAAGCTCTCCCGTCTAGGAGCTGCACCAGGAAGGCTTCCCTCTGTCACAGCCGCTGTCTGGCAGCCACGCGAACTCATCTGCGCGTCCATCTCCTCACTCCCCATCTCCCCGGTAGACTGGAGTGAGCACCCCCAGGTGCCAGACACTCCTGGACACTTGGGGAGACCCAGACAAGAAGCTCTGACAATCTTCCAGGCTCAGCTCCAGTGACGTCACACTACTTAATTCGTTTAATCCTCACAATAATCCCACGGAGAAGACATAACGCACATGGAGGTGCAGAGCAGAGTGACCACTGTCACACCGGTACTGAGTGCTGGAGCCCTTGCTCCCCTCCCTGCCACCAATGAGCCCTCCTGATTCCAGGGCAGAACATGCCCTCGGTCTTTAGCAGCGAGGTCAGGTGACATTCTAGAGATGGAGTCAGGGAACCACGGGGCAAGGGCTGACTTTCCCTGGGGTGCTCTGCATTGAAGAGTTGATGTCCCCAATTTGTCTCACTGGCTTTTGAGCCTCGAAACCATCATGGCAACAACTGAGATGCGCCCCAGGACTCAAGAGCAGTGGACAGAACAAAGCTGCGGGTGGTGAGGAATGGCCTCCGCTCCCTGTGCTGCGTGCACGCAGCGTTGATTCGGCCCCGGCCCCTGTGGGTTGGTTCTGTGCCTTCCCAGCTCCCTTCGTGCAGCAGAGGGGACACGGCACCGAGAATAAACGCCCTTCAGGCCCAGCTGGACGCCTGCTGCCCTGGAGGAGCGGACTTGGCTCCCTTCGCAGCTAGAACTTGCTCACCCTCCCCCGTTATCGAGCTCTTGCTCTGGGCCCTGCCCTGGTCCCCACCTACCCTCTCACCACAGCATCTGCTGCTGTGGACACAGCATTCACTCAGCACCTGTTCATCAACACCGGTCACATGCCAGGCACTGATCCAGGAGCCGGCAATTCCGCAGTGAGCACAACAGGGGAAAAACAAACCTGCCCTCATGGAGAGAGTGGAGGACAGATACTAAACAAAATAAAGGAGAAAAATACACCCTTAGCTATTCAAATCTGAACCCAGTTTCTAAGTCCGGAGAGCGAGAGTCAGATACAGGGACGCCTGTGGCAGAGAGGTGGCGCGATCAATGAGCGCAGAGATGCACAGCAGGGAAGGGGGAGGGGAATGCTGGCTGGGGTGGGGCTGCAATGGGAAATGGGGCCTTGCTTAAAGGAGGGAGTGACCATGTAACTCATATAGGAAGAGAACTCCAGCAGGGGAACGGCCGTGTAAAGGTCCAGAGGCAGGAGTGTGTCCGACATGCCAGTGGTCAACAGTTGGAGAGCCACGCTGTCCCCTGCGCGCACAGCGCCCGGACCTGGGCAGCAAGCAGCAGGAGGTTCTGTGGGTGAACACAGCCAGGTCGCAGTCTTGCTCTTTTCCATGCCAGTCACGCAAACTTGAACTAACTCTTTCCTCCTTCAAGCCCTTCCCAATCCGCCATGTGGAAAGCTACAATATTTAAAGTCAACAGCACAGAGTTGGAGCAAAATAAATGTTATAGCTACATATGTGATTCAGGGGAAAGGAGACTCTCACTTTATTCCACTATGTCCTTTCCGGGGTGGCGGGGAGGCAATTTAGAATCAGGGCTCTGGAAGTGCACCTGGCTGCCCTCATCATCTATTACACACCTGCCACACCTCCTGTCTGGGTAACAATAACAACAGGAATGTCACCTAAGGAAGGATTTGCAGGCTCCTAAGCAATGTCACACCTGCTGCCTCGTTGGGACATCTCAGCAACCTTCTAAGATAGGGAGAGGATGACCCTCAACTCTCCTACTTGCAGATAAAGATGCTTGACATGCAGAGAGGAAGTGACTTAGCTAGTCAGTGACAGAACTGGGACATCAAGGCCAGACTATGGGATTTTAGGGCACCCAAGGATCATGGGCCCAGCACCAAACACAGGGCCTGCTTTTATGTTATTTCCCACTCAGGCAAGAGGTGAGCTAGCCGTGAAAGGTGAGCTCTCTGATCGTGTATACTGCCTATTGCCTCCTGGGAATGGACAGAGACATAAATACAGGGCCTCCAGAATCAGAGACTAATCAGCATGAGGATGGAGCCCAAGGTCTGGCTCCTGTTGGGTGCCGGGGGCAGGCGGGGGGGAGAAGGGGGGGCAGCAGCATGAGAGTCTGGTGTGGGTGCTCAGGGTAGCAGGGCCTCAACCAGAGGGTGAAGAGCAAATAAAATGAAATAAAAATAAAACAGCCTCTTTCCTAATTTAGCTAAAGGTCAACCCTGTCTGGAGTCAACTGAGACTCTTCTAATTCTGTTAGCTTGTCTTGCTTTAATCTCAGTTAATAGTGTATTTTCAGACTGCCTGCCTGGGGCTATGCAACTCTATCTGGAGAGTCAGGACTCACAGAATTTCCAAGTTTGGACAAATGTCTGCGATCACTCAGGCCAACTCCTCCATCTTACAGATGACAACACCGAAGCCCAAGGAGGTTTGGTGACAAATCAAGGCCACTCCCCCACCGCTGTAGAGCAGGAACTGCAGTACCTCTGCTGCCTTGCAGTCTAAGCTACCTTCTACTCCCCAAACACTCAGGAATCTATTACCTAATGTCATGGCTATTTTTGTACTAAACTTAATATGCCCAGAGACAAATTTCTGAAAATTCTACACTTGGTTCCGTAGTTTTCATCAAAACGTCCCATTCTCTTCTGCCTTCCTAATAATGGTTTCTCTATTTGCTTCTGTGACTCCTCCACCCTTGGGTATTTTTTCCTGCCTTTCATTCTCATTCTATCATAATAGAATGCCATCTATTTCTAATTGTGTCTTCTGTCTTTGGCAGCATCTATCGCCAACCATCGTATGACTGAAGGGTCCACAGTGCCATTCCTAGGCCACAGTGTGCCAAGAGGGGATGTGGCATCAACTTTTATAGTGATTTGGAGGAAGAGCTGAGTTGAGAGGAGAATATTTATGATTGCACATTCTTTATTAGCTTTCCTTGATCATCTGCTGAGAATAGTGTTGAAATCTTCCAGGTTAGGAAGTTGCTTGTGAATGAAGGTTCCTCTCCCAGCATTCACGGATGTATGCTGTGCTCCACTTCAGTGACTGGTTATGTGTAATACATAAAGCAAGCACAACCCAGCTAGAGAGCCATCGAGGGTCTGAACAACCCAGCTAGAGAGCCATCGAGTGTCTAAAGCCTTCTTTCACTTGGCCCACTGCTGAGAACTCCCAGGAAGTGGGTCTGATCGCTGTGGAAAAGGTAAGCCACATGTTACGACAGGTATAAAAAGAGGGTAGGATTTTCCAGTTTTTAAAAAGAAGAGCAGATTGAATAGTGTGGTGGAGATAAAAGCATACTGAATACAAGCAAACCAAATTACCTTAAACTTAACAACAGCCCAGCACTTTCTAGTAGTACAATAGTGGCTATTCCGGTGGTTTTCTCGGTCCTAAGGATTATCCAGGAAGCCAAAGAAAGACCCTGGGCTACACGCTTCAGCCAACAATTAATCAGTCCCACCAGCTGTGGTGTTACCAGGGTCATTTCAAAATTAGGTCAGAACCATCGACTTACTCGCCTCATCAATGGCTCATGCTCATCACAGACCTGCCGGCCGGGGTTGTCTGGCTTTTTGCTTCCCTCTGAAGACACTTGTTCTAACTGGACCACTCTGTGGAGTTCAGGCTACAATGGAGGAGACTTAAAAGTAGCTGTGAACTTCTCTGACGAATAAGAACAAATGATAAAGACAAAATAACAAAATCCTCTCTTGATTCACTCAAAAAGAAGTAAATGCAGCCAGCCTCTCAGGGAGACACAGAGAAAACCAGGCTTCAGAAGAGGCAAAGAAACGAAACATGCAGGAGCACCGCCCTGCAGCAATGGGCCGGCGCGGCTGTAATGACAGTCGCAGGGAGAGACAGAAAAGGAGGCTCTGAGGAAGGGGCTGGTGGGTCATCTGTGCAGGGTGCTTTGTGCCAGAACAGCCGAGTGTCAGGAGGAGTAACATCCAAAATGCCCGCCAGGCTGCAATGCCTGCCCTGCCTTATCAGCAGCGGGCGCCTCATTATTCCCAGAAGGAACAGGCCATCCTCGGCGCCCACTCACGGACCACACACCACATCAAGCCAGGAGGAATAACCCTCCCGAGGGCTCTGCAGGCGTGAACACAGGCAGTGGGTGTCCACTCACTCCTGACAACGTCCGCTGCACCCAATGCTCACTCACTTCAGAGCATCGCTCAGGTGGACAGTCCCCCTCAGCAGGGGGACACGACCATCTGCCCCTTACAGACGGATGAGATGGGCCAAAGAGCCCCTTGCGGGGACCATGGCCTCTAAGCTTATCCGAGCTCCAGACGCGCCTTCATTCTTTGCTGACCATTTTCCAAAGACCAAGGTCTTGGAAATGTAAGTTTCCTAATCAATTTATCTAGAACAGACCACGCTTTTCAAAAAACAGAACTCCCTGTTGACAATGGAACTACTTTCATGTGTTAAACGGGTCCATATTACTTGGCAAGCACTGAGAAAGTTGTGTTCCTTTAAAAATGGACCTTCCCATGGTCTACCTGGTGTAGGGTTGTCTTCTCTATGGGAAAATCCGGCAACAAAAAATGCAGCGGACTGGACATCCAGATGTGCCAGGTGTGTGCCCCGGAGCAAACAGCCCAGTGCCTCCACTTCTCTATTCACAAAATAAGCTTGTCATCGCTTACCAGTCTCACTGCTGTTTCCAATTTTAGACCCCACAAAAAGGCTAATGTTGTTTTGTAGAAAGTAAAGTATCTGTGAAAAAATCTCAGAAATAAGAACTGGTTATAAAGATAACATTATCCTGACTGGGGAAGCCATAGCTAACTTGTCCTAATGTCAGAACAATGAAATATTCCTTATCACTGTGCTCTACCCTAAACTCCTTCCTGGACGCTTTCATTCTCCGCAGTGCCCGCACAAACCTTTGCAAATATATGAAATAAATAAATTTAGTGAAACATTAATAATCAGTGCAGTCAGGAGATTCTTTTGGGAATAGTGATTTTATAAAATTATACTTGTAACGAAGGTCCATGTTTCAACTTCAACTAACACTGCCATGGCACTAAAACAGACCTTCAGTTCACCAATTCGCCAGTAGTTGTGTCTTTTGCATATATGAGCCTCCAATCTCTAGATAGAAGATATTTATAACATTTCCAGAAAATTCTTTGATTAATTTTAAGATCTTGATCTAATGTCAGCACTAGCTGGAATGTGATCATGCACAGAAATCCCAATAGAGATTGAGAGGTGCCTCCCACGTGGCCATTAGCCTCTTTTCCTGAGAAGAACCCGCTTCTAGATGGGATCACTCATTCTCCAGCTTTTCTAGTGGCCAAAGGTGGGCATGGACCGAGCTTGAGTCAAGGAGACATGAGCGGAAATGTGTGTGGTTCCTGTGTCTTCAGGGGGAAGGAAGGCCCCCCTCCCTCCTGCTTCCTGCCACTGGAAAGAAGAGTTGGTGGCTGGAACTGGTGATGTCAGACCACCAAGTCACCTTGGAAATTACAGCCACACCTGGTAAAACCACAATGTGAAAGGCAACAGGACTGCTGAGCCCACGGAGCCGCCCAACCAGCCCAGTTGTTACCTTATTAAATCCGGATGTTACCTTATTAACTTCTGGTGGGGAGGGGTTCTCTGTTGCTCCCAGACAAACCTAATCCAAACCAAACTCAACCTGACACAATCAGCCCTCCAGCCTGGCTGTGTGTTGTTTGTTAGGAAAAACGTAGTGATACAGATTGTCATTAATGAGTCCGCGTGGGAAACGCCATCAGCTTCAGCAGTTAAAGCCACGGAGTCGCGTCCCAAGGAGAAATAATCCTCGCGTGCTTTACGGTGTACATCATAAACTGTCTCAGTTCAGTCCTAAGCTGACTCCCTTGTTGAAACTCCGCGCGCCCCCCTCCCCTTTTTCAGAGGCCCACACTTCTTTCCACACAAGGTGAGATTCCTGACGTTGCCCCCGGCTGCCCTTCATCCCTACCCATTTCCAAGTAGGATGATGAAGGGGGCATTGAGAACAATGTTTCTGGCCCCCAGTCCCTAAGCCGGCCCAGCTCCTTTCCTTGGAGACCTCGCTGGGGACTTGTTCCCTGCCCGTGCCAACGCCTGAGACTCCATCACCCCTCACACAGGAAGCTGCCTGAAGGGGATACATAAATCAGTATTTCACAACCAAACTCTCAAGCAGTCTCGAGGCCCAGTCAGAAATGTTCTGCCGAGATCACTGAGACAGGAGAACAAAAGGCATCCCAGCCATCCTCAGACGCTCTCGCAACACCTTCACGCACAGTTCCCTTCAGAAAATACGCTGGGGCCACCTGGGATCCGAAGTACTTTGGAACCATTTATTAGCTTCAACAAGCTCCAAATTCCTTCTTTAAAAAAAAAAAATCAAAAACTCCACTCTGTATGATTGTTCATATTAATCAAGCTCCTCAGGCACAAGCCAACAACTTCTGGGTCAACCTCGTGCCCTCAGATTACTGACCCGCCATGTGATTACACACATCTTACCTTATAATAGAGATACATGCAAATTGACCACACCTCCGCTATGCCCACGATTGGGCCAGCAGGAGGCTGGGGGCGGGACTCCGGGTGGCATATCCGCCGTTGAGAAGATCAAGATGGCGGTGCCCAGTGGCCGGGCCCATGCCGCCGCTCGGGGTTGCCTGGGGCGATCGGCACCCCGGGGGGGCGTGGCCGGGCCCATGCCGCCACTCCCCGGGGTGCCTGGGGCGATCGGCACCACGGGGGGGCGTGGCCGGGCCCATGCCACCGCTCCCGGGGGTGCCTGGGGCCATCGGCACCCCGGGAGGCGTGGCCGGGCCCATGCCGCCACTCCCCGGGGTGCCTGGGGCGATCGGCACCCAGGGGGGCGTGGCCGGGCCCATCGGCACCCCGGGGGTGCTGGCCGGGCCCATGCCGCTGCTCCCGGGGGTGCCTGAGGCGATCAGCACCCCGGGGGGCGTGGCCGGGCCCATGCCGCTGCTCCCGGGGGTGCCTGGGGCGATCGGCACCCGGGGGGCGTGGCCGGGCCCATCGGCACCCCAGGTGGGCGTGGCCGGACCCATGCCGCTGCTCCCCGGGGTGCCTGGGGCGATCGGCCACCTAGGGGGGCGTGGCCGGGCCCCTCCCACCCCTCCCGGGGTTGATCGGCCACCTGGGGGGGCGTGGCCCTGCCCCTCCCGCCCCTCCCAGGGGTCCCGGGGGGCGATCGGCCACCCGGGGGGGCGTGGCCGGCCCCTCCCGGGGGTCCCGGAGGCGATTGGCCACCAGGGGGGGCGTGGCCCGGCCCCTCCTGCCCCTCCCGGGGGTCCGGTGGTCGATCGGCCACCTGGGGGGGCGTGGCCCAGCCCCTCCTGCCCCTCCCGGGGGTTCCGGGGGTCGATAGGCCACCTGGGGGGGCGTGGCCCGGCCCCTCCTGCCGCTCCCGGGGGTCCCAGGGGCCGAGGCTTTCCGGGCCTTGGGCACCAGTGGGCAGCCTGCACCGATCGCAGGAAACCACTGGGGTCGGCTCCTGTGATCGGTAGCAGGGACGCTGGGTGCGTCGAGCCCAAGGCCAGAAAAGCCTGGGGCAGAGGCTTTCCCGGCCTTGGGCACCAGTGGGCAGCCTGCACGGATTGCAGGAAACCACTGGGGGTCGGCTCCTGCGATCCTTAGCAAGGATGTTGGGTGCCACTGAGCCCAAGGCCACCGCCCGGGGCCAAGCCCCGACCCTGAAAAAGGCAGAAGGCGGTGGCCACAGCCAAGGCCTGGGTCCCTGGTGCCGGCAGAAAACTGGTGCAGGCAGCCAGGTGAATGAAGGTCTATTGCACGAATCTTCGTGCAAACGGGCTACTAGTCTATACTAATAAAAGGGTAATATGCAAATTGGTCAGGAAGCCCTCATGCAACAACTGAACAGCAGCTTGCATGGGGCAACCAGGCCAGCAGGGGGCAGTGAGGGGCGACCAAATGACCGAACAGCATGCGTGGGGCGACCAGGCTGGCGGGGGGACGGGGGGGCAATGAGAGGCAACCAAACAACCGAACACCAGGCTGCATGGGGCAACCAGGCTGGCGGCGGGGCAGTGAAGGGCAACCAAACGACTGAACAGCAAGCTGTGTGGGGCAACCAGGCCAACAGGGGGGCAGTGAGGGGCAACCAGGCCAACGGGGGGGCAGTGAGGGGCAACCAGGCCAGCACAGGGAGGGGACAACTAGGCCGGTGGGGGGGACAGTTAGGGGCAACCAGGCCAGCAGGGGGGGCAGTTAGGGGTGACCAGGCTGGCAGCGAGGGGCAGTTGGGGGCAACCAGGCCAGCAGGGGGGGCAGTTAGGGGTGATCAGGCCAGAAGTGGGGGGCAGTGAGGGGCAACCAGGCTGGGAAGGGGAGCAGTTGGGGGTGACCAGGCCAGCGGGGGGGGGGGGGGGACAGTGAGGGGCAACCAGGCTGGCAGGGAGGGCAGTTAGGGGCAATCAGGCCGGCAGGCAGAGGTGGTAGGGGTGATCAGGCTGGCGGGGGGGGGGCAGTTAGGGGTGATCAAGCAGGCAGGCAGAGGCCATTAGGGGCAAACAAGCAGGCAGGCGAGCGGTTAGGAGCCAGCAGTCCCAGATTGTGAGAGGGATGTCCAACTGCCGGTTTAGGGATCGGGCCTAAACCGGCAGTTGGACATCCCGAAGGGGTCCCCAATTGGAGAGGGTGCAGGCTGGGCTGAGGGAACCTCCCCACTCCCGTGCACAAATTTCATGCACCGGACCTCTAGTCCTAAATATTTTGAGAACACTGTGCACTGGATAGTGTGCTTGAAAGCACACTGCAGCCCCTGACCTCCTTCCCAGGACCCGGAAATAAAAAAACTCTAACCATTACACAAACTTCACTCTTGGACAGTATCTGCCCTGTGTCCCTGCATCCTCCAAAGCCTTCCAAGCAATCTGCCTGCCCCTCTCTCCAAGGCAGAGCCCATGGATACCTCACGACATTCTCTGCTCGTTCCTTCCAAGGTTCCCACCCAGGGCCTGATGCCTGCAGGGGTGGGCCAGCGTGGATGGGGGCACGTGGCTCCCATCCCCCTCCTGCTGAAATGATACCTCCTTTTTCTAGTGTCTCCCTCTGCCTCTCTCTCATCTATCTTCCCATTTGCAGAGCACTTCTCGGCCTTGATCATCCCTCATACATTTGCAACTGTCTCCACTTCATCCCGGGCTCCTCCGTGCTCCCATTTGGCTCTTCTCCGACTGGTATCCAACTGTCTGACCCAGAGCTACCTGCTTCCCACCTCTCCCTCCTCTGAGCATCACTGGAGCACCTCCACAAGAGGAAGTGGTTGTATGTGGTAAGCTGTGTTAAGGAAATGGGGAGATCTCACTTTTATTGAGCATTTACTATCTGCACATAGTATATTTTTTGCCCATGGTCCATTTTCTCATGTAATGTTCACAGCTAATCAGAGTGGTTTGCATTGATATTCCCATTTTATAGACAAGAAAGCAGAGGCTTTGAGTGGATAGGAAACTTCCCCAAGATCATAGGATAGGCTAAAGTTGTCATTCAAGTACAGGTTTGTATAATTTCAAAGCCCACCTTTCCATTATAGTCTAAAATAGTACATCTCTGACATGTACATTAGAAATTACTAATATTTCTTTTTTTAGGATGTTTTTTATTTTTATTATCTAAAGTTTTACATATGTCTCCTTTTTCCCCTCTTGATGCCCCCCCCAGCCATTCCCACCCCAGGCAAGCCCCCACCACCCAGTGTCTGTGTCCATTGGTTATGCTAATATGCATGCATACAAGTCCTTTGGTTACTCTCTACCCCCCCTCCGTCATTTGTCTCTGGATCTATTCTTGTTCATCAAATTATTGCTAATATTTCATTTGTTACATAAAAGTGCAATTTATTTTACTCTGGATCCATGGAATTAAGACAATGAGGGAAGGAGTATGTCTAATTGGAAAAGAACAAAGAATTGGTTTGGGGTTTTTCTTTTTTTTACCTGAAGCTCCTTTAGAGAGTAACATGCTGATTTTCAGGATCAAGCTAAGAAAAAAAAGCATTTAAATTCTAATTTCATTTAAAGAGAATTAGGGGTTTCATTAAGATGAAAAATAAAGCTTAAGACACAGAGTCCAAAGTTTAACTATCCTTAATTTTAGGCAGGAGCAATACAAGCAAAAAACAATTTAACTAATATATAATTTGGGGAAACATTTTATAAGTTTAATATATAAAACAAAGTTTGGCAATATGAGGTCCTCACTTCATATTTATTCTGCCAGCATAAACTTGGCAACATTAGGTTAAATTCATACTTTAGCATCTAGAACTGCCAACCTTCTCTAATATTAATATGTGAGACAAAGGAAAGAAACATTTGCTTTCTAACATGTGCCTTCTTTGAGGAAATGAAAGAAGGAGGGTTAACTTAGGTGAACATCTCTATAATTTTTATTGCACATGTGGACAAAAATTGTCAAGAAATTGACTTATATAGAACTGGGAGATCGACAGGCAGGAGTGACTGGATTTATTCTTAGCAGTTGAAGTCACTGGTTTATCTTTTTCTAATACATTTTTCATCTTAAGCTTTCAGCACTATTGCCAAGTTCCATGAGAAGATGCTCAAAGATATGTTACTAAGAGCAAAGGGCCTCTTTGTTATGTGAAATTAATCTCCCCAGCCCCATCCTGTAACCCCCAAGGCCTGCATCAGACACTTAAAATACAGAAATTCCATTTCCATCTGTGGCTTGGAACGCTGACTGTCATCATGCTATTATGTCTGCTGTAGATACTGGTGTTCTGGAAAAGTCACCACTTTCAGCTCCTCAGGAATGTACAGGGACCACTGCCTTCCTCTCTTCCCATTCGTATTATCACCTCCGCTTCCTTGCCTCCTGAGAAGCCGTAGGACTGTAGGAAATCTCTAAGTGAGCACATCTCCACCATCCCAGGGAAAATTCAGGTCACCCCAAACCAAGGTGCGGAAATGGGGCTCAGACCGGGCAGCACCGAGTGCGGATGCTCCCCCTCACCATCTGGGCTGCAGCCTGCCCTTCACTCGGGAGGAGAGCGGGAGAGAATGCAGGTTCGGGAGGCCTGTGTCTGCAGTGGGCGGGCAGTGCTACCTTCGGTCCTCAGGCTCCAGCCCCTCTTACCTGGTTCAGCGCCTGCTGGACTCCAAAGTGCCGTCAGCTGTTTAGCCGCCCAGGGCGCTTCTCCCCACATTCTTCCTAAACAAGTAAATGCAGATCACTGTCGCCATGACGTATTTTAAACATGCAGAGAGGTAGAAAGAATAATATAGCAAATACCTTGTGCCCGTTACCCAGATTTTTTAAGGACACAGAAACATCTGGGCTGGTGGTCAACCCTGCCCCTGCTTTACTTCACTGTCTGCCTGGTGCCATTCAGGGGGTTGACGTTGAGAGTTTGTATCAGCTAAGATGCATACACAGCACTATCACCCTTCAAGCCGATGAGAGGGGCTGTGTGGTAACTGTCGGCCTCCTCACCGTTACTGATGAGCTCCCTCCTGCTGTTCACACCCAGCATCTCCACGGAGCTCAGGGGCTCTCAGCCCTGAAGAAGTAGCACCTAGTAGCAAACGCATCACAGATCGTGCTGAGCTCAGTGCTCACAATTATCCTAATTTACGGCTGGAGGAAATCACAAGGCCCATCCAATTAACCCTCGCACTTTTGGAGAATGAAGCTTGAGTGTCGCAGGGGTCAGGTAATGGGCCTGGTCTCACAACCACCTCATGGGATCAGGCTGGGCCCGCCTTCTCACTGCCATCAGGCTAATGCTTTTTCCGTGGTCGCAGCATTTTGCTTTCATGAAACATAAAGTGAAATCTGCTCTCACCACTGGCCAGGCTAACTTAGGAAGCAGTGGCGATGCTGGATGCCCCCACCTCTCCTTATAATGAGTATGGGTATGAGGACCCCAGCTCTCCTGGCTGCCCATAGCCCCATAATCTGTGGTTTCTCCCCTGGGTTTGCCCCACTCACCCCTTGAACACCATACTGAGTCCCATTCTCTCTGCCCTTATCTGTGCCTGGCTGGTCCCTAGCGCCTCTGCATGAGGCAGACAGAAGCACAGCTCCCCGATCACCCACCCACTCAGTCCTCTGCAGAGGCAGATTAAGAGTCAGCGCTGGCTCCCGAACCTTCTAGGGTAGTTTGCAAAGAGCAAATGAGAAGATGTATGTAACTCTCTCAGCACAGGGCCTGGTACACAGTAGCAAGCAATGCTGCTGCTATGAGGCACCTTGGGCCTCCCAGAAGCCGCGGCTAGAATAACCCTGGGAATTGTGGGGTCCCCTGTTCTATCTAATCAGGAGAAAACCGAGGCCTGGGGAGATCAGTGACCCTCCCAAGCTCGTGCCACTGGTTGGTAGACTACAGGTTAGAATCTGTGTCCGCTCACCCACATCCAGTGTGTTGTGTGTCCTCACAGCCGGAAGGCGCTTCTCTTTCTCAGCGTCTCCCTTCTCTTAATGGCCAAACAGCCATCTTACACGGCGTTTTTCCTCGCTACACTAACAGCAGCACACTCCTCGTGCCCAACTGGTGCTCTTCCCAGAGCGGCGTGCTGGCTGCGTTGCATCTCAGTGTTTCCATTAGCTTGGCATAAAACACCCTTTCCTTTTGTCCCTCCTCTTTTCTCTTTCCAGCCCTTCAGATACTCCAAGAGCCTCATCTAAAACTTACTTTGGAAATCCAAACGTTCATCAAGACTCATGTCAAAGGGCTTCCCCCTCACCTCTCTGGAATCACAGCCGCCCGCTGACAATCCCTCTGTCCTCGGGAGGCTGGCGGGCCATCTGTCATCTCAGGCACGGAGCTCCCTGGGGCCTCAGCACCTCAGTCGCAGGGAAACAACTCATCTCACACGAGGGACACTTCACAGCCGAGCTGAAGAGTGTGGTGTCTGCTCTGGAAATGAATTTGATAAATGGGTTTTCTTACTAAGAGTCTCAACCAAGCACCCTCACACGCTTGTCATGAGACGCACTTGCTGTGTCCATTGATCCTGAGTCAGTTAAAGTCAAGGAATTCCAAAATAAGTTTGCTGAATTGCTGGGTGAAAAATGAGCTGAGAAGCAATGCCACAATTTATAAAACAGAAAATCTATTTTCAAAGTCATTTCAACTCAACACACATTAAGTGCCCTGCGTGAGCAGGCCTGGAGCTAAGCATTCTCATAGACGTGTTTTGTTTCATCCTCACTACTCCCAGGAGGTGGATTTTGTTCTTTTTCAGTGAGTATTTCTGAGGACAAAAGCGAACAGTGGCAGAGCCCAGAGTTAGAGGCCAAAGAGAAATGTCGTTGTCATCGATTCAGTGCAGTATTCATACATTCTCTGCTTACATGATCTATAGAATAAATGTTCCATTAGTGGAACTAATACTCCATGTAGCTGCAGTGGTTTTATTCTTCTTATTTAATCCTCAGCCAAGGACATGCTTACTGATTTTAGAGAAAGTGAAAGGCGGAGGAGAGAGAGAACATTAACTGGTTGCCTTTCCATACCCGCCTCGACCGGGGATTGGACATGCAGCCTAGGTATGTGCCCTGACTGGGAATCAAACCCGCAACAACGATGCTCCAACCAACTGAGCCACACCGGCCAGAGCAGTGGTTTCATTCCAAGCAGGTTGATTTATGATAGATAAATCTTTAGCTACTATTTTTGTTTGTGTTGTCTTTTAGGAAGCAAGGTGAGTGGCAGAAACTCAGAGGGTTACCCATGGTTCACTGGAGATTTTCAGATTTTAATAGTATGCTCGGTGTGATCACACACAGCAGGGCCCAGGAAGGAGTCTGCTCAGGGTGAGTGATAGACAGGACTGAATGCAGCACACACACAAATCCTCCGCTGCTCCACGGTGTCCACATGGAGGACTGATTGTGTCCCTGGGGTGACCATCTCACGTGGTGACACAACTTGTGAAATCACAGATAGACCCAGTGTGGGTCAACATCTGCTCTGTCAATTAAAAGCAGCCCAAGGAAGTTATCCTTCTGGCTGCTGGCTAGTTTACAGCTCACTCTCTGATCTCCTGCCCTGGGAACCACGTGCTGCAGGCACCTCCACTGGGATGAAAACACTGTGGCGATAAACCTTCTTACGCGCTACGTATAGAGATGGAGCAAGGCTCCCACCAGCCGAGCTGGTGGGCTCAGCAGGGTTTGATCAACACTGGGAGAGCTGGCCCTCGGGCGTGTGTGGTAAGTAAGGAGGCATCTGCGGCGGCGATGGTAGGTTAGCCCTTGGTGATTTGCTGCACACACCGAGCTCTCCTGGGGGGAGCTGAGGTGTCCTCCTAGCGGCCACAGCAAGGGCAGAGGAGGGCACCCCTCCCTCTGAGTCTGTGCTCACCCAGAACCTCCTCTTACCCTTGGTTTCTCCTACATGTTTTCCTACAGGAGGAAAATGGAAGCTCTAGTTCTCCCTGTAAATTGACATTTTACTCCCTGCTTTCCAATCCGTCTCTTGAGAGTGCAGTCGTGGAGACTCGGCTCCCCTGAGGCGATGGGCACCGGGGCTGTTTTGAGGCCCAGACCTCAGGAGGGAGCTAACCCTTACCACCTGCCCCAGGAGGCTCTGTCTGAGCTGTCGGCCAGTCTCTTGATGTCTGGTGGCCTGACATCAAGGTCTGAGTCAGCCTGAAGCAACCACACCATAGTCCCTCTAGGGCCAGGCTAGGAGAGCAAAGCAGATATTGCAAGAGGACAACCAGCATGCTCTGCGCTCCCCTCGCCCCCAGGAGTGGAAGACACCTCAGCAACTCGTGCTCTACAGGCTTCCCTCTGAAAGACTCTATTCAAACCGTCCTGCTCTGTATTAATCACTTCAGGGCTGTCACATGTCCCTGAATCACCTTGATCAGACTGTGCAATCCCAAAGCTCTCAGCTACACATTTATAAATTATTGGGAAATCATTCTTAGAAAGCAATCTTATTTGCAATTAAATGTGTTCTAGTTAATAAGGTAAGTGGAATCAGGAATGCTAGAGAGGGGACACAGCTGGAATTTTAAGTAGGACGACCAGTGTGGACCTTGTGAGACGTCAACATTTGAGTGAAGGTTGCATTTCACTGTAGGAGATGCTGCATCTGCTCTTAAGGAGTTTGTCATCTAATGATGGAAAATTTTCAAGTAGACACACAACAGACTGAAGTCATAAAGACTGATGAAAAGATGTACGAAAATAGCAATGAAAGAACTAACATGCTCATGCTAATGCTAATGAGCTGCATATAGGCAAATAACTTTGGTGGGTCCTAGAATGAAGACAAGGTGGTGAGAAAAGGAAAATTATCTACACTAGACGCTTAATGAGGAAGAAAGGCGAGCAATATGGGGCCAGCATGGCAGGAAAAAATGATTATAAAAGCAAATGGTATAATGTTGAGCAGAGCTGAGCACTGGAGGGCTGGAGGAAGTGGAAGAAGGGCATTGTAAGACTGGATGGAAAGAAAGCAGCTGTAGATGACATAACAGAGGGGACCCTGGAGGTGAAGGAAGAGAGGTCAGTGGAAATGTTGATCTTGAAGGTGAGGCACAGTTTTTTCTCGGAGATCCACAGGAAGCAGAACCAAAGTAAGGATTCAGAGAAAGGTTGAGATCAAGAGGAGAAAGTGGACTCCATGCCCAACTCCATTTCCTCTGGAAAGTGCGAAACAAGGTCACATGCCAAGAGTGAGCAAGTAGGGATGAGGGCTAGGAATTGGGTAGGTCAGGAAAGATTTAGAATAAGCACACGGAAATGTGTTCATGGGTCAAACAAGAATAAATAAAAAGGAGCACGGGGTATCAGTAATTGGAACCAAGAAGCCCTGGTTCAGGACTTGCCCCAAGATGTTCAAACACCTGGGACAGGCAGAAGGACCAGGGGCAAGAGAACCAGGGGCATGGACAGTGAGAACCAGGCCAGGTGGCAGCTCCTGGGCTACAAGGGCCATTTGATAAAACTGTTAGCTTCAATAGTATCTGATAAAACTCAGTACAGCATCATTAGAAATTATTGGGGAAAATAATCCAAATTTGGCTGGAATGACTTTAGAATATGTCTTAGGATTTTGGCACTTGCACTCCTAATTTATTTTGGCCCTGGACCACCAAAATCATAAGATACAACAGGAGAAATTTTATCTATTTGCTATTCAAAGAACCTTTGGAGTAATTAATATATTCTTTTATCAATCATGCAGTAACATTTAAGTCCCAACGTTCTAATACATAATCAGCTAAGCAGGAACAAGAGTAAACTGCTTAGTTCTGAAGAAAATATAAATAAAAGCATGTAAACAGTACAGCATTTGACAAGTTCACCCTACATAATTCAAACTTTGTGTTTCATCAAAACACAACTCTTTTATAATACAATACAAATATGGAGTGGGGCAAAAATAGGTTTACAGTTGTGAGTACACAAAAGTTTATTTTTGTATTATTATTTATTAATTATTGTATTGCTTTCCATACAAACCTATACATGCACCCAAGCTCTATATTTTAAATGTGTCAGTATTGACAGCATCTTGTCTGTTCATTTAATTTAAATGTTTTATCTTCTTTAGACCATGTTTCTTACATAAAACATCTGGGGTTTCCAAAAATAATACTATTAAAATGATTCATTTATGTATCCAAAATAAACTCTTCTCTGTCCTTGGCAATGGGGACACATTAGCCAATGTTTCATTGGAATGACTATCAAAGAGTTCTGGGTTGTGTGGGGGGCAAGGGAGGTCAGAAAGGGGACTATGAACTAGTAGATTGAAATGATCTGAGGCCCAAGAAGAGACGGTGAGGATGGTGATCATGAAGAGCACCCATGGCAGTGGGGAAGGGACAAGAAGACGCAGGAAGGAAGAAGTGTCAGAGAGAATGTTCAGGAAGAGAAGGCCCAAGTGCATATCCTAATGATAATGGACCCAGGTCAGAAAGCTGAGCTGGAGAGGAGGTGGAAGTTATTCGGGACCCGAAGGTGAACTGCTCTGGCCTGCTTGTCCTTCTCCTACCTATCCTTCACAAAATCCCCACGGTGACCTTTCCACCAGCAAAATCTGAACTAATCTGTTGCATGTGCAGGAAGTAGCAAATGCCACCTGGCCACTTATGTCAACAGATAAATGCCTCTGTTCAAGTGTCAGCCTTCTCCAAAGACCCTTCCAGGGATCTTAGACGAGCCTGGCACTCGCTTCTCCACAATCCCCTAAGTGTCATCAGCACTTACTGCTGCGATGCAAATTCCACATAATCATTTCTCTTCTGAGATACAAAATCTTTAAGAACAAAGAGTCAGATTTATTCATGTCTGAACCCCAGTGCCTAGCACAAAGATTGGCACATTCCAGGCAAAGAGATGCCATGTGCCCAACTAATTCAAATTTAGAGTAGAGGTTTTTAACAGGGATAAACAGATGAGTTGTGGTTTCTTTTTTTTTGGGGGGGGGGGTCAAAATGCTGAGTCCTAGGCGCTTCCCAAGACAGATGGTTTCCATCTCTGGGGCTGCACTTGGCGCCTATATTCTAGAGGTGCTTCGTCAGGTGAGTCCGATGCTGCCCCTGGTTGAAACCTCTGCTCTGGAGACACTGCTCCAATTCTATACACTCCTGTTACTGACAACACTCAGAAGATCTGGAGGCAGAAGGTCACTACGAAGTACCAGGTTCCAGAGTAAGGTGGATCTGAATGCAATTAGAAGCCTTTATTTATGTGTCTGTTGCCAACCAACCATAGGAACTTGGGCAAGTGCCTACACCTCTCTGGGCCTTGGCTCAGCCTTTAAAACTCAGAGATTGTTGAAGACTGGAAAAAAGATGGCGACCGGCAGGAAGGTAGGGAGAGAGAGAGTGTGAGTGAGGAACCCATAGAGGAGAGTGTAGATGTGTGTGGTGTGTGTGTGTGTATGAGATAGGGTCAGTTAGATTCTGCAGGTCTTCCAAGGGGCTCCCGAACAGGGCAGCCCTAGACGGCGGAGCCCCCCGCACAAAGCGGACACTTCTCGGCGGCTGGTGCGGACGCAGAGACCACGCCATCTTGAGAAACAGAGCTGCCCGAGACTCAGATCCTGGCTTCTGACACAAACCAGGACCCTGCAGCCACCGGGGACAGAGAACTGCTATCACAGCTTCAGACAAACAAACAACAAGAATCCAGACTTCCCGGCAGATTTCTGTGAGTCAAAGAGCCTATCCCCCTCCTCGCAGGCGCTGATAGCGCCATAGTAACTGATAGACCTGCCCCTCCCCCAAGCTGCTGAGCGCCCACAGCGCGCGGAAAGCGCCATAGTAACTGATAGACGCGCCCTTCGCCCTAGCTGCTCACAGGAGCGCGCACAGCGCGCACAGACAGCGCCATAGTAACTGATAGACCCGCCCCCGGCCCAAGCTGCCGAGCTTTGCGCAGGGACGCGCTCCCTCTTAGGGAATTTGGCGCGCGCTCGCGCACGGGACAGAAGCAGCTCCCCGTCGGGGAAATCTGTCAGTGCGCACAGAGGGCTCCCCTTCGGGGAATTTGGGGGAATTTGGCTCGCGGGTCACAGCTCCCCCTTCGGAGATTCTTAAGAGCCAGCACAGAGGGGCTTCCCTTTGGGGAATTTGGCGCGCAGGACGGACTTCGCCCCCCTTCTGGGACTTTGGGAGAGTGCACTGAGCCGGCTCACCTTCAGGTTTTTAAGAAAGTGCGCTCTAGCCGGTTTGGCTCAGCAGAGAGAGCACACACAGGACGCAGCTCCACTTCAGGGAATTTGGCACGCCGGACACAGCTGCCTGGGATCCCTGACTCACAGCGCATTCACACTAAGAGCCAGCGACCCCAATTGTTGGTGCGTGCACACACAGGGACCCTGATTCTCAACGAGAAACCGCACAAGGCAACAGAGACTTTGACACTCGAGTCTTGGTGCAGACACAGGGAAACTCTGACTCCTGGCACATGCTAAGGATCTCATTCTCGGCACATACCAACAGTGTGGTGCAGACAGGGCCCCTGATTCTAAATGTGCACACGAGACCACACAGAACACTGGGGACACTGATCCTGGGCAAGTCTGGTTCCCACCAACCAAAGACAGCCACACGTCCTAGTGTCAGAGCACTTCAGTGAAACTAGGGTGGAGCGAAGTCCCCACAGCACACGGCCCAGGTCCACGCAAACAGAAGCTTAAGCTTTCTGGTAATAGCCAGAATGGGGAAACGAAATAACTCACAGAGGAAAGAAAATGTGGAGTCGCCAAGAAAGGAAATTAGTGAAAATGAAGCTTGCAACATGACCGAAAAGGAATTCAGAGTAATGGTCATGGAATTTATACATCGGATGGATGAGAAAATCAACAACTTATGCAAGAATCAGGAAGAAATGAAAAGTGATATAGCTACAATCAAAAACACCATGGAAAGTTTCAACAGTAGACTACAAGAAGCAGAGGACCGAATTAGTGAGTTAGAAGATCAGGTACAGAAACAAGCTCAAGCTGAACAGCAATTGGAGAAAAAAATTAAAAAGCAGGAGGAAAGCCTAAGGGAACTTCGGGACAACATGAAACGAAGTAACATGCGTATAATAGGGCTGCCAGAAGGACAAGAAGAGCAGCAGGGATTAGAAAATCTATTTGAAGAAATAATGACAGAAAACTTCCCGGATATGGGAAAGATAAAAGTTACGCAAGTAAAGAGAGTCCCAAGCAGGATCAACCCCAAAAGACCCACGCCAAGACATGCCATAATTTCAATGGCAAATATAAATGATAAAGAGAGAATCCTAAAGGCGGCAAGAGAGAGACAGAGAGTTACCTACAAAGGAACACCCATCAGATTGTCAAATGATTACTCATCAGAAACACAACAAGCTAGAAGTGAATGGAAGGAGGTATACAAAGTGTTGCAAAGCAAAGGACTGAATCCAAGAATACTATATCCAGCAAGACTATCAATCAAAATTGAAGGGGAAATCAGGAGCTTTGCAGACAAAAAAAGCCTCAGGGAGTTTATCACCACCAAACCAGCAATGCAAGAATTGCTAAAGGGAATACTGTAAAAAGAAGAAATAAACAGGTAAGAAGGAATACAGACACAAAAATAGATATGACTGCAAACAAATACCTTTCAGTAATAACTTTAAATGTAAACGGACTAAATGCTCCAATCAAAAGACATCGAGTAGCTGAATGGATAAAAAAACACGACCCATATATATGCTGTCTACAAGAGACCCACCTCAGAACAAGAGACTCACACAGATTGAAAGTGAAGGGATGGAAAAATATCTTTCAGGCAAATGGAAATGAAAAAAAAGCTGGGGTAGCAATACTTATATCTGACAAAATAGACCTCAAAGTAAATGCCATAACAAGAGATAAGGAAGGCCACTTCATAATACTAAAGGGAGAAATCCAACAAGAAGAAATAATTCTGGTAAACATATACGCTCCCAATATAGGAGCACCCAAATACATAAAAAAACTCCTGGAGGATATCAAGGGAGAGATTAATAGCAACACAATCATAGTAGGAGACTTTAATACCCCACTATCACCACTGGACAAATCCTCTAAACAAAAAATCAGCAAAGAAACAGCAATCCTAAATGACTCACTAGACCAGATGGAATTAATTGACATCTTCAGAACATTTCACCCCAAAGCCACAGAATATACATTCTTCTCAAGTGCACATGGGTCATTTTCAAAGATAGACCATATGCTGGGTCACAGGCAAAGTCTCTTCAAATTCAAGAAGATAGAAATTATATCAAGCATCTTCTCAGATCACAGTGGCATAAAACTGGAAATCAACTACAATAAATACAATCCAAAGAAATCAAACACATGGAGACTAAACAGCATGCTATTAAACAAGGACTGGGTCACCAGAGAGATCAAGGAAGAAATAAAAAACATCATGGCAACAAATGACAATGAAAACACAACAATCCAAAATCTATGGGACACAGCGAAAGCAGTCTTGAGAGGGAAGTTCATAGCTCTACAGGCCTATTGCAAAAAACAAGAAACAATGGTAATAAATTACTTAACCCTACAACTCAAAGAGCTAGAAAAAGAGCAGCAAGAAAAGCCCAGTGTAACCAGAAGGAAGGAAATAACAAAGATCAGAGCGGAGATAAATGACATAGAGACCAAAGAAACAATACATAAGATCAACAAAACCAAGAGCTGGTTCTTTGAAAGGATAAACAAGATTGATGGACCTCTAGCCAGGCTCACCAAGAAACAAAGAGAGAGGACCCAAATAAACAAAATCAGAAATGAAAGAGGTGAAATAACAACAGACCCCGCTGAGATACAAAGGATTGTTACAAAATACTACGAACAACTCTATTCCAACAAACTGGACAACCTGGAGGAAATGGACATATTCCTAGAAAAATATAACCTTCCAAAAATCAATCAAGAAGAATCTAAACAGCTCAATAGGCCAATAACTATGGACGAAATTGAAGCAGTCATCAAAAAGCTTCCGACAAACAAAAGCCCGGGGCCTGATGGCTTCACAGGAGAGTTTTACCAAACATTCAAGGAAGAACTAAAACCTATCCTCCTCAGACTATTCCAAAAAATTCAAGTGGAAGGAACACTTCCAAGCTCCTTCTATGAAGCCAGCATCACCCTAATACCAAAACCAGATAAAGACAACACAATGAAAGAGAATTACAGACCAATATCCCTCATGAACATAGATGCCAAAATCCTCAACAAAATTATAGCAAATCGGCTCCAGCAGTACATCAGAAAGATCATACACCATGACCAAGTAGGATTTATCCCAGGAATGCAAGGATGGTACAATATCCGCAAATCAATAAACGTGATACATCACATAAACAAATTGAAAGATAAAAATCACATAGTCATATCAATTGATGCAGAAAAAGCATTTGACAAAATCCAACACCCTTTCTTGATAAAAACTCTCAACAAGGTGGGAATAGATGGCTCATACCTCAACATAATAAAAGCTATATATGATAAACCCACAGCAAACATCATACTCAATGGACAAAAACTAAAAACATTTCCCCTAAGAACAGGAACAAGACAGGGATGCCCACTCTCACCACTCCTGTTTGACATAGTACTGGAAGTATTAGCCATTGCAATTAGACAAGAAGAAGAAATAAAAGGCATCCAAATTGGAAAAGAACAAGTAAAGCTGTCTTTATTTGCAGACGACATGATATTGTACATAAAAAATCCGAAAGACTCCGTCAAAAAACTAATAGACTTAATAAATGAATTCGGCAATGTAGCAGGATACAAAATTAACGCCAAGAAATCTATGGCCTTTCTATACACCAATAGTGAACTTACAGACAGAGAGACTAAAAAGGCAATCCCATTTACCATCGCACCAAAAAAATTAAGATACCTAGGAATAAACTTAACTAAGGAGGTAAAAGACCTATACACGGAAAACTACAGGACACTGAAAAAAGAGATAGAGGAAGACGTAAACAGATGGAAGAACATACCATGTTCATGGATTGGTAGAATCAACATCATTAAAATGTCCATACTACCCAAAGCAATCTATAGATTCAATGCACTCCCCATTAAAATACCGACGGCATATTTCACAGACCTTGAAAGAACTCTCCAAAAATTCATCTGGAATAAAAAAAGACCCCGAATAGCCACAGCAATCCTGAGAAAGAAGAATAAAGTAGGAGAGATCTCAATACCAGATTTCAAGCTGTATTACAAAGCCACTGTTCTCAAAACAGCCTGGTACTGGCACAAGAACAGACATATAGATCAATGGAACAGAATAGAGAATCCAGATATTGACCCAAACCACTATGCTCAATTAATATTTGACAAAGGAGGCATGAACATACAATGGAATAAAGACAGTCTCTTCAATAAATGGTGTTGGGAAAATTGGACAGATACATGCAAAAAAATGAAGCTTGATCACCAACTTACGCCATACACAAAAATAAACTCAAAATGGATACAGGACTTAAACATAAGACGGGAAACCATAAAAATACTAGAGCAATCCACAGGCAGCAAAATGTCAGACATATGCCAAAAGAAATTCTTCACTGACACTGCCCCTAGGGCAATGGAAGCTAAAGAGAAAATTAACAAATGGGACTACATCAAAATAAAAAGCTTTTTCACAGCAAAAGAAACCATCAACAAAACAACAAGAAGGCCCACTGCATGGGAGAACATATTTGCAAATGGCATCACTGATAAAGGTTTAATCTCCAACATCTACAGGCAGCTTATACAACTTAATAAAAGGAAGATAAAAGATCCAATAAAAAAATGGGCAACAGACCTAAATAGAATCTTTTCAAAAGAAGACAGAAGGAAGGCCAAGAGACACATGAAAACATGCTCAACGTCACTAATTATCCGAGAGATGCAAATCAAAACAACAATGCGGTACCATCTCACACCTGTCAGAATGGCTATCATCAACAAATCAACAAACGACAAGTGTTGGCGAGGATGCGGAGAAAAAGGAACCCTCGTGCACTGCTGGTGGGATTGCAGACTGGTGCAGCCACTGTGGAGAACAGTATGGAGTTTCCTCAAAAAACTGAAAATGGAACTCCCATTTGACCCAGTAATCCCACTCCTGGGAATATATCCGAAGAAACTAGAAACACCAATTAGAAAGGATATATGCACCCCTATGTTCATAGCAGCACAATTCACCATAGCTAAGATTTGGAAACAGCCTAGGTGCCCGTCAGCAGATGACTGGATCAGAAAACTGTGGTACATCTACACAATGGAATACTATGCTGCCATAAAAAAGAAGGAATTCTCATCATTTGCAGCAACCTGGGAGGAATTGGAGAACATTATGTTAAGTGAAATAAGTCAGTCAATGAAAGAAAAATACCACATGATCTCACTCATTTATGGATAATAAAGAACATTATAATCTTGAACAAAAAGATAGATACAGAGACAGTAAAGCATCAAACAGACTGTCAAATTACAAGGGGAAGGTTAGGGAGAGGTGGGGGAGATAAGAGATCAATCAAAGGACTTGTATGCATGCATATAAGCATAACCAATGGATGCAAAACTCTGGGGGGTGGGGGCATATATGGGAGGGGGGTGTGGGGAGGGCAATGGTAAGATATGTACACATATAATACCTCAATAAAAAAATAAAAAAATAAAAAAATAAAAAAAATAAAAATAAAAAAAAAAAAATAAAACTCAGAGATTGTTAAAATGAAATGGGACTACGCATACTACATAGTAGACATTCAAGCTGGTACTGATTATGTCTGGTAATGAATCAAAGTCTTGGGCATACTCTTTCTATTCAATCCCATCAATTATAATAATGATGATCTTTTGTATATTTACAGAGCTTATTATTCTTCCCACAAAACATTCATGTTGTTGACATCATTTATACCTCTCAGTAACTCTACCAAAGGGGGCAGAAAATGTCTTGTTTACTCACTTTATAGATGAGGAATTGCATTGCATGGAAGTGTAAAGATTAGCCTTGAGCACATCTGAATGTCCAAACTGGAACAAGACCTTCCTGCTCTTTTCACTTTTTTTTTTTCTTAATCCCCACCCGAGGATATTTCTTTCATTGCTTTCCAGACAGAGTGGAAGGGAGGAAGGAGAAGGGGAGAGAGAGAAAAAAAACACATCGATGTCAAAGAGACGCATCGATTAGTTGCCTTCCGCACATGCCCTGACCGGGACAGGGCCAGGGACCAAACCTGCAACTGAGGTAGGTAGGTGCTCTTGAGGGGGAATTGAACCCGCAACCCTTCGGTCCATGGGCCGACAATCTAACCACTGAGCAAACCAGCCAGAGCTGTTCTTCTCACTTTGACCATCAACTCATCAAAGCACGACTGCCCTCTCCCCCAATAGTCACACAGGTGTGCAGGGAGCTGGGAAGAGGCCCCAGGTAAACAAACATTAATTCAGTCATAGTCTGCTCAGAAAGAAAGGCAAGCAGCATGCCAGAAGTAAAATTTCCGTCTAGAAAAATAAAATCCCAGGCACAGAGAATGCCATGTGCCAAGATGCAGAGGCAGGAAAGAGACTGGTGTGTCAAAGAATAAGCTCCTGGCTGATTCTGGGGAGTAAGAGGATGTGCTGGAAGGAGGCATCCTGGCCAGACCACTTAAGGCCCTGAATGACATTTCCACTTTACTTGTTTGGCAATGCAGAGTCACTGAAGACTGTTAGCAGAAAAATTAATAGTTTCAACACTCTACCCCTGGCTTTCTGAATGAATTAAATAGGAATGACAATAATAATAAAAGCTAAACACATGCTAGGCACTGCCCTAAGTTCTTTACAAAAATTAACTCATACAAAAAAAGAAAAGAAAAACTAAGCTCATGGGTACAGAAACTGATTGGAGGTTGCCACAGCTGGGCTGGGGGGTGGGGAGGGAGGGGGCAATAGCAGTGAAGGGGGTCACAAGGTACAAGCTTTCAGATATACAGTAAGTAAATCCGGGGGGTGTAACGTGCAGCACAGTGACTATAGTTAATAATGCTGTACTGTACACTGGAAAGTCGCTAAAAGAGTGAACCTTAAAAGTTCTCATCACAAGAAAAAAACGTATAACTCTGTATGATGATGGATGTTAACTAGACTTATTGTGCTGATCATTTCCCAATACCTACAAACACTGATTCATTATGTTGTTCACCTGAAATTAATATAATGTTATATGTCAATGACATCTCAATAAAAACTAACTCATTTAATGCTCATAGCTACCCTTTAGGCAGGTCCTATCATTTCTTCGTGTTACAGATGAGGAAAATAGGGCAAAGAGATGTTAATGAACTTGCCATGGTCACATAGTTGGTAAGCGGCAGAGCTGGGATTTTCTGGCGACCTGGCTTGAGGGGCAAAGCCCTTAATTACCTCTTGGTACCTCCCAAGAAACAAAAACGCAGACTGAGCAGTTAAGAGATGGTGGTGATGGGAATAAAAAAGAAGGGGAAGGAGTTTGACTTAGGACAAATACATGCAGGCTTTTAAAGATTATTTATTATTTGTAGAAATCTGCCTACCAGGCAGATCAAAGAAAGTTGCCATTAAACGCTTTTGTAAGCGGAAGGATGGTTGGTAAGAATGAGTCCTTTTCATCCTCATCTATGTTTTACAGGTAGGGAAATATTCACAGCTGCTGTGAGAATTGTCTTCTATCTGTGGAGCCCATTGTCTGGCCTGAGGGGACCTCTGCTTTACCCTCTCGGACACCAAGTAGGTAATGGGTCCAGCAAAGGGATCAACTCAGAAAGGACAGGCACCCGCTGCGTTTGCTCTGAGCCACCCTCATCTCCTATGCCATGTTTTCTGGAAGATACTTGGCAATAAGAGAAAGAAAAATATAAAGACGGAAAGAGTTGGGGAGAAGGATCAAGAGGGGAAAGAAACCAGAACTGAAATACTTCAGCTATCTTTGAAAAGACCAGAAATCTAACAGCATTAAACATTCTCAAACTCGCAACTGGACTGGGGAAAAGACTGTGATGAGTGAAAGCATGCCCAAGCATTGCCCAGCTGTCCGGCGTCCTCCTGCGGGGGTGCGGAGGTCTCCGTGCGAGAGAGGAGCCCCATCTGGCTGCTTGGAGGCCCTCACTGCCCTCGTGCTCTCTCACTGAGCTCCTCTGGACTGCATGGTGGGGAAGAAAGCATGTTTGGTGTGCGGCTTTTAGTATCTGTCCTTGTTTCCTGACTTCTCTCTGCAAAACCTCCACAGTGGCTCCAGTTCCGGGCTTCCCCCTGTTGCCATCCTACTGTCTGTCCGTGGTCTCCACAGAAGCCATGCCTTGGGGTGTTTTCTGTGGAGCATTCCTCAGAGGCAGCTGTGATAGGGACTGGCTGGCTGCTCTCCAGCTGCGTCCCTTTCCCTCCTAAACACCCATCACTCCACTTCCCACCTCTCCTGCTGCTGGGGGCACCCACGTGACTGAGTTCCAGGTGAAGAATGTGGCAGAATGATGTCTGCCATTTCAGATTGGCCCATAAAACCCTCCCAAACGCAGCGTGAGTCCCACTCAGTCATGTTGTCTGAGGTGCCAGCGAGACATCCAGATCTGCGGCTCTGGAGCTCATGAGCAAAGGAGGAACCGAGATGGAATCGCTGACAGAGAGGAGACTGCCCAGAGGCGGGAGGAGGAGACAGGACCAAGGGCAGAGCTACGAAGAGCACTGGCACTTAGTAAGTAAGATGTCCCCAGAAGCTGGAGATGTGCTGTAGGAAAGAGGGGGGAAGCAGGGTGACATTTTCGTGAAAATTAATGAAGGGGAGCGTTTCCAGGAGGCAGTAACCAAAAGTGGCAACTGTCACTACACGTTCAATAAAATGAGGAAAGATAAAGGTCTGTGATGTTTGCCAGCGCCAAGGTCTTTGACACCATTTGCCAGCTTCTGGTGGGGGGTGGCAGTGGGGAGAGGAGGTTTTGGGGGTGTGGAATAGTCTTTCAGAGTTGAGCACTGAATGAAAGCGCAGAGTGCAGACAGGGAAGACTCTCCAGGCCTAGAAGGGAAAGGAAGACAAGAAAACACAAGACAGAAGAAACACAACAGGGAAAGGTCATTTAATGGGAAGACAAAGTAAATTAGAAAATAGATCCGCCTTATCATCCCAATTTTGTGAGTGGGGAAAAAGGGTGGATAGATAAAAAGAAAGAGACAACACATGTACAAAAAAAATCAAAAAAATAATATAAAAAATGTTAATGGTAATTATTTTATCTTTTAGTGATAAATTCATCTGTGGGTCTTATTTTTCTTCTTTGTACTATTCGATATTTTCCAGATTTTCTACAGTGAATACTGTATTGCATGTGTAACACTAACAGTTTTGGTTTTTAGTGGAAGAGACTCAAGCATGTTTATAAGCAAACCAAAGAGCAAGTGGTAAGAAGGAGAAGGGCAGTTTGTGAAGCACAGTTCTGAGGGAGGCGGGTGTGCGGGAATTCTGGATAGTGGAGAAAGTTCTTTATTTTCTCAAGGCCACAGCTGAGGCAGAAGGGGGAGGCATGGGCTGGAGAGGTCAGTTGGGAGCCGATAGGAGCGCTGAGACACGTGGTCCATACTCTGTCACCACCACCGGACCCAGCGCTCTCCCGCTAGCATCTTCCAGTCTAGATTGTGCTGCCTCATTTTCTCAGTCTGAGCAGACTTCCTGGGCCAGGCACCTGGCTCAGGAGTTGAACTGCTCCATGCCGTCTCCCAAAAATTAACTTTCCTGTTCATCGCTTCTTGCTCCCACTCCAAGCTGACATAGGACCTAGACCTATGGTGAAAAGCACTCCATGAATTAACTCACTGTATGAGGCTGACACTGAACAATGACTAACACTATTCCTTCCTACTGATGAGAAGTTGCATTGAAAGAGACTTTTAGAGTCGCGTTTTAACCAGGAGGTGAAAAACCTTGGGCAAAGGTTTTCTTGCTTTTGTTTTGTAACGGAAGGCGTTGTTCCAATTTTCTTTAAGCCCACCATCTGGTAAAGGTGCAGCGTGTCTCCATGTGAGAACAGCTGCACTCATGGGTAGATTCTAAATATCATCTGCATAGACCACTTTAACAGAAATATAAATCATGGCCTAAGGGAAGACGACTGCATCCATCAAATACGTTTTTCAAGGGCCAGGATAAAATAAAGATCTTTTAAGAAAACAAAAACTGAAAGAATTCACTAGCAGCAGACCCTCACCAAAGAAATCCTTAAGCGCCCTAGCTGGTTTGGCTCAGTGGATAGAGTATCGGCCTGCAGACTGAAGGGTCTCCAGTTTGATTCTGGTCAAGGGCACATGCCCAGGTTGTGGGCTCCATCCCCAGTTGGGGGTGTGCAGGAGGCAGCCGATCAATGATTCTCTCTCATCATTGATGTTTCTATCTCTCTCTCCCTCTCCCTTCCTCTCTGAAATCAATAAAGATATATTTTTTTAAAGAAAGAAATCCTTAAGCATTTATTTCAGGAAAAAAAGGATATCCCAGAAGAAAAGAATGAAATACAAAAGAAATTAAAAACAAAGAAAGGGGGAAATGTATAGGTAAATCTAGAAAAACATTGATATATAAAATAAGAAGGGGAAGAGCGAGATAATAATAATAATGTTCTTGGGGAATAATTTTAAAATAGAATTAAAATACATATAATAGCACAATGTTAGAAGGGGTGAATGAAACTGAAGATTTTAAGGGTTTCGTGTTTTTTGGAAAGAGGTTTCTGGCATTGGTTAACTTTATTTGTTGATAAATTATGCATATTAAATATCTATAGTAGCCTGAAAGTAGAAAAACTTTCAAAAAGCAGCTAAAGCAGAACTTAGATGGAAATTTATGGCAGTAAACATTTAGATTAGTAGAAAAGAAAGGCCCAAAATTAATGATGTAAGCCTACATCTAAAAGGATAGAAAAAAAGAATTGCAAAATAAATTAAAGAAGAAAATAAATATCAAAAGAAATAGTTATGAAACTAAAAAGAAGCATTTGAGAGAGGAACAAAGTCAGTCCTTTGGAAAGACTAATGAAATGACAAGCTTTGAATAAGGTTGATACAGAAAGAGAGAGAGCTCACAAAGCACAATTAGGAACATAGCTTCAAGTATTGCCAATATTAAGAAGCATAAGAGAATATTATGAACAATATTTAGGAACAAAGTTATGCAAATTAACTGTACAACGTAGAATAGTCAAATTCCTAGAAAAAATATAACTTACCAAAACTTAAAGAAAAATAAAAAAACAGTTCAATAAGCATTAAAGAAATTGAGTCAATATCTCATGTAAGAAACAGATAAGTAAATTTTTACACAAACATTTCTAGAAGACAAAAAATAAGGGAAAGTCTGCTGACTCATTTAGTGAGGTCATTATAACATAGGTAGGTGAAAGTGAGAGGGGAATAGAGAGAGAGAAGATAAGCCTGATTAAGAATGAGGGGTCTAGAGTTAAACCAACTGAGTCTAAATCCTAACCCTGGTCATTTATAAGCTAAAAGCAAGTTCTTTAACTTCAGTTTCCTTATGTGTAAAATAGGTATTTGAGACCACATACATTATAGATTTATTGTGAGAATTAAATGAGTTGAAAAGAAGCATCCAATAATACACTATAGTTACTATTGTTATTATTAGCTATTGATATCAAAACCTGACAAGGACTATCTGAGAAAGAAAAATTATAGGTCAATCTCAAATGAAAACTGATACCAAAAAAACTAAATAACATATTACAGAAGGAGAACAGATATATAAAAATAATATCATGATCTAATTGCATTTATTCTAGAAATTCACAGTTGATTTAACATTAGCACATAAATTAATGTAACTCACCATATTAACAGCTTAAAGGAGAAAATCATACATTTATCTTAATAAAGTATCCTCTACAATAATCAATATCCCCTCATGACTTAAAAAAAAAAATATCTCAGCAAACTTGGAACAAAGTACTTCCTTATTCTGCTGAAGAGAATCTAAAACAAAACCAATGGAAACTTCATTTTAATGGCGAAACAACGGGGTTTCTCTAGGATCAAGAATGAGATCTAAATCTGAGGCTACTGGAAAAACTAGCGCTGCTGAACACCAACCACTGCTTCACCCGTGTCACTGCTGACCCCGGCAGGGCCGTGGTTATCAGTCACCTGCCCCTGCTGGTGGGCAGGCATGGAGCCAGGCTCCAGAGCGGTTGGGAGAAAGTAGAGGGTATGAAAACCCTGGTGTGAATGGAACAGGGACTTCTTCTAGGGCCTGACAATCTCTTCACCCCAAATAGGCAAGACTGGCCACGGCCAGGGTCTCCTGGGGACATGAAGGCCTGGGAAGCTGGAGCTGGGCTCTGCGGCCTTCTTGCTTCCATCATCACAGTGAGCTTAGCTTTAATGGACGGAAATACAAAACAAATCACCAGGACCTAGAAGTACTTTATTCAAATGTTGGGATGTGAAATGACTGAGCCTTTGTTGAATATTCACAACTAATGAAGTAAACAAACAGGCTTAGTGAGCTGACTCATCAACTGAGACGTCCCAGAGGGATAAAACTTGTTTGTGTCCTGGTCTCCATCACAAGTGAAGGGTTTGTTTTATTTTTGCTATCATATTTTGCCCTTGTTAAATTGTTCTAATTGAGATACTGTGTTTACCCATCTGAAATATGAACTACTCACATTTGAATGGACATACAAGCTAGAGAAGCTTATTTTTTAAAACCGTGTCGGAAATGGTGTAGAAAATGGAGGTCGCTGTGCTACTGGACAGTCTGAAGGAGTATTTGAAACGGGAGCCTGGTCTGTTGTCTCCCTCAGCAGTGACCCTGCAGGTTTCCACGTCCCTACGCAAACCAAGGGACATGGAAACGTGCAGGGGCCTCTGTTCCACACAAGTTATCGCTAAGACATCTGTTTTCCCTCTACATATGACCCCTTCTCTTCAGTGTCACATTTGGGACACAGTAGTTTTTAACAAGGCTCAGAACACCTGACCTGTCGTACCCCAACATCATGCCTCTCTGGGGTCTCGCCATCTTCCAAGGTCCGAGGGTGCTGTCCGGAACTCAGAACTCTCACACACACCAACCCCCACCCCACTGCTTCTATTCCAGGAGAAAGTCCACCTGTTTCTCCAAAACAAATTGCTTCTTTTCTTAACCTTTTTCCTCTCTTTTGTTCTTGAGCAATAGATATTACCTATTAAATCCAGATTTTTAACCATTAGCTACCAAAAAAAAAAAAAAAAAGTTTCCTTATCCCCAAAGGCAAAGAGAAATTAGTTTGGGGGGAAGGTAGAGAGAAATACTTGTGTTGCGCCCCTCTAGTGCATCAAAGAATAAACCGAAAAACAAAACTGTTTGTTTCCTATTAAAACAGTCTGATATTCATTTGCTATCACACTCTGATCATGAACATTTACTGAAATTAGCAGAGTGGGAGCCTCGGCAACCGTGCCCTCCTGCTGCCTGTGAAGGGGTGACTCAAGGCAGGATGCAGACAGTACTTGAGGCAGGACTGCCGCCATCCTGCGGCTTGTGCTGCTAAGAAGGCCTGGGAAGGCAAGAGGGCAAGGGATAGATTCTACAAAAATCATACCAAACAGAGTCTTGTAAACTTTTTCCACTTAAAATATATTGTTGACATTTTCTCCGCATTAAATAATCTCCAACACTACTTTTAATGGCTGCTTAATCTGTATATGTACATGTCTTGATTTTTTACCAAACAAGCCCATATTATTAGATATTTTCATTTTTTTCTTATTTCTGGCTATTATATGCATTGTTCCAATTCCTTGTAAATAAACATGGTTTGCATCCTTGATATTTCAGTTGGATGCATTCCTAGAAATAAAATCGCCCAGCCAAAGGACATAAGGATTTTCTTTAAAACACTAATAAACATCACCAAATGCCCTCTAAAGTGCTTGTGCCTATTTCCATTCCCACTATCAACAGAGACTGCGAGGCTGCAGTCCTCAAAGGGCGACATCTCTGTGCTCATGAACTCAGTCTAACAAGATCTTCCTTGCAAGCATCTCTTAGTGGCTCTTACCACAGCCTCTATGCTTTCAAATGTCACTGGTTTCTTCTGTTCCAGATTAAAAGTACTTTGCTTAAATTATTTCTAAATTTGACAAATGCTAATAAAATGATATACTGTGCATTTTCATTCAAATGACTAGTGAAAGCTAACCTGTAAGTCTCAAATACTTCATACCAGGTCTCATCATAAGCACTCTAGATGCATACAGTAAGTCTCTACAACTCAACGAAGCTGGTGCTCCTGTTTTTACAGATAAGGAATCTGATGTACAAGGAAGCAAAGTGAGTAAGACCCAGGCATTCTTGCTCTAGAGTCCAGTTTGTCCACTACATTTTATTGCCTCTCTTCTTTCGAAATTAGTCACAAATTAGCCGCTTAGAAACAAAACAAATAACCTTGTTGACTGAGTATTCCCTAAATATCAGGGCACAAAAATGTATCCAAAGGAGGAATAATATGCCATCCAAATATTCCAGCCCAGAAAGGTCTTCCAGCCAATGTACTCACAGGCTAGCATCTATCCAGATTTCAGTGTATTGCTCTAAGTCTTAAACTTTAACTTAAATATATACTCCATCCAAATGGCTCTAAACCTTAGGCAACCATATGAGGTTTGCCCTTTCCCCAAACGCGTCAGCAATGGTTTCCAATGTGGTTAGCATGTATTAACTAAGATAAGGAAGGTGAAGATTTACCCCAAGTTGTTCTAGAGCATAGTTGGCCTGGTTTCCATGGAGGGCATTTCCCTGTATACTGGAGACAAGACTGTTGCTGGAAAAAGCAGGGAACCCTTCTCTATGGCATTTATTCCAGAGAAAGTATCGATTATCACCATGAAATACAGGCACACTGGTCAGGACGCGGTGGGCTTGGGGGTCTGGTAACTGTCAGGCAGCATTCATGGGACAGCCCTTAGGACATCTGACTTGGAGACGGGAAGCAAGGAACAAGCTCTGCGATCAGCACCGAGTCACTTTGAGGAAACGTTTCAAGTCCTGGGAAGACCAGCCCTGGGGCCACAGCAGCACTGGCCTCTGAGAGTGAGCACCAAGGCAGAGAACCTCTCTTCTCATTCACAAGAGATTTCCCTGTTCCATGGTGTGATTTTTCTCTGTATCTGGAGACTGAATTTTATGTTGCCAAGAGCGCGGATGTGAGAAATAAATGCCTGAAGGTGCTGAGCAGGGCTCCTGCCACACTCCTGGTGGACGACCGCTTTCAGATGTCAGCCATGTACTCAGGGCTCCCACAAGGACAGGCATGCCATCTCCTCATGACATCTTCAAAGTGAGAAAATGACAAGATAAGGATAATTTGTTCTTCCCTCCACTGGATGTCAAATACCAGAAGGAAAAAACTAAAAAAAATAAATTAAAAAAAGACCTTAAATTCCCCCCAAGCTTCTCCAGTTGGAAACACATATTCCTCCCCCAAAAGCCGCCTGTTTCTGGTTTCCATACCTCCAATCTATAAAACAGAAAACACACACTCTGCCAGGCCTTTTGCTAAGAGCTATTTATTATGACAAAGCCAGTTGTCACTGTCCACATGGAGTCATCTGGGCCCGAGCATGTTAGGCGCCTGGCTTAGAAGGCCATGTCATTCCTTGAGCTATAGAATATCGTTCTGGCAAAAAGCAACCAGCTGTATGCTCTCACCCCCAGGAAACCATCCAACACCTCCTCTCGTCCAGCCCGTCACAAGCACGCCATCCGCTCAGACACGCACCCCTTGCCCCAGACATGCTCTGGGGCACATTCTTCTTCTGTGGGGAGGGAGAGGGGTGCCACATCTCCTGAGGGAGCAGGAAGGTGTCAAGGTGACAGGACCCCCGGTGAAGAAGCCTCCCTCTGTGACGGCCCGGGTGGCATTCCCCCAGAAGAGCTGATGGTGAAAGTGATGAACAGAGAGGCTCTCGGGGCGGGGGGGGGGGGGGGGGGGGGGCAGTACTCTGAAACCTTCCCCAAGCAGAAGGGCTGTGAGCATCCTGCCAGCTTGTTCTGCAGCTGATTCTACTTGAGAGCAAACTTGCCAGAGAAAATGGAAAAACACATCTTAGAGATAAATCAACATCAGCTCCAAGTTTCTGTTTCAACTGTTTTGCGTTGTGGTCTGCCCTTGCTCATGATTATGTGGCAATGACCTAGTGGTACATGTTCCCTTGGGTCAAATGATGAGGTATGCTCTAGAGTTAACTATCCACCTGGGTGGTCTATTGTCAGGTCAGTCCCCCTGTAGGGAGTCACTGGATTTTAGAGCTGGAAGGAATCTTAAAGATCTACTGCTCCATTACTCTACTTCTATTCATGAAAGATGAGGCCCAGAGAGGTTAAACTTGCACAGCCTCCACCGCCATCCAGTCACAGAGCCAGGAATGGTGCAGAGTCCCCACAGGGTGTAGGATCCTTTCTGTCTCAACACAGTAAATCTCTAGATTCTCTATGATTTTTGGTTGGGCCTGATTTCAAAATTGATTCCAAATATTTTAATTTTATTTTTTTTAATATATTTTATTGATTTTTTTTTTACAGAGAGGGAGAGTTAGAAACATCGATGAGAGAGAAACATCGATCAGCTGCCTCCTGCACACCTCCTAATGGGGATGTGCCCGCAACCAAGGTACATGCCCTTGACCGGAATCGAACCTGGGACCCTTGAGTCCGCAGGCCGACGCTCTATCCACTGAGGCAAACCAGCTTCGGCCAAATATTTTAATTTTAAATGGAGCTATCTAAAAACAATTTAAACCTCTGGGTACTCAAGTTCTCTACTTCTGTGGAGCAGCGGATACACTTGACCCTTGAACAACACAGATTTGAACTGCGCAGGTTCACTTATATGCAGATTTTTTTTTCAACACATACCCATATTGTTTTTATCCACAGTTGGGGGCCTGTGATTGAGGAGGGCCAAATGTATAGATTGATCTTCACCATTTTTTAAATGCTCACTCAAGGATATGCTTTTTTATTAAATTTTAGAGAGAGAGGAAGGGAGAGAGAGAAAACCATCTATGTGAGAAACATCGATCAGTTGCCTCCCGAATCCGGAACCTTTTGGTGTACAGGACAAGGCTCCAACCAACTGAGCTATCCACCCAGATAATCCAGGGCTGATCTACACCATCTATACTAATAAAAGGGTAATATGCTAATTAGACCGGATAGACCGGCATCTTCTGGATGTCCTTCCTGACAAAGCCGGGGCCCAGGTGGCACCACCCAGGGTCCCGGGTGCCTGGCCAGGCAGCGCCACCTGGGGTCGCAGGTGCCTGCGGCCGGCCTGGGTGAAGCCGGCCCAGGTCCCAGGAGCCTGCAACTGCAAAGCCGCCCGGGTCCCAGGAGCCTGTGGCCGGCCCAGGCAAAGCTGCCTGGGGTCCCCAGTGCCTGCAGCCGGCCAGAGAGAGGGAAGCCTGGGTCCCGGGTGTGGGGGCCGAGGCAGAGGCAGATAGGGATGATCAGGCAGGCAGGCGAGTGATTAGGGGCAATCAGGCAGGCAGGCAGAAGTGGTTAGGGGAGATCAGGAAGGCAGGCAAGCAGTTAGGGGCAATCAGGCAGGCAAGCGAGCAGTTGGGGCATCAGGCAGGCAGGCAAAAGTGGTTAGGGGCAACCAGGCAGGCAGGCAAGCAGTTAGGGGTGATCAGGCAGGCAGGCAGAGGGGTTAGGGGTGATCAGGCAGGCAGGCAGAGGCAGTTAGGGGCGATCAGGCAGGCAGAGTGGTTAGGGACGATAAGGCAGGCAGGCAGGAGAGCGGTTAGGAGCCAGCAGTCCTGGATTGCGAGAGGGATGTCCAACTGCCGGTTTAGGCCCAATTCCTGTGGGAGCGGGCCTAAACTGGCAGTCAGACATCCCCCGAGGGGTCCCGGATTGCAAGAGGGTGCAGGTACAGGTGCAGGCTGGGCTCAGGGACCATCCCCGTGCACGAATTTTGTGCGCTAGGCCTCTAGTTTTATATAAGGAACTTGAGCATCTGAGGATTTTGGTATCTGCAGGGGTTTCTAGAACCAATTCCCCGTGGATTCCAAGGGACAACTTAAGATTTGGGAAGTCAAAATTATACATAGATTTCAACTGCATGGTGGGTTGGTGCTTCCAGCCCCTGTATTGTTCAAGGGTCAACAGTACATTATTTTAGAATTTAAGCCATCAAAATTTGAAGAATGCCTAACCTAACCCTATTCAACAGAACCAAAGGATTGCAAACACTGAGATATTTAGAATGGTATTTGAAGTCAATTTCTGGTTTGAGTTTAGCATTGTTAAATAAACATGTTGTTTTTGTTATCTACTTTGATGAACTTGAAGTCTGGGATTTATAGTCATAAACTATTCATGCAGCATCTCATCCTACTAACAGGAATCAAATCATCATAGTAAAGATGAGACTGGTATGTCAGATACACTGATGACATTCTAGACCAACAATACTAAACCAAGAAAGCAGTTACTAACTAAATAGGACATATGTTCTACCTAATATAGAACAATACACAGGCAGTCCTGGATCTTGCATGTTTTACATAAAGTAATGATTGTTCAACACCATACAAACAGGAAGATAGCTTTCATATTTCTTAAAAATATATGCTCTTTAAATAAAGGCCAGGTGCTCAATGAATAAAATCTTTCACTAAATCTATATTTTGGAGACACCTTTTCCAGACTTGCTATCAGAGATCTGGCTATCTGTAGTGGGTTGAACTGTAACCCCCAAAAGATACAGCCCCAAGAACCTGTGAATACGACCTTTCCTGGAGAAAGGGTCTTTGCAGGTGTGATTAAATTAATGCTCTCCAAATGAAGAAACAATCCTTGATTACTTGGGGAGAGCCTAACTCAACAGATGTGTCCATATGAGAAGAGAAGACGATGCTGACAGAGGGGAGAAGCCACAGAATAGCTCATGTGAAAACAGAATCAGAGACTGGAGTCATGCTCCTGCAAGTTTATGAATGCTTAGAGCCACCAGAAGCTAAAAGAGGCAAGGAAGGATCCCCCTCAAAGCTCAAAGGGAAGGTGGCCCAGCAGACATACAGTATTTTCTGCAGCTGATTCCGCTTGAGAGCAAACTTGCCAGAGAAAATGGAAAAACACATCTTGGAGATAAATCAACATCAGCTCCAAGTTTGTTCAATTGCTTGGCGCTATGGTCTCCCGTTTCTCATGATTATGTGGCCCAGTGTTACTGATTTCAGACTTCTGGCTTCCAGAACTGTGAGGGGATACATTTCCTTGGTTTGTGGCCACATCACTCCAATCTCTGTCCCCCATGGTCACATCATCTTTCCCTGTGTGTATGGCTAAATCTTTCTCTGTCTCTTTCTTATAAGGACACTTATGATGGCATTTCAGACTCACCAAATAATCCAGGATAATCTCCTCATCTCAGGATTCCTAACCGAATCACACCTGCAAAGACCATTTTTCCATTTACCAGTTCCAGTGATTAGGACCTAATAGCTTGGGGTGGGACTACAAAAGCCCCCAAATCTCACTGGCTTAACACAGTAAAGACCAACATGGCCTCTATCTTATAGTGTGCCATCTGGAACATCTGGCTGCCAAGTTCATAACAGCAAGGAAAGAAGATAGATGGGAAATTATTCCAGGCTCTTAATTACCTTTGCCTTAAATCAACTCACATTAATTCTGCTCACAGTCCATTGGCCAGAACTAATCATATGAACCCAACCTAATTATAAGGAAGGCTGTCATATGTTAAGGGAGCAAATGGATATTTGGTGGGACTGTATTTGCAACATACTGAGAGAGGTAATAAAATTATACGGGATCTGTGCCATGGGAGACAACCACTGAGTCTGTCACCCACCACTGTCCCCAACTTCCTCCACTATAGCATCCCCTCATTAGCAGAATCCCATGCCATGTGGTTCCAGTCTCAAAGGAGGCAGCATTACACAGTCTGTTTCATCGAAGTCTGGATGTGGAATTTTCCATTTTGATGTTGGAGCCTAAGACCCTCGCAATAAAAACGAAGGACTGAGCCTCTCCCAGCGCTCATGCTATTCTGGGTAACTTCCCTTGAGTACGAAGCTCCTTGGAAGGGGAAGTGGTGTTTGGCAGGACACAGCAAGAGCTCCACGTCTGTGACAGCGGAAGTCCCCTGGCTCCTACTCAAGCTCAGTGGGATTTCCCGAAGTCAGTAGAGGCATGTCAGTTTTAAGCACAGATTGAGCATCTGCAATCTCTCCACAGAATTTAGGCCTTCACTCATCTTATCAGGCAATGACCATTAATTAGACTCATCTCCTTGGCTACAGTTTTTACCTCTCTGTCCCTCACAGTGCCTCTAATTGGTTGAGTGAGTGAGTGAGTGAGTGGCCACCTCTGTTGGGTGATAGGTTGGTTGGTTGCTGGAAGGAGGACCTTCTTTGTAAAACAACACAAAAGAATGGTTTTTAAACGTCTGTATTTTAAGAAATTTCTACAGAAAACAGACAGTAATTCTGACACTTATAGTACCACACTGGTAGGAAGTGGAGCTGGGCAGTAGGGTGGAATTGTCATCTATCTTCAAGTGGAAAGGAGAAAACCACCTGACAAAAGGTGAAATTCAGGTTTAAAAACTGACCTATTTGTTTATCTTGATAATAAAGAGTGACTTTCAAAGTTGACTTACTGAATAGATTTCACTTATACTTTAAAGTACCGCAAATAATAACTTGAATTAACAACTATCAAGCAAACATGGAGATTTAAGGAACATTCTAGAATGCATTATTGCTATGAAATATAACTTTGAGAGTTAGATAAAGAGAGCTGATTATTGAAACTGTACATTTTTAGTTTTAAACATTTTATATGGGAAATTTCAATAGCACAATAGTATATCATTGCAGTAGTACAATTACAATGATATGATGAACCCTCCATGTCCCCATCATCCAGCTTCAACAACTGTCAACACACACATGCCAATCTTGTTGTATGTGCCCTCCCCACCTTAACCCAGTGCTCGGCAAACTCATTAGTCAACAGAGCCAAATATCAACAGTACAACGATTGAAATTTCTTTTGAGAGCCAAATTTTTTAAACTTAAACTTCTTCTAACGCCACTTCTTCAAAATAGACTCGCCCAGGCCGTGGTATTTTGTGGAAGAGCCACACTCAAGGAGCCAAATAGCCGCATGTGGCTCGCGAGCCGCAGTTTGCCAACCACTGCCTTAACCCATTCCAGCCACACTGAAGCAAATCCCAGACACCCTATTAGTTCATCCATAAATAATTCAGTGCATATTTCACAAAGGTAAGGAGTTCATTGGGATTGTTTGGCTTAACATAACCATAACACTATTAGAGCCATATCTAAAAATTATTCTTTAATACTATAGTCACTGTTTGAATTGAGAATGAATCTTTTGAGAGAAGTCCATACAAGTAATTTAAAATGATTTTTCTTTTTATTGAATTTATTGAGGTGACACTGATTAACAAAATTATACAGGTTGCAGGTGCACAATTCCACAACACACTATCTGTACACTGTATTGTGTGCTCACCTCCCCAAGTCAAGTCTCCATCCATCACCCTATACCTTCCTCCACCTCCCTCCACCCTATCCCCCCCCCCCCGACCACCACCTTCCCTTGATCACCACACTGTTGTCTGTGTCCAGGAGTTTTTTCCTCTTTTTATTTTTTTTTATTTTTTGCTCAGTTCCTCCACCCAACCCCGACCCAGCCCCCCAACCCCCTCCAAACAGCTGTCAGCCTGCTCTCTATCTGAGTGTCTCCATTTTGCTTGTTAGTTCATTTTGTCCATTAGATTCCATATATGACTGAAATCATATGGTACTTGTCTTCCTTTGACTGGCTTATTTCAATATAAAACACTTTATTTTAAAATATTTTTGCATTAAAATAAACATAAATATTATGTATAAGCATAAATATATAATGCTGTAGAATGCAAAATTTATATGAACTTTTTTGGTTTGTATTACTTTTTAAAAATTTCTTCATTCATACATAGAATTTTACATAAATATATAAATGCAATAATATAGAGCTATTTGGGTGGTTTTTTTTCTTAGACCCCTTTTACCCTTACAATCACACAATCTAGTGTCTGCCTTTCCAACTTTGTCTCTGAGATTATACTGCTCCCGTAAGCATTGTAGATTAATGGTGAACAATAAAGTTCCTGTGCTATTTGAGTTTACATTCTAGAATTGCATATACTTATACATATAAACATATACTATATACAGGGTGTCCAAAACAATATATACAAACTTTAACAGCTGATAGCTCAATTTTGAAAATGAAATGTATTTTAATAAACACTGCCTTTATAATTATTCAAAGTGTGTGTATATATTTTGGGAGACACCCTATATATATACTGGGAACATATTAGACAGTTTTCTTATTCTTGATTTTCTTACTCAACACTATCAACTCAACTGGCTTAGCTCTATTCATCCAGTTTAATGCTTATATAACATTTCAATATATTCCATAAATTGTTTGACTATTTCCCTGATAATATTACTCCTTTTGTTTACATTTTTACCATTATAGACATCCTTACACATATGTAAATGACACCTAAGTGTGTGTGTGTTTTTTAAGATACAGCAACTTTTTTTTAATGGGTTTATCGATTTCAGAGAAAGGGAGAGGGAGAGAGAGATAGAAACATCAATAATGAGAGAGAATCATTGATCGGCTGCCTCCTGCACACCCCTGACAGGGGATTGAGTCCGTAACCCAGCATGTGTCCTGATTGGGAATTGAACCATGACCTCCTGGTTCATAGGTCGACGCTCAAACACTGAGACACACTGGCCGGCACACACCTGGCATTTTTATTTCTATAGATTTGGTTCCTAGAAGTATAATTGCTGAGTCAAAGGACATATATTTTTTTATATCCAGAGTATATAAAGATTTGTGTTTTCTTTAAAAGCATGATGAAAAGAGGATAACAGAGATGCATGTAGGAGCTAAGTGAAAGAATCTTCACAAAGGATAGACGATCAGCTATGTCAGAAGTGAAGTCCAGGGCAAAGCTGAGTCTTTTCTAGTTCTTTCTGCCTGAGAGCCTTTTTTTTTTTTCCCCAATCCTCACCCAAGGATATTTTTCCATTGATTTTTTAGGGAGAGTGGGAGAGAGAGGAAAAGACAGAGAGAAACATCAATGTGAGAGAAACGCATCAACTGGTTGCCTCCTGCACACACCCCAACCAGGGCCCGGGCCAGGGAGGAGCCTGCAGCCAAAGTACATGCCCTTGACCAGAATCGAACCCAGGACCTTTTGGGACCAACGCTTTATCCACTGAGCTAAACCACTAGGGCCTAGAAGCATTTAGAAAAATATTTTTTCTCTTTATACTTAGAGTTCTACAACTTTACCAGAAAATTCCTGGACACATTCTTTTTCTCATCAAATTGGCTTGGAATCTGGTTAACTCTTTAAATATATATATATATATATATATATATATATATATATATATATATATATATATATATATTATTGATTTCAGAGAGGAAGGGAGAGCAAGAGAGAGAGATAAAAACATCAATGATGAGAGAGACTGCCTCCTGGACTCACCCCACAATGCTTTACTTATGTGCTTGTGGTGATGCTGGTGTGAAGACGCCTACAGCGCTGCCAGTGGTGTAAAAGTACAGCACATACAATTATGTACTTGATACCGATACTAAACGGCTATGGCACTGGTTTATGCATTTATTATACTATACTTTTTATTATTATTTTACAGTGTGCTCTTTCTACTGAAATTTTTCTTTTAAGTTTGCTGTAAAACAGTATGCCCTGTTATGCTGGCAGCCGCCTCATACATCTCATGTTTACCTAGTCTCTTGATTACATCGTTTCTCTTGTGCTTGATCTAATCTCATGTTGTTTTGCACAGTTGCATGTTATACAGGCTTATAGCCTAGGAGCAATACACTATACCATGTGGCCTAGGTGTGTAGTAGGCTGTTCCATCTAGGTGTGTGTGAGGTACTTCTATAATGTTCACACCACAAGAGAATCGCCTAAAGACATATTTCTCAGAAAGTATCCCAACCATTGTTAAGTGGGTGTGACTATGTTAACTACTATTACAGTTATTTCCCAACAGAAGAGAAACTAAGCCAACAAATAACATTTATGTCCAAATACTGTATGTTTTGGAAGCTCTTTCCCAAGGGAGAAGGAGCCAGCAATTGAGGTAGGAGCTTGAATAATATTTGTGTTTTCAATGGAGTTTTTAGTTTTAGGCCAAATAAAATGTCCATATTCCAAATGCTTACAGTTTGAATTCTCCAGCTAAAATTATTCCCACATTTGAATAATTCTTGAGATAAACTTGGCATCCTATGTGAACATACAGAGCTGTTTTCAGTCATTAATTAACAGAGACTTAATGTGGTCAAATGGAAATGGACTTCATTTTTCCCCCCAAATACTCTATCTACCACAAGTTCATCTAGAAACCAGCTAATCGGAGATCTCTCATGTGGTTAGTGGCTAATCAACAAGAATCAACGGGGCACCTTCCCAAGAGCAGACCCACCCCACTTTGGAGACCACTGGAATATAATGCAGTGTTCAGCAAGTTTGTTAATCCTTCTGACTCTCTGGCTCTCCTTCTATATAATTGAAACAATCATTTTTTTTAAGATATATTTTTATTGCTTTCAGAGAGGAAGAGAGAGGTAAAGAGAGAGATTTAAGCATCAATGATGAGAGAGAATTGTTGATCAGCTGCCTCCTGCACGCCCCCCCCCCCCCCCCCCCACTGAAGATTGAGCCTGCAACCCAGGCACGTGCCCTGACCAGGAATCAAACTGTGACCTCCTGGTTCATAGGTTGATGCTCAACCACTGAGCCACGCCAGCCGGCGGGGCTGAAACAATCATTCTGCTTCCAAGGTCACTTACATAAATGAGATTACATGTGAATGAGACTCCTCCCAGCACAGTGCTCAAGGACAAACACTTGAAAACTAAGTTTCCATCTCTTCCCTTTCCTAATAGGAGTGACCTCTGCCAGTAAGGGAGCCTTGAGGGGGTCAACCCATCTTAACCCAATAGGAGGCTGCCGTCCAGGGCAAGAGATCAGGGGCACAGGGCATAGCTGAGCTCCGAGCCCCACACAGGCCTGAGGAGAGCAGGCATCCTTGTAGGAGGGTCTGTGGGACCCAGGGAGGCCCAGGGGGACAGAGGCAACATGGGGGAAGGAGTGTCTGGGGCACTCTTGGGAGGGACAAGGGTCTGCATCTCAGGTGGCCGTGAGGTGGGACCAAGGCAGCAGAGGACCTTTGAGGGCATTCTGAAATGCTGTCCAGAGCTAACGTGGCACACCCCACCACACCATTCCTATTGTTTCCAGTCAGTTCCATGAGTCTGCCAGGGTCATTGAGGTTGCTTTGAAAGGAAGCATTGGAGAAGTGAGTGGCTTTCTTCTCTAGTTGTTGTGTGACTAATAGAGCAATCTTGGTTTGTTTTCTGTCATGGGATTCTGTGAGTATTTTAAGAAAACAGAGACCTTATCATACAACCCAAAGCCTGTTTTTCAACTCCTTGGGAGGTCCGGGGAAAAAAGCAGGTCCGCACCCCCCTTTTCCACCAGAGCAAGAAAACGAGGGCACTGCTGGACAGTTTCTGTGCAAAATGCAGACACTGACTTCACTCACAATTGGTAAAGCATGATCTGAAAAAACCCTCAGAAAATGGAGCTAACGCTCCTGTGTCCACCTTGGTCATTGGGAGAAAACAGAAAAGGAGCTCATTTGGTGAAATGAAACCCTCTGAGTCCTCGGTGCTTCAGATTTGGGGGGCCTTCTGTGGTGGATCGTGCAGTGGGAGCTGCAATACCTCAAGAGATGCAGGAAATCACCAAAATCTAGCGAACCCAGCAGAGTGGAAGGCAAAATACTGCCCGAATAGATTTGGACCGAAGTCTGGGTAAACTCAAAAGCTAAGCAATGGCTGATATTGCCTGTGTTCCCAGAATCTCACCCTCAGCGTTGGGGGTACAAACACAATTTGTGGATCTGGAAGGGGACATATGTTCATGTCACAGTGAAAATTATGTTTAATCATTCAGAGCTATAATAACCTTGTGATTGCTAAAATCAGGGTTCAAATTAAATGAACTCACTGCTATACAAACCACTTTCTCTAGCTGAAATAGTCCTTTTTCAGTTGTCAGTTTCAAATTTATTACTTCTTCCCAAAATCACTTAAATTAGAAGTTTGATTTCAACCAGTCAGTAACTTCTAAAGGAAGTCTGGCCTTAATCCTTCGTTTATTTTCCAAAAAAGGCCATGACATACCAACGTGTCATTCAATCAACAAGTGCTTTTGCATGCATACCTAGGAGACTGAGCCAAGAACAGAGTCATGTAAACAAAACATAAACACATGCAAGTTCAATAACAATGCCAAGCCATGAACACTGGAGGTATACTAAGAAATCCATGTTTAACTCTCAAATGCTGCTGGGAAAGACAGAGAGAGCCCGGATTCAGTGTGGAGAATCAGCAATGTGGCCTGGAATGGGCCGCAAGTCTGGTGGGAGACATGAGTATTGACTTGAGCGTTAAAAAATAAGAAATTGGAAAACCAGAGAGACCAGGAGAAGACATTCCAGGGCAGAAAAATAATGTGATTAAAGGTAAGAAATCTGGTCAGTGTCAATAAAGTTTCTTAAAGGAAAGCTTCATCGCCTGATCCCAGGGCCAACCACTGATGAAATCAGTAAGTAATTTTCTCTGCTGTCCTCCCTCCTCTCCTCTGTGGCTTCGCTGCCCCAGGCTCCTGGCATGCAGGGCCAGCTACAGAATTTGCAGAACCCAATGCAAAGTAGATCTGCAGAGCCTCAGGGAAGCGGAGACGTGACCCTCCCTTTTCCTTGTGCCCACTGCTCTAACCTGCAGGGAACAGGTGCCCCCAAGGGACTGCAACCTCTGTGTGGGGATTACCGGGACCTGGACCAGGAGTAGGTGCGAGGGCACAGGGCATGGCTCAGTGGTGGGGCGTCTACCTGTGAACCCTGGAGGTGGCGGTTTGATTCCCAGTCAGGGGGGTTGCAGGAGGCAGCTGATCAGTGATTCTCTCTCATCATTGATGTTTCTCTCTCTCCCTTCCTCTTTGAAATCAATGTATTTTTTAAAAATCACGTTGTCCAGTCTGAGACACCAAGGGTGCAGAGGAACCTGGGACCATGGGCTCCCACACCAATGCCCCAGGACAGTGGGCAACAAGGGTCCCAGACAAGAGTGGAGAGGGCACAGCTGGGCAGGGTGCAGGCGACTGACAGCATGCCACAGGGAAACAGTGGGAGGTCCCCAGGCATGCTGCATTGTCCCATCGGTTTTCACTTTTAAAACACAAACTCAGTGAAAATTATTAAGATTTTCAAGATGGCAACCACAGAGGAAGGCCCTCTGAGCACCGGGCCCTGTGTGACTGCCCAGGTGTCTGGTCCATGAAGCTAGTCCTGCTGTCATCTCAATCAACTATTTCTAAATAAGGTCACATGCAAAATTCTCAGGGGTTAGGCCTGCACTGTATCTTGCTGGGGGACACAGCTGAACCCATAGCAGGTGCTCAGGAACCAAGGCCGGCTGCTAGGGACTCCAGCAGCATGCAGGCAGAATGGCAGTGGGGAGGGCGTGGAGAATGCAGATGAAAAAAGAGGTGAGATTTGGGTTATGCTTTGTAACTCTACCCACAGACTTGCGGGGGTAGAAGGTAAGAGAGCAATCAAGAGAACTTTGGACAACGCGACCGGGAAGATGGTTGTGCCATTTGCTGAAAGGGGGAAGTTAAAAGAAGAATCGAGTTTGGAGGATGCATCAATAGCTGTATTTGGAACACATTCAACATGAGATGCCTTCTGGATGTGCACATAGAACTGTCGAGAAAGCACTTGGATCCACACATCTGCATCTCAGGGGAGAGGTCAAGACTGAACATGCAAATTTGTGAATTAGCAGCATAGGATCTTCATTTTAATTTGAATTTTATAATGAGTAGGGCAGCTGAGGCTTTGAAGGAGGAAATAATTTTTAAATAAATGATAAAGACTACTCTAAGCATCTCCTATGTTTCCAGAGAGTCATTACTTGAAGGCTCACAGCTAAACAGAGATGCTGTGAGGTCACCTGCTGGTGGATAGTTCACATGGAGATCTGAGGAAGTGAGGTGGACCGTGTATTGCTGGCTTTGCTACTCGAGGATTTCCACACCCCTGAATTTGGTTATGAAAGAGAGGTAAATCCTGTCTGACATAAAATTTTTCCACATTTTAAACAATTGTTCCTAAATCCAAAATAAACCTACAACTAAGAGTCTGGCTCCATTTTCTTATGTTTCACTTCTGCCAGTTTTGAAGCCTCATCCCTCCCTCTCTACTCCACCCACCTCTGGGTGACCCTCCTTTGCCCTGGTGGGAGAGTCAATCCATACAAGCCTCTTCCCATGTGGGAACCCTCACCCCAGCTGCTCCCCCTGGCTATAATGAACCCCCACCCAGTCTCCTTCCTCTCCTAAGACATTTTCAGGCCAGCTAGGAATCCTGCCTGCTCTCCCCAAAAGCTTCATGATGTAATAAACTTTTCATACACCTTCTTGGTGTGGGTGAGGCATCATCAGTCCTGACATCCAAATCAAATTTGGGGGGAGGGGATGGGAGTCCATCCTGCTTCTTCAAAGTGGCTAAAACGAAATCCAGGAATCAATCAGAAAGTACTGATTAGCACTACAATGGAAAACATGGAAAGCAGGTTGGAGGACTGATGAAATAATGTCCAATTATATAGTTGGATCCAGGATCGGGGAGCCCCACTTCCAGGTAGAACATGGTCACTCCGTTAGACCCCAGCCCCCTCTTTACAAAGAGAGCAATGGAAGGGCCATTTTTCACAGAGCTGCACCAGCAAAGCAAGGATTGGGAGCCAGCTGGTAGCTGGCCCTATTCCTCGGAAAAGTCTCTTCCAATATAAATCCATTCTAAACTTACAAGAGAAATGTTAGTAAATTATGGCAAGTACCTCATGTATATGGGGGTCAGAGGATGAGTAGGGGAGGACAAGGAGATGGAGAAAGAGTTATGAAGCATTGGCCGGAACAAAAAGCAAAAAATAACACTCTCTAACTTGGCAAAATAAGACAAACGAGTTTATTACCTAGAAAGCACGTGGCTCTGGGCTTTGAATGGTTTTCCCTAAATCACTTACTGTTTTCAGGTTCAGCGTTCTCAGAGTCAGTAACCTCCAAACGCAGGCTGTACCCCGACTCTACACACTCTTTTGGACTGATTTGGAGGAAACGTGCCCCAGATTATAGGAAGGCTCAGCCAGGACAGGGCGTTGGGCCTGGTGAAAGTGTCATGGTGAAGACATAAGAAAACACACCCTCTGTGCTGGGAACTTTGGGTGATACAGAAGAAAGGATGGGAGAGCTGGGCTGCAGCCCCCGTCCCACAACAGACCTTAGGAAACTCACGTGACATCGCTTCCTTGACGTCTCCTCTAGAAGAGAATGAGGTTAAAGTGGATAATCTCTAAGCGCTGAACGCACTACAGGTCCATAATTCAGTCTCTAAATCAAAGCATGAGGCTTAAAAAATTAGAAAGGGGAACGGCAGGGGATGCGGGCAGATTTAATTCCCTTCCAGCAAAACGTTTTTTCTTCACCTGTGAGTTCACCTCCATGGGATTCCAAATATAAGACTCCCAACAGCTCCTGGGAGACCAGCAGCCTGTTATTTTCAGGGCTGAGTCCCTGGTGCCAGTTTCCAATCTCTGCCCCACGCCCCTTTTGAAACGGCACCAGTCAGGAGGCCACTGGGAAATAACTCAATCCTTTCGGCTGCTGTGGACGTTAGACAGGGTTTCTCCGCGGGAGCTGCCAAAGATACTAAGCGGCCTTCCGCAGTTTCAAGCTGCTGGTCTACAAAAGAAAAGGGAGACTAAACAGAAGGGACGCAGGAGGCCAGGGGGACACACCGCAGCAACCGGGCCGCAAAGTGAGGACCAGGAAAAGGCTGGTTTCCTCTCCGTTTTCAAGAAGCTACTAAGAACCAAAGAGTAACGCTAAGAATGCTTTGAAGGGTCTGTATTTTAATGTTTTTTACATTCTGCTGTTGGCTAGCGAGCCACCTGGAACATCTGTTTCTAGCTAGGAAACTGAAAAACACTGCACTCTCCCCTCAGCCCTTGTCCCTCCCCAGGCCACCCCCCGCCTCACCTCTAGGACCACATGAAAACCAAGATAAAGGTGGCTGTCCCCGTGGTTCTGAGCTAGGTTCTATTAACTAAATTTAAGACTCTGCAAGTTACTGTTAATTCACGTCTGAGCTGCATTCGCCAGGAAATAAAAGAAAATTAAGCTTTGCCTCCTGGACATTTTGGGTTTCTCCCCTTTGGGCCAAAGAGCACACACCCTGAACACAAGCCACTATCTTCCTCGTGTGATGGCCATGCTGCTACAGACTTAGCTGCTCACTTCTTCCCCGCCAATGGAGAGGTCTTCCCCAGATTTGTAAACGCTCCCCCACCACCACCTTGTCTGTGAAGGTCTGCATCCACATGGGACAGATGACAGGATGGACGCTGAAGGAGAGCATGCCGGGCTGAAAGACAGATAACACTTTTGCTTCTAACTACAAGAGACACACAGTGTTCCCTCATGCTATTTCCATCAGCCTGTGAAATAATCAGATACAGAGGACACTCGGCTGTCATTCATCTACAAATCGGGGGCTTGTTCTTCTGATGTGTGTGAGCGATGTCCCTTCGTTTTAAGAGGAGCCTGCAGTTAGCAGGACACCTCTGATGAGACCTCCCCTTTCCAGCAAGTTTGCTCCCCATACGCACACCAGTCAGAGGAACAAGCCCATGATTTGTAGATGAATGACAGCATCAGAACTTTCAAAAAACAGCGGCCACCCCATTTGTCCAGGGTGCCGCCAGGTTGTGTTGGCCATGCTCCTCATGACCAACATGAGAAAGGAAGTAGAGTTTAGTGAGGTAGGGAGGCAGGTGAGGAGAAAGGAACCAAGGTCCCCTAAAAACATCCTTTATCGTGTCCTTTAATAAACTGGTAAATGTGTTTCCCAGAGTTCTGGGAGCCACCCTCGCAAATTAATCGAAGCTAAGGAGGGGGTTGTGGGAATCTCCGATCTGTGGCCAAATCAGAATTTGGGAGTAACCTGGGGACCTACTACTTGTGATTGGCATCTGAAGTGGGGGGTAGTCTCGTGCGACTGAGGTCTTCACCTGTAGGAGCTGGTGCTTCCTCCAGGTAGATACTATCAGAATTGAGTTAAATTCTGTAGGACACCCAGCTGGTGTCACGAAGTCTTGCCTGGTGTGGGAAAAAGCTCCACACATTTGGAAACCAAAAGTGTCAGAAGTGAAGTGCGCTGTGCGTGGTAAAGGGGACACAGGAGGGAAACACTCAGGTGGAAAACTGAGCTTTTCCCTTGCACCACCTTCCTAGACTTCATCTGGAAGGGCTCCCACTCTCACTGTCCCACTCCATTAAACTAGCGTAAATGGAGATGGAGCTAACCCTGCTCTACCACCCCAACAGGAGGACTTGTCCCTCCCTTGGTAAGGCCTTTCGTAAGGCTCTGCTGCCAACCAACATCACAGTCCGCAGGCCAGAGGTTGCAAACTGGTAGCCCAGGCCCATTCTGGGCTTTGGAGGTTTGTGCCACACACTGGATTTACATCCTCAATTTCCAAATCTTAAAGGTCAGGAGATTTTTACATTGAACATTAACTCCCGACTCTCTTGAAAAATCGGAAGTTAAGGCAACACTGGATTGGCCTTTATCCATGGCAACTCCCTTTAAAGATATTTTTAAACATATTTTTATTGATTTTTAGAGAGAGAGGAAGGGAAAGGATAGAGAGATAGGGAAAGGATAAAGGATAGAAACATCTATGAGAAACATCAATCGTCTGCCTCCTACATGCCCCTTGCTGGAGATCGAGCCAGCAACCCAGGCATGTGAATCAGTGACCTCCTGGTTCATGGGTCGATGCTCAGCCACTGAGCCACACCAGCCGGGCAATGGCAACTCCCTTTAAATGAACACTTGTGTCTAAGTGGCTACAGCCTCTACCTACTGGCTTCACTCACATAATGTACTTGCTTAGTCCCCACAGGCATTTGATATTGCTACCTCTGCCACAGATAGAAACTTGTGCAGTATAAATGTGGGCAGACACTTTTTTCCCACTTTGTGGATGTCACAAACAGTGTCCACAGGTAAGAATCATTTTTAAGGAAGCAAGGGTATAAAGCATTTGTACTAAATTATAAACTGTAATGACAAAACACATGATTTTGCATTGAGAAATACTGCTGTAAGCCTGTTCCTGTAGTCTCCTCATCAGCCTCAGTTCTTAAAACTATGATTCAGTCTTCTGTTCATTCTTCAGGATTTTTATTCTTAAAAGATTTATTTTACAACACATATACTGACATACAAATTGTTGGCCACAGCACTGTCCTTCTCTGTTTTTAAATCAAACTGGTATGAAAGTACATCACAAGGAAATTTTGAACCTTAAAAAATGAATATTTTAACACATGTTTTCAATTATATTGGAATGAATTTAAAGCTATGGAGACCCAGCTTGGCACACTGAGCAACTGGCCTGATGACCATCCCCACGGCTTAGTCATGTGATACAAACCAGCCTTCTAAACAGAGCTTCTGAGGTCAGCTTCCAAATGTCATCTGGCCCAGCCCAGACCTTTTACGGAAAGAGGAAAATATGTATTGTCTATCCCTCAAATCCATACGCCAGTGAGTAAGTCAGGACGTGAGATTCAGCCATTGCATTTGTCTTGAACATTGCATCTCAGAGGCATCAGCCCGCCTTTCTATCATCTTCTAGGTTTTACTCTCCATTTGAAACAGGAAAAACCAGTTAGGGTAAAACTTTGTTTTTCTCCATGTGTTGGCTTAGAAGATGGCTTGCTTTAACACCCACCAAGGTTGAGTGAGGGTCTTTTCTGAGTCAAAAGTGGTGCGGTGTTATTTTATGGCTACACATAGTATTCTTTTAATGTAGGCAGGAGAATTCCAGAGGCCAACACTAAACTCAAGGGATACTTGACTAACCCAGTAGGAGTTAAATTAGTGTGTACTAGAGAGATTCCAAGGGCCGCCATACTGGACTCATTTCAATGACTAGCTTCTGAACCACCCGTTCGGGGGAAAAACCAAGAGTGAGGGCTCAGCTCTCAACCCAGGCTGCAAACAGGGCAGCTATATTAAATCTGTTTTAAGATTAGCCTACTTGGAGTGATCTTATTTAAAAGAAAATGTGATGGATAAAAAGTTTGAAAACCACTGCTTAAGGATAGATTGCATTTGGGCAACCTAAATACCACCACCAAAGAACAGGTTTTTTAATAAGTAGCACACGTGACCTAATATAATTACTAGTATATCCCTCACTATCCAAAGCTATTTGTTTCCCGTAACAGAAATCCAGGTGGACACATAGGCTTCTATTGAGTAACTGCTACCAGGCTCTCAATGGCAAGTTCACATTGAATCTTCCATGGATTGTGTAACTTCAAGCTCTTCACGTTGTAATCACTAAACTTCAATCCTGAAATTTAGGAAGGATTGATTACTGACATCCAGAAAAGGATATAACGAAAGACTCCACACATTTGACCAATATTCAAGTGACTCAAATCCCTTCAAATCATCATTCTATCAAAGAAAATGTTGACAAAGTTCACACACATTTGGATTTCTTTCTTTTTTTTAAATATATTTTATTGATTTTTTTTTTTACAGAGAGGAAGGGAAAGGGAGAGAAACATCAATCAGCTGCCTCCTGCACACCCCCTACTGGGGATGTGCCCGCAACCAAGGTATATGCCCTTGACCAGAATTGAACCTAGGACCCTTGAGTCCACAGGCCGACGCTCTATCCACTGAGCCAAACCAGTTAGGGCCACATTTGGATTTCTGATCATGTATGTAGCCCTCAAATGAAAACACAAAACACTTGATTACCTGAGTTGAGAAATTGACTTACCTATTATAAATGTGAATCCCCCTGCAAGTTTACCCAATAAGCCATTCTCAACCACCAGCACCTTAGGTAACTGGGCTAAGTAAAAAGCTGAGCTCAGGGTCCTAAAGGAATGAGACATCTCAGGGCAATGGGACTCCACTGTACGCTCTACAAGCATGTTTCTCAAATCTAAAACTACAACTCACAATTGAACAAGTTCAACTATGCTTTAGAGACCATTTATGCTGAATACTTAAAATCAGAACTGTCTTGAAATGTTCTGATTATACCCTTGCCAAAGCCCTGAGCCCCTAGGGATGTGGGGAAAGCTGCAAGGGAAACGAAGAAGAAAGGAGGAGCCAGGAGCAGGGCAGGCACACACTTGGTTGGCCTCACCATATACCCATTGTGAGCCCTGAGCTTCACAACTGCTTCTCACAGGTGGCGAAACTGAAGCCCAAGAGGTCACTGCACAGGTGTTGCCTAAGTTGGGAGAATGCCCTGGGCTACTCAGAACACAGTTAAGAACTTGTGCTTGGAGCCAGTTCCTAAAACTATTTCATGAGTCAGGAAATTCTATGTGGTTTTTCTTTGGAAACAAAATCAATTTCTCACTGTTTTCCTTTTTGCAAAACATACAGATTCCTCTTAAACGTTTCAATCTGACCCAACATCACTAAATTCTGTAAATATTTTTAGATCAATATTAGCAGATATTCTCCGTGAACCAAGAAGCTATAACTTGCTCATTTAGGGAGGTTGAGAAGAGAAACTAATACATAAGAACACAGGATAGCCCTGGCCAATGTGGCTCAGTTAGGTTGGGCATAGTCCTGTGCACTGAAGGGTTACTGGTTCAATTCCCAGTCGGGGCACATGCCTGGGTTGCGGGCTCGATCCCTGATAGTGGACATGCAGGAGGCAACCGATGGATGTTTTGCTCTCACATTGATGTTTCTCTGTCTCCCTCTCCCTTCCTCTCTCTCTAAAAAAAGTAAGTATGTATTTTACATACATAAAATTTTTAAACAGGATAAACTGAGGCCCAGAGGTGACCACTGCCAGGGTGACAGTGGATGGAAGGCAAAGGCTATCAGCAAAGGAAAGCCCCATGTGGACCCCTTTCTCAAACTTCAGCCAATCATGAATTTCAACTTGTGTAAGGTTGTTCAGCCCAGCTGGTGTGGCTCAATGGTTGAGTATCGACCTATGAACCAGGAGGTAATGGTTCAATTCCCAGTCAAGGCACATGCCTGGATTGCTGCTTGTTCCCCAGTAGGGGGTGTGCAGGAGGCAGCCGATCAATGATTCTCTCTCATCATTGATGTTTCTATCTCTCTCCCTCTCCCTTCCTCTCTGAAATTAATAATATATTTTTTAAAGGTTGTTCATGTTCTCATTATCACAATAGATAAGTGAAGAGAATTTTGAGCTCTTATAAGATGGATTTTAGAATTAGTTCTCCCATCTTCTCGAGCTAGGCCTTTTGATCAATAAATTTTTCCTTCCTCTAAAAAAAAATTTTAAAAAGGTAAGGAAATACTACATCCTTGACTCCTGTTAAATTCACCCTCTACGATCATAGTATCTCCATCCAGGAGTGGACATGAACATCCGAGCACCTACTCCTAGGAGTGCACTGTAGATGTCTGCATTTAACTACGGAACAGTCATATAGTGTGACTTTCTTAAGTCATTACAAAGAATTATCTAAACTTTGGCACTAAGAAAACTAAGTTTTTGGTGAAAGTCCAAGGGAGAAAAGATATCAAAAAAGTAAAAATTCTATTTTTCCTTTATTCTCCCATTTTATGAAATCACTTGTTTTTCTTCTTTTTGCCTTTCATTCAGTGATCATTTATTTAATCATCATGTCCCCCAGTGGGGAAGCCAGAAGACTTCAGACTCTAGAATGAGGGTGGGAGTTGACATATAATTTCCAGACATCCATACTGGACCCAAAAGACCTGTCAAGATGCCTAATTGCCCCATAAGTCATATATATGAAGCCATGAATCCTTATTCCCTGGATCCAGAAAGTAAATTTTGTCAAGAAAGCCTTTCCAGTATGATAATTAAGTCCCTTCTCCAGTTCAGCCAAACACTAGGCCCACAGGCAAATGGCTGAGTCTCAGGGGCTGGAAGTGACCGAAGGAAAGAAGCTGAAAATTGGTAGGAGAGTAAGAGGGGCCAATTCTCAATGGCCCTGAGCTCTCAGGCTCATAGACATTAGGTCACAAAGGGGACACAAAGTGAGTGCTGGTAATGGTCAAAGGGAAAACTGAGTGGAGAAAAAAATGAAATTAAAGAAACCAAAGTTTTATCACATCAACCTTAGGGAAATATGCTTTATTTCCTGGTTTTGTTCAATGAAATGCTACTAGAGCTAATGTTGCATTTGCTTTCTTCATTTCCTCTTTCCTACTGATATTTCAATTCTCTGGATTAATTTAATGGTGCTAGACAAGTGCTACATAACTAAATAAGCATGTATATTGGATGCCAGAAAAGGTTAAATATTAGTTCATGCCGCCCGGCTGGCGTGGCTCAGCAGTTGAGCTTTGGCCTATAAACCAGGAGGTCATGGTTCAATCCCTGGTCAGGGCACAGGCCCGGGTTGCAGGCTCGATCCCGTGTGGGGCGTGCAGGTGGCAGCCAATCAATGGTTCTCTCTCATCATTGATGTTTCTATCTCTCCCTCCCTCTCCCTTCCTCTCTGAAATCAATAAAAATATATATTAAAATATATATATATTAGTTCATGCCTTCATAAATATTAGCATCCTAAATTTAAAATATGAAAGGTAGAGAAGGAGAAAAGCATGACTGAGAGCATACCAGAAGCTTCTCTTAGTTTCAGACAAAAAAATCAGGGTAGTGAGGATGAGGTGATGGACAGCTGGGTGAGAAACAAGCGCTCAGTCATGTTGTTCTCCCTGTGCCACCTCAGCCAGTGACAAGAAGCCAACTGCTCATTCAGTGGGGTCCTTCAACTGCCCAGGCAGGACTAGTGCATTCCATCTAGAGCAGACAACTGTAATACTTGCAATATTAAAGGTAATTTTTAAAAATAGAATTATTGAATGTTTTCAATAAAGTGATCAGAAGTAACAAAAATATTTAAATAATTACAGCAACTATATATAATGAGAAGACATTCCATTAGGAAAGTAACAACAATGCTACTTAGGAATAAAGAATAAAGAAATTGTATGCCTTTCTTTTTTTTAATATATTTTATTGATTTTTTTTTTTTTTTTTTTTTTTTTTACAGAGAGAAAGGGAGAAGGAGAGGGATAGAGAGTTAGAAACATCGATGAGAGAGAAACATCGATCAGCTGCCTCCTGCACACTCCCTACTGGGGATGTGCCCACAACCAAGGTACATGCCCTTGACCGGAATCGAACCTGGGACCCTCAGTCCACAGGCCAATGCTCTATTCACTGAGCCAAACTGGTTAGGGCTTTTATGACTTTCTGAAAAATAACTTGTGTCCAGGAAACATAACCAAAGACCTTCTTGTAAGATGATAGCATTCAGCTCAGTGCCTGACACATACATAGTAGGTTCTCAAAAATATTTACTGAACTGACTAGAATTGAAAACCTAACCCATTTTGGCAAACAGGCTTGGTTTATCCAATCATGTTTAAAGATAAACACAGTTCTATGTCAAGTCTGCCGAGTTTTATCCACAAGGCTCTATGCTTGAGGATTTTGTTATTGGCCAGCTTTGTTTGGTTAAAGAGAACTAACTGCTCATCATGTATGATTAGAACAGTATCTCTATGTAATGTCCAGAATGGTGTCTCCAGTGGAATGTCCCCCCAAAACCCAGAAACACCAGGGAAATTGCCTGGGCAGAGTGGTGTGAGTTGGTGGGGAGGAGGGGAGGCAGGAATCTTTGCTAAACTGGGAAGGAGATCAAATTTTTGATCAGCATTATGGAAGCTGGTCAAAAGCCCATCCACCTACACACACACACACACACACACACACACACACACACACACACACATATGCAGCAGAATGAGAGACAGGGTGCTCACCATCTAGACTAAAAGTACGTCTACACAGAGTGTAGCAGCGGGCATAGTTAGAAATAGGTCAAACTCTAGATCCCTCAAAGCTTTGCCCATCTATGGGGTACAAACGATGTCACATCAATTGTAAGAATTCAAAACTATACTGGTTTGGCCTACACTTGCCAATTTGAGACCTCTTGGTCCTCCAACCCTGCCCTCTGCTCCCCCACACAGATAGCCCCCCTCCTCTTCAGTCTTGGTATTTTCTCCAGCACTCTCCATCTCCACCATGTGCCCTGCCCCAGCTGCATTCAGGCCCTCATGGTACCTAAGCTGTTGAGGCAAAACAAGGCAGGAGCCTCATCACCATGTGAGCTGCATGTGGGCCAGGCCCTGGAGAGCTTCTGTGGTTGTCCCTGTCTTGCAGAGGTTGTTAGTAACACAGCGTCCAGGACCAGGACATCGAACTGAGACAGATCACAGCATCCATGTGAAACCGGAAGTATCTCTTCCCTCCAGGATGGGCACTTGCCAACCTACACTGCCCCTGGTGCAGACTTGGGCAAACACGCTTACCTTGGCCTCTCCCATCACCAGTTTGCCAATCTGTCCACCTCTAGCATGGTCACCGTTCAAATTCTACCTCAGAAGTCTCCTCATTGGTGGAGGCCCCAATAAGGCACTGAAAGAACCCCCCAATTGCCCTGACCGGTTTGGCTCAGTGGACAGAGCGTCGGCCTGCGGACTGAAAGGTCTCAGGTTCGGTTCCGGTCAAGGGCATGTACCTTGGTTGCGGGCACATCCCCAGTAGGGGGTGTGCGGGGGGCAGCTGATCAATGTTTCTCTCTCATCGATGTTTCTAACTCTCTCTCCCTCTCCCTTCCTCTCTGTAAAAAATCAATAAAATACATTTAAAAATAAATAAAATGAAAGAACCCCCCAATCATCAGCAGCATCCCTCTGCCATATTCTTTTAGGAGTAAAACAAGTACCACCTCAATCTCGTATAAAGCACTACCCATATGCAGCTGTAAGACAAGCCCCCAACCTGTGCCCGAGCCTGACGGCCACCTAAGCCCGCGCTATATAAAGTCTGGGCTCTGCCTCCCAGGATGCCCACCCTCACCCCACCAGCGAGGCTCCAGTGGCCCGCCCACCTCCGGTGGCAGAGTTGGAGGGGCACTTCTCAGTTCCCCTTAGATTCAAACCAGGGCCCTCCAGCACCTACAGCCTAGTGTCCCACCATCCACCCCACCCCGACACCCTTTCTGAACGAGCAGGGAGGCAGGGAAGCAGCGCCCTCCCAATTCCCGCTCCTACCCAGTGCTGTTTTCCAAGTGGACCTTCTAAGTAGAGGAATTTTATGATAATAAAGAACCGGAAACAAAGTATAAGAATTTTAAAAGAGCTGCTCATACCTGAATTTCCACTTGGCATGTTCAGAGCTGTACCCTCTACTTAAGAGCGAGAGGAATTGGGAAAAAAGGGTTGTCTGGCTTTAATTCAAAATGAGGACCTATTTGGAGATTTTTGGTTAGATTTGAGGTGTCTGGGGTTGGTTTGTTCATTTTGTAGGGAGTGGTCCTATTGGTTCATCGATAGATGAGCATCTTAAATCAAGGAGACTGGTTTCATTTTGACAGAGCAACTTTGACTGATTTTTAAAAACAAACAAACTCAGTAACTCAGAGACCAGAAGGGAATATAAAATATCCAACCATCCTTCAGTCTTCTAACACAGACATTAAGGGATTAGTTTGCCTTGAAGTATTCTTTTTAAAGAAAGAAAAGGAAGGAAAGGAGGAAGGGAGGGAGAAAAAACAGAAAGAAGAAGAAAATTTTAAAAAAATAAGTTTGTGGGGCGGGGTAGTTCTTTAAAAAAATTATTAAAATATATGTATATATGTGTTTAAAAGCATAAACAGATGTTGAAGGAGGATTAAGAAAGTAATTTGCTGTTTTAAAACTTTAGCTCTGTATAGATCTCTCCTTAAAGAGAAGTAAATACATGTAGAAAGAAATAAGAAATTGGGTATAAATTTGGAATAGAAAGCTAGGTGGTACAGCCAGAACATTGAGGTGAAGGTAGAGTTTTTTCTAAACACAAAAAAAAGGCTTGGAATTGTACATTTATACTTTGCAAAGAAGTAAGAGCACAGCTGTTAACACTCACATTTAAAACACATTACTGCTTTGGAATTTGCTTTTTATTGGACTTTGCAAATTGCTAAAACCCGGACTACTAATCATTCACCTTGACAAGATTTTCTTCTTTTCTTTGAATGCAATCCTGTGAGAGTGGTGCTGACCGGCCTTTTCTGACCTCAGAGAAGCCCTGAGCCCAGCCGTCAGCTCCTGCAAGTGGAGAACAGCACTTGGCCCCGAATACCATACAGTGGATCAAGCATTGAACTAGAAAATCAAGTTTGTCCAAATTCTCCCACTGACACAGAAAACAATAGTGCCTACCTCCTAGGGTTGTCGTGAGAGTTAAATGGGTTGACAGTTGTAAAGCACACAGCTCTGTGCTCGCTCTGACCTTGCTTTGCTTGCCTAGCCACTCTATTGGAGAACTCTGCAAGACCATTCTCAGCATTTTCCAACAAGTCTTCAAATGTGAATGATCCCAGCAACCAGAAGCTGCAGAATCTCATCATCCTACGCTGTTACCTATCCTGTGGGAAAGTGAGAAAGCTCTCCTAAAGGAGATCTTTAAGCTTGAGATGCACACATCTCTCTAAATAAATCATCCAGAAAAAATATCAACCAACTGCCAAGTAAGTTTTTCTAAATTTCATCCCTCTACCTCAAGCATCTAAAGGTGAAAATCCTTTTTTCTCAGAGAAAATAGCTTTTTCCAACATCAAAAGTCTATATTAATTTCTAATAAAGAAAATAAAAACAGTAAAGTCTTCTTTAAAGTCATTTAATAAAACACAGTAAGACATCTGAAAGACAAGAGTGAATTTCTTTTAAATTTACACGTTTCTTCTACTTATTTACCCAGGAAATACTTTTTCCCATGGGCCATTAACATGTTTTGAAAGGATAACAAAGGAAAGAACACGATAAATATATAAGTTAAAACAAGATGTATAACATGGAAATGTAAATATATCATACTTTGCTGCACACAAAAAGCAATACTGTGTATATATGGAGAGTTTTTCTTCACTTCCTCCCCACCAGCCAGATCTAGGGTGCAATATTCTCTAGTCAAGGTCCAAAAGCAATTTATCACCAGATTTTCAAGTCCTTCACCAGCCTGCCCTGGGGAGTTTACTACTATACTTTCCAAAGAACTGTGGAAACATCGTGTAAACAGCTAACAAAAGATTATGAGGGACATTGTATAAACAAGAAAACACCTTAGACATCAAGTCACTGCTCCTCAGCCTCTGCCTCCTGCTGCTCTCACAGTCCTTAATTCTTCTCCTCTTTGTGGATATTCATCTTAATTAACTAATCTAAAATATTAGAAATATTAGAAAAACATGCATGCATACTTCCAGCTTTTACAGTATTTACAATAGAAATAAATGGCCCTACCATTTTGGCTCAGTGGATAGAGCATTGGCCTGTGAGCTAAAGGGTCATGGGTTCAAGTCCAGTCAAGGGCATGTAGTCAATACCCAGCCCTGGTTGGGGTGAGTGCAGGAGACAACCAACTGATGGGTCTCTCTCTGTCTCTCCCCGTCCTTTCCACTCTCTCTAAAAATCAATGGAAAAATATCCTCAGGTGAGGCTTAACAAATCTATATATATAAAAGGCTAATATGCAAAGTGTCCCCTCAGGAATTCGACCGAGAGAATGGGAGTTCAATCTCTCACTATGACATGCACTAACCACCAGGGGGCTGCGCAGAACATGGCGAGCAACCAGTGGTGGCAGCAGGGTGCTGAGAGAGCGAGGGAAGGAGGAGGCAGGGAGGTGGGAAACCTGATCGGCCCTGATCGCTGGCCAGTCCTAGGGACCCTCCCGTGCATAAATTTTGTGCACCAGGCCTCTAGTAAGTAAGTAAATAAATAAATAAATACATACATACATACATACATACATACATACCATAGGAAAAAATGAAACAACCTAAATATACAAAAGTTGAATGTTTAAATTATGGTATGCCAAGCCAATAGACTGCTGTGAAGACATCCTATATAATAAAAGGATAATACGCAAATTGACCCTAACGACTGGTCACTCTGATGCGCACTGACCACTAAGGAGCAGACACTCAACACAGGAGCTGCCTCCTGGTAATCAGTGCGCTCCCACAGGGGGAGCTCCGCTCAGCCACAAGCCAGGCTGAAGGCTGAGAGCACAGCAGCGGTGGCGGGAGCCTCTCCAGCCTCCTTGGCAGTGCTAAGAATGTCCCACTGATGGCTTAGTGGGCCTAAGCCGTTAGTCGGACATCACCGAGGGCTTCCAGGCTGCCAGAGGGATGTCTGACTGCCAACTTAGGGAGTGGTCCTAAGCCAGCAGGTGGACATCCCCCAAGGGGTCCAGGACTATGAGAGGGTACAGGCCAGGCTGAGGGACTCCCCCCACCCCCCGCCAAGTGCATGAATTTTCATGCACCAGGCCTCTAGTTTTAAATAATGGTGATAAAGGCTATGGAAAATGAAAAAATCAGAGCACCTCACATCCTGAGCTTTGTCCCTGAAGCTATGGCCCCAAATATCCTTGGGTAATGAAAATTGGGAAACACAAAGACCATGTGACTGGAAAAACTTGGGAGAATCATATTATGAGCATCAATAAATATTTGACATTTTCCTACATATTTATGAACTCCAAAATTGCAATCACTTCCTCCCCATTCTTACACATATTCCATCCTTATCTTAATAGACACTGTGGCCCCTGTATGACTGGACGGTGAAAGGGAGTGGACAGAACCTTAAAGACAGGATGAGCATAAAATTTATCACCCAAATGAGGAAACTGCTGAGGATATAAAGAAGCACTCTCAGAATATGCCAGGACAGCAGTTGTAAGCCAGGACTGTTCCAGTTGAACTAGTACATCTCATCACCCTAGGAGTCTACAAGTTGTGGTGGAGAACGCTTGTGCCTCTAACTTTAGCCTTTTGATTAATCGGCTATTTTATCCTACCACATGCTCTTGCTCTTTTAGATACATCTTCCATCACCCAAAGCAAAAATCCAGGCTTTCCCAGACATCTTGATGAACCCTGCCAAAACTAGGAAATCCTAAATAACAATCCTAGATACGCATATTCTTGGCCTTTCCCGCCTGCGCCCTTTTTCACAGAGAATCAGGGATTTCTAACAATAGGATGCAGGTGATTCGCCAAAGCATCCTATCTTAAAGAGCTGCCTCTTGCCCAGGCCCGTGTGCACTGAGAGGTCACCAGTTTGATTCCTGGTCAGAGCACATGCCCAGGTTGTGGGCTTGATCCCCAGTAGGGGCCATGTGGGAGGCAGCCCATCCATGTTTCTCTCTCCCTCTCCCTGCCTCTCTCTCTAAAAATCAATTTTTAAAAAACATATAAAAGCTGGCCTAGTTGGTGCATCTCAATAGAATAGGCATCATCCCATGCACCAGGAGGTCACTGGTTCAAGTCCCAGTTGATGCACAAGCCCAGGTTTCATGTTCCATGCCCTGTGGGGATGTGCAGAAGGCAGGGGATTGGGGTATCTCTCTCTCTAAAAAAAAAAAAAAAAATTCAATAACAACATTTTTTTAAAAGAGCTGCCTCTTGTTCATTTTTTTTAAAAAAGCATTTATTAAATGCCAGGCACCCTTCTAGGTACTGGGTGATAGGGCCACCCAGCTCACAGGATCATGCACTCAGTGAGGGAGGCCGACAATGAGTAAGTAATAGACCATTGTGAGACTTCCTGACTGAGGTACTATCCTTCATCTGGGGTAGAGGGAGAGCCCAACTCAATAAGAGCAGTCAGGAAAGACATCTCTGAGACGGTGCCATTTTATCTAACTGGTAGGACAGGCCTGGCAGAGTGACAAGCCGGTTCCACAGGTCAACACCAGCGTTGTTTCCTGCTTTCCCTGTTTGCTCCCAATTTGTGTAGACCACATGTGTTACTATCCGTGGTAGTGGCACCTCAATGGTTTTCTTATGAAATAAAATGAATACAGATGAAAACCAAAAGAGGTTTCCATTGCACACGTGGGGAAACCACGGGGAGTGGAATTATCACCATCAATCACACGAGATGGCCACAGGTGCCCGAAATGAGGTGCTCCGAGGCGTGTAGTTTAACCATTATGCTCCCCTAGTCATCTTTGGCTTGGGACCAGTAATTGAAGTCTATACTCGGAGAAATACTGAGGATAGATCAGCGCTCACTGGACTTAACTGACCACAGTATTTTCTCAGGACAATTTTGAGATCAGGTTTACGCTAAAGCCAGCCTGAGGGGCAGTTTTCTGAACCCATAATATCCTCATGCCCAACTTCCACTGGCTGCTGGTCCCACTAACTGAATCATTCTTGTGGTTAGGTTATTCCTGGTGTTCATTATTTATTCCCCCTGCTGGAAGTTTTACACTGTGATTTCTTATTCCACTGTTCTGGACTAATCAGAATAATCGAAGCTTCTCTCTTTCAAACATGAGCCACAGGTCGTTAAGTCCCCATCAAGCTGGTTTGGGTGCTTAATAGTTGTTCGTATTCCTCTTTTTTTCCAAACTCCAGGTCAAGATTGCTGTACTCCTCTCAACTTTATGCCAACATGTGATTTTTGGAAATGTAACAAAAAGAAAGTCTGAATAGGCTTTTTTAGCTGGGGCCCAGCAAGAGCCAAAGGAAATGGAATAATGAAGCATGTTCTGCTCTTCACGCCAGTTTGTTCCCATGTCTAAATGTGGCTTTTGCCTTTTATAGTATTTAGATCATATCACTGACTCATGTTCCATAAGAACCATTTTTATTTACCCGCTATAGCCTATTCCAATCCCCACTTCCTTTCTTACTCTTTCTTTCTGTGAACCTTCTACCCAAAGCCAGTTTTTTATAACGGTATATTTGATGGTACCATTGTTCAGAGATTAGTTACCCAATTGTTCTTTTTTTTTTTTTAATGTTTATGATTTCAGAGAGGAAGGGAGAGGGAGAGATAGAAACATCAATAATGAGAGAGAATCATTGATTGGCTGCCTCCTGCACGCCCCACATTGGGTATTAAGCCCACAACCCAGATATGTGCCCTGGCCTCCTGGTTCATAGGTCGACGCTCAACCACTGAGCCACGCCGGCCGGGCTACCCAATTGTTCTTTATTAACTCTCCTTTGCTTGCTTTCAGATGTTTTCTCCTACTTGTCAAGTTAGGTAATATATTCCTCTTCTACATATAAAATATTTGCCATATTATTTGGTTCCTCAATAGACTGTGTGTACTGGTTGTTTTTTTCAGGTATTCTTACCACTTGACATCCAGGTAATGCCCAATGATAACAACAAACTCTTAAATAGCACTTACTATGGTCTAGGCCAGTGGTCGGCAAACTCGTTAGTCAACAGAGCCAAATATCAACAGTACAACGATTGAAATTTCTTTTGAGAGCCAAATTTTTTAAACTTAAACTTCTTCTAACGCCACTTCTTCAAAATAGACTCGCCCAGGCCGTGGTATTTTGTGGAAGAGCCACACTCAAGGGGCCAGAGAGCCGCAGTTTGCCGATCACGGTTCTAGGCCAAGCATGTCAAAATAAACGCGGCATGTGGCCCGCCGGCCGCGAGTTTGCATACTTGTTCTAGGCATTGTTCGGAGCACTTTATTCACTCCTGAAATCCCCAACAGCCCCCTAGGAAGTAGGCACTTTCACACCAGAAGAAAAGATAAACAATGTGCTCACCGGAAAGGGGAACTCCGGGCTTAGGCAGAGGTAGCAGATAGCTTTGAGCCAGCGTCTCCGGTACAGAAGGGGGAGTATTCTGGCCCAGAGGCAGTTCGGCTGCTAAGATGGCCAGCTGTTTTCACTTTCCCATAGCTTTCTGTGCTGTAAAGTGAAACAAGGCTCACACTTAACCAGCAGGTTTGCATTGGGCCTAAATTACCACCTTTTAATTAAATGCTAACATGCTCTCCTTAAAATTCTTCTAGTTAGTGACTTTGGTCAGGAAAAACATTTGCATCACTATTTAATGACACACTACTGTTGCAGGTGGCCCTATTTTTACCGAAAAAATACATGCAAAAGGCAAAAGAGATTTCTCAGTGGCTAAAATGGACATAAGTACTAGTATATACTCCCTGCCTCTCTCTCCAAATTCCTTCCTCGAGGTGGCACTGGGGGACAAATGTACTCCAGGATCGACATCTCCTACATTTAGTAAGTGTTCATGGCACTGTTAAAGACAAGGCAACAGGCCCACACCAAAATGAGACTTTATCACAGTTTTACCTCCCCACGCCCCCACCATGGAATCTTAAGCCAGGCAATCAGGAGGCACCTGCTCGGCATTAATCAATCTGCCCGACAGACCCCTGGCATCCCCACTAAGGAAAATAACCTGCAACAACCGACCTGCTCTTTGGCCCAGAACAAATTCCTTGTTCCCGCGCCCTCTACCCATAGCCTCTTGCCTTTTACGCTCTCGGGAGCGCCTTCCTCCCTGCTACATGTGATGCTGCCCGACTTACAAATCTCTACATAAAGCCCATGTGATCTTTCCATTTTACTCCACTGAATTTTGGGTTTTGACAGCACTTACTATTAAACTGAGTGGCCATACTTCATTTGTGGGCACGAAGGGCCTGGAGTTGATATTCCCTGATTAAATATTGTCCTTATTCCTAAAATCCATCCCAGGAAGACTGTAGGAATTGATGTGAGAATCACTGATTCCAGTCTTTATTTTATTTTTTTTTTATTTCAGAGAGGAAGGGAGAGGGAGAGATAGAAACATCCATGATGAGAGAGAATCATGGATCGGCTGCCTCCTGCACCCCCCACACTGGGGATCGAGCCTGCAAACCCAGCATGTGCCCTGACCGGAATCGAACTGTGACCTCCTGGTTCATAGGTCATGCTCAACCACTGAGCCACGCCGCCGGGCTGATTCCAGCCTTAAATCCCATAATATTCTGACTTGTTTCCATTATAACTGAGCTCATATATTCAAACACGGAAGAAAGAACCAGGTCACAGAAAAGGCAGGCCTCTCCCAGAAGTCCCTCCGCCCCCACCGCGCCACCGTGCAGGCGGCTGAGCCCGTCCTCTCGGAGAAGGAACGCCGGAGACCCCCCACCCTCCCGGCCTGGAGCCTCGGGACCTCGCTGACGGACCTATTTGCCAACTGAAGGCCACGCTCAGAAGCAAGCGGGGAAAGTGCTGGAAGGAAGACGAGGAAGGAACCCGGAGAGACGGCGGGCAGAAAGCCCTGAGGAGCCGGCACAGGGGGGCCGCCAGCGCCTGCCGCCCGGGGAAGAGGAGAGCCCGCCTGGGAGGCACTGACCGCGGGCCGCCCCTGAGCCACGTGGGAACCGGGAAACAGGAGCCTCGTCCCAACGGAGCCGAGGCCGGAGGTGCGACCTCTGACGCCCGCGTCCGTCAAGCACCGGGCTGACCCCACCGGGACAGCGGTACCTGCGTTCCGACAGGAAGTGACACCGATTCCCGCCCTCAGCCAGGAAGGAGGCTTCCTCCTGGCCCCGGACAGCCCCGCCAATGGGAGGCTGCCACGGCCCCGCCAATGGGAGGCTGCCACAGCCCCAGGCTGCCACAGCCCAGCCAATGGGAGGCTGCCACAGCCCAGCCAATGGAGGGCTGCCATAGTCCCAGGCTGCCATAGCCCCGCCAATGGGAGGCTTCCATAGCCCCACCAATGGGAGGCTGCCACAGCCCCACCAATGGGAGGCTGCCACAGCCCAGCCAATGGGAGGCTGCCACAGCCCAGCCAATGGGAGGTTGCCACAGCCCAGCCAATGGAGGGCTGTCATAGTCCCAGGCTGCACAGCCCCGCCAATGGGAGGCTTCCATAGCCCCACCAATGGGAGGCTGCCACAGCCCTACCAATGGGAGGCTGCCATAGGCCCACCAATGGGAGGCTGCCACAGCCCAGCCAATGGGAGGTTGCCACAGCCCAGCCAATGGAGGGCTGCCATAGTCCCAGGCTGCCACAGCCCCGCCAATGGAAGGCTTCCATAGCCCCACCAATGGGAGGCTGCCATAGCCCTGCCAATGGGAAGTCAGTACACTTGGAACTTTCCGTTTCCTGCCATGGGATCTTCGTTTGCAACAGCCTCCCAAGTCCATAAAAGGGCACCTGTCGTTTCTCTGGACCAGCCTGCGGGTTCACCGTTAGACTGCACGTCACCAACCGCAATTGTTTGTTGTTCCCAAATAAAGCCAAATGCTGGAGACATTTCTAGCCGTTTATTTGTTTAAAGTCAACAGTAATTGCTGATATTACTTTAGCAGGAAGAACATTTAGCCCAGAAGGGAGAAGAGTGCTTGAAGCAATGATGATCCTAAAACAAACAATTGAAGACTTGAAGAAACTAAACAAAAATTCATCTAAAAAATAAAGATAAAAAGCCCTGGCCTGTGTGGCTTATGGCTCAGACGGTCGTCCGAGCACTGAAAGGTTGCCGGTTGGGTTCCCGGTCAGGTCACATGCCCAGGTTGTAGGTTTGATCCCCAGTTTGGGGGCATGCAGGAGGCAGCCAATTGATGTTTCTCCCTCACATTGATGTTTCTCTCACTCTCCCTCCCTCTCTCTTACTCTCTCTCACTCTCCCTCCCTCTCTCTTACTCTCTCTCTAAAAATACATTTTAAAATCTTTTTTAAAAATTAGTCTAATTTTAAGATTACAAGGGGGAGACTAAAATAATAGATAATAATGGAAGATGATAAGCAAATTCAAAAGGAAGTTAAAGCATTCTAAAGTTATCATCATGCTGAGAAGTAGAAAAAAAATACTTATTACTTTAGGCCAGGCGTCCTCAAACTACGGCCCGTGGGCCACATGCGGGTGTTTTTGCCGTTTTGTTTTTTTACTTCAAAATAAGATATGTGCAGTGTGCATAGGAATTTGTTCATAGTTTTTTTTTAAACTATAGTCCAGCCCTCCAACGGCCTGAGGGACAGTGAACTGGCCCCCTGTTTAAAAAGTTTGAGGACCCCTGCTTAGGCATTGTTAGAAAAGTTAACATTAGAAATATATAGGATATACATCCAAGAGATGAAAATCAAAACAACAATGAGATACCTTCTCACACCTGTCAGAATGGCTATCAACAAATCAACAAATGACAAGTGCTGGTGAGGATGCAGAGAAAAAGGAATCTTCTTGCACTGCTGATGGGAATGCAGACTGGTGCAGCCACTGTGGAGAACAGTATGGAGTTTCCTCAAAAAGTTAAAAATGGAACTTCCATTTGACCCAGTAATCCCACTTCTAGGGGTCTGAGGAATATATCCCAAGAAAACAGAAACACCCATCAGAAAGGATATATGCACCCCTATGTTCAGCACAATTTATAATAGCTAAGATTTGGAAACAGCCTAAGTGCCCATCAGCAGATGAGTGGATTAAAAAACTGTTGTACATCTACACAATGGAATACTACGCTGCGGTACAAAAGAAGGAATTCTTACCATTTGCACCAGCATGGATGGGACTGGAGAGCATTGTGCTAAGCAAAATAAGCCAATCAGAGAAAGATAAATATATGATCTCACTCATTTGTGGGATATAATGAACAACATAAACTGATGGACAAAAATAGAACCAGAGTCATAGAAGCATCGAACAGACTGTCTAACCCATGAGGGAAGGCAGGGGAGTGAGGGGTAAGAGATCAACCAAAGGACTTGTATGCATGCATATGAGGATAACCAATGGACACAGACGGGGGGAAGGGTGGGGGGGGGGGGGGACATGTGCTGGGGGGAGGGGGGCGGCCGGGGAGTGGTCAATGGGGGAAAAAGAAGGCTTATGTAATACTTTAAAAAATAAAGAATTTAAATTTTTTTAAAAAGAAATATATAGGATATATTTTTGAATGTACATTAAATATGTATTATGATTATACTAGTAGCCCATTTGCAGAAAAAATCCTGCAAGCGGCCGCTGTGGCCGCATGCGCTGCCGCTGCCACCGCTGTTGCGGCCGGCACGCCTGCACGCACGCACCTCTGCCACCCGCCCCGCTCCGCCCCGCCCTGCTCCGCCCCGCCCCGCCCCGCCCCGCCCCGCCCGGGCTTTCCCTCTGGCAGCCATCTTGCTTTCCGCTTTTCCTCCATCTTCCTTCTAAGTTGTCTTCAGTCTTCACTCCTCCCTCCCTCAGCGTATGCAAATTAACCGCCATCTTTGTTGGGTAATTTGCATACTTGCCCTGATTGGCTGGTGGGCGTGGCTTTGACTGGTGGGCATAGCAAAGGTGCGGTCAATTTGCATATTACTATTTTATTAGGTAGGATATATATATACATATATATTTAGTGGATCAACAAACTAGCATATATAAAATGGAATACTGCTCAGTAATAAAAAGAATGGATTCATTTTTTATTTTTAAATTATTTTATTATCTTTTTACATAATGAAAAGCACATTTCTCTTTAATATTATGTAAGTATACCATCACTGTAGAAAATACAGATAAAAATGAAAGTTAAATCATTTGAAATTTAACTGTACACAAATAAGTAACATTAATTATTTGGCATTATTGTGTCATTTGCAAGTTTGCAAGTTTGCAAGTTTTCCTCTTGCAAACATATATATGTAAAGTGGAATCCTATTTTAAATTCTATTTTTTAACCACCTAAAATAATATTTTACCTGAGTAAGCACTTTTCAATAGAGGTGGTAAAAAAAAAATGCAGAGAAATATTTCTCTTTAAAGGTAATGAATTCTTGTCCAGTTGGCGTGGCTCCATGGCTGAGCATCAACCTATGAAGTAGGAAGTCACTGGTTTGATTCCCTGTCAGGGCATATACCTGGGTTGGGGGCTTGATCCCCAGTGTGGGGCATGCAGGAGGCAGCGGGCAGCGATCAATGATTCTCTCTCATCATTGATGTTTCTATCTCTCTCTCCCTCTCCCTTCATCTCTGAAATCAACAAAAACATATTAAAGGGAATGAATTCTTTGTTTGTTTGTTTAATGAATTATTTTTGGGGGGTGGAGGAATGAATTCTTGATGCACACAACAACATAAAGGAATCTCACCATGATTGTGCGAAGTTAAATTAATTATTAAAAAAGAGTACATATTGTATGATTCCATTAATATAAAGTTCTAGAAAATGCAAACTAATCTATAGCAGTGATTTTCAACCAGTATGCCACAAGAATTGTTAAAACATGCAATGCCTGCCCTAGCTGGTTTGGCTCAGTGGATAGAGCGTCGGCCTGCAAACTGAAAGGCCCCAGGTTCAATTCCAGTCAAGAGCACATGCCCGGGTTGTGGGCTAGATCCCCAGTGGGGGACTTGCAGGAAACAACCGATCCATGGTTTTCTCTCATCGTGGATGTTTCTATCTCTCCCTCTTCCTTCCTCTCTTAAATCAATAAAAATATATTTTAAAAAAAACATGCAATGCCTGAGTATTTAGTCAGGGCACTGACCTCTTTTCCCTTAGATTGTCAAATAAAAAATTGACAACAGTCAACACTATAATAGCCTTCGAGTGTGAATGAATCAAAATTATACCTTTTTTTTGTCAGATCGGCAAAAAGTATAATATATTTTTTGGTGTACTGCAAAATTTTAGTAATTAGTTTATATATGCATGAGATGAAAAAAGTTGAAAATTTCTGATCTATAGCAATGGAAAGCAGATCAGTGGATGCCTGTGGATAGGAGTCAGAGAGGGACAAAGATAAGGGATTGCCAAGAAGTCTCATAATAAAACTTTGTGGGAGATGGGATGGTCATTGTCTTAAGTGCAGTGATGGTTTCATGAATGTATAAGTCAAATTTATGAAACTAAAACTAAATATATGCAATGTGCTATATGTTAATTAGACCTCAATAAACCTGTTTAGAAAATAGTTTGATATTGGTGCAGAATCAATAAAAAGATCAATGAGTAAGAATAGAGAACCTAGAAATTGACCTGTATATATATGGAAACTTGACATATGATAAAGATGGTATTACCAACCAGTGGAGAACTGATGAGCCATCCAATAAATAGTATTATAGCAAAAGACTTTTTAAATTGAAAAATTAAATTAGATGCATACCCCCAAATCAATACCAGATTGCTCTAAGATTCAAATATTGAAAGGAGAAAAATGGCTTAAAAGTACTAGCATAAAGTATAAGAGAATATATTTATGACTTCAGGGTAGGTAAGGATCTGTTGTTGTTTTTTTAATCCTTACCCAAGGATATTTTCTGCATTGATTTTTAGAGAGTGGAAAGGAGGGTGGGAGGGGGAGAGAGAGAGAGAGAGAAACATCAATGTGAGAGAGACGCATCGATTGGTTGACTTCCACACACGCCTGGGCCAGGAATCGAACCTACAACTCAGATACATGCCCTTGACTGGGAATTGAACCCTGGACCCTTCCATGCTTAGGCCAATGCTCTAACCACTGAGCACAACAACCAGAGCTAAGGACCTCTTAAATAAGGCACAAAAAGCATCCTATATAATAAAGAGGGAATATGCTAATTGACTGTCCCACCCTCAAAGATGGCGGCGCCCACAGCCACAAGATGGCGGCGCCCAGTCCCCTTCACGCCTGCCTCTAGAGTCCCCCAGTCCCCTCAGCCCCCCAGCCGCCCAGGGCCGGCCCGAGGTGCAGGCCAGCCTCAGATGGCGGCTGCCCAGCCGCCCAGGGCCGCCTGAGGCTCAGGTAACCAGAGCTGGCCAAGGCTTGTGCTGCCAGCAGTGGCAGCAGCAGAGGTGTGATGGGGGCATCGCCTTCCCCTGATTGCCAGGTCACCTCCTGCCCCTGAGGGCTCCTGGACTGTGAGAGGGGGCAGGCCGGGCTGAGGGACACCCCTCCCCCCTCTAGTGCATGAATTCTCATGCACTGGGCCTCTAGTAAATAATAAAGGAGAATATCTGTTTGACTTCATCAAATATAAACTGTAATTTTTCAAAAGATACTATAAACAGAATTAAAAGAGAAGTCACAGACTGAGAAAAAGTCTTTACCCTTAAAACAAACCAAGGATTAATATCCAAATATGTACTTCTTTGAAACTTACAAATCAATAAGAAAAATTAAACATGCAAAGGCAATGGCTACACAGTCCTCAGAGGAAGGAGTCCAAACAGTGAACAAACAAATGGGAAAAAAAATTCAACCCCACTGGTAATGAGGGAAGTGCCAATCAAAACTAGGAAATGGCACTTCGCATTCATGAGACCAGCGAAATTTCAAGATGTGACAATACCAAGAGCTGAGAAGGATGCGGAGGAATGAGAGCTCCCACACAATCCCGAGGGGAAAGGTTGAACAATTCATTGGAGAGCAGGTTGGCACTATCTAATAACATTGAAAATATAGCCGAAACCGGTTTGGCTCAGTGGATAGAGCGTCGGCCTGCGGACTGAATGGTCCCAGGTTCGATTCCGGTCAAGGGCATGTACCCTAGTTGCGGGCACATCCCCAGTAGGAGGTGTGCAAGAGGCAACTGATCAATGTTTCTAACTCTCTATCCCTCTCTCTTCCTCTCTGTAAAAAATCAATAAAATATATTTTTTTTAAAAAACACATTGAAAATATATTTGTCTTCCAACCGAGTGGTTTTATTTGGTGGTGGGAGAGGGAGAGAGTAATGACAGTCCAGTAGGTTTGCACCACCCATGTTCCAAATTATAAGTCAGCCTTCCCCACCGGGCGAAGAAAGGAAATGGGGCAGAACGAGGTGACACGGAAGGAAAGGAGAAGGCCGTTCAGTTACTGCTCTCCCTTCTACCATTGGCTCATCTGCATTGACCCAGATGCTTCTCTCTTCCTGCCACACGCTGCCCTCCTGTGTGACGAGGCCTGCTTCCTTCCGCGTTTGTGACTGTGGCCACCACGCTGCTTCGCCCTGTCAGACAGTAATGACTCTGAGCACAAGATATTAACCACAGGCCCTGGCGTCGTGTCTGATCAGGCAAACTAGGGGAGAGAGTCTTCATCCTCACCAGCAGAACTAAACAGCCTTCCCACAAGAAAATAAACAACTTTTTCCATTTGCAGAAAACAGCAGAGACGGTTTTGTCAGTTGGGGTATCAGGCTTGCTGGTCTCACGTGAAAATGACCTCACTGACCCCTCCCCCCCATTACAGCTGAAAGTTGGAGATGTTCCCTAGTCAGGGAGGTGGGCTGGTGCCAGCCTACCCACACTCATCGCTCAACAGCCCTTGCTGTGGCTTGATGGGGGTGTGGGATGGAGTGAGCACACAGCCAACAGAGGTGGAGCCCACAGCCCCGACCTCACCGTGACCTTCCATGGCCCCCAGAGCTCACCAGGCCCAGACAGCCGCTATTTCAAGGAGAGAGACCTCAACACTTTCATCATCCCGCTATTTGCAACACAAAATTACCGATGTCCGTGGGCAACCACTCAGTCAAACAGATTGTCTTCAAATATTCTTTGATATTTATTTATTGAGGCCAATATTTACTGATTGGTTTTCTATCACTGAAAGTCACGTGCCACATAAATTTTGGTCAAAGACTGACCATAGATAGCACACTGATCCCATAATGTTGTAATGGATGATAATCAAAAAGCTTGTTTTCGATGTTGAAAGAAAAGGCTGGACCCGACTATGATGCTGAATGTTCTGCTAACTCTGGGTGATTTAGATGAGGCTCCACGTGCTGTCCCCTTGCTCTGTGCCCCTCTCAGCTGTGCCCTGGAGTTGGTGAGGGAGCAAGAGGGACAGGCTGAGTAAGAGGGGAACGCAGGCACCTATCCCTGCCTGCCCCTGCATGCACACACACACGCACACACACACACACACACACACACACACACTACTGTAAAAGGTTTAGATACACAAATAGCATCTATATATATAAAAGCCAAGTGACAGGAATGGAGGAATGACCAGAACGACCGGCCACTATGACGTGCACTGCAGCAGCCAACCGGCCCAATGAGGGCCCCGATCGACCCCCCAACCTCCCGTGACCCTTCCCCCTGGCCTGCCCTGCCCCCGATCAGCCCCCCCCCCATCAGGGGCGGGGCTGGGCCGGCCGGAGAGAGGGGACGCAGGAGGTTGGCCAGCCAGCTCCGCCCCTGATGGCCCCCATCAGGGCGGGCGGCCGGACCCCACCCATACATGAATTTGTGCACCAGGCCTCTAGTTATGTTATAATTGCCAACAGTATTCAGTACAATTACGTGCTATTCAGGCTGGCTGCTTAGGACCAATAGCCTATAGCAGGCAGCCTCGGTGTGCAGTGTGCTACACCACTTAGGTGTGTGGATGTGCACCCTATGATGTTTGCACACTGACAAAATCACCTAAGGATGAATGTATCCACATCCTTAAGCAACACATGGCTATGCATAAACAGGTTCATTACTAATTCATTTCCACAGGCCAACACAGAGTCAATGTTTTGGGGGAAATAAATGAGCAAGTTTCCCACTTATCTGCAGTTCTTTTTCTCTCTTCAGTTTTCCTTTGGGATTTTCAGGATTAGATGGTTCCAGAAAGCAAACACAAGGGTTTTGATTAAGGATAATATAACTGATTCCGAGTAAGCAGAATAACATGTGCATCAGTTTCCACCGGCCTTGACTTTGACTTGGTAACCTCTAGAACATCCCCATATCGCAAAAGCACAGTCAAGGTTGCTACCGCCAAGGGTGTTGCTTCACTCCCACGCCAACACCTTGTTCCAGGGCACTTTCTACCTTGGGCCGAAACTCCCGTGTCCTTAGAATGACCCATATTCCTGACTTACTCCCGAGATGGAGTAAACAGATTTCTGCCAGGCGGACCTGCCCATAATTCAACTCTTACCTTCGTCCTAACCCTTCCGCATGCCAGCTCAGACCCCAGCAGGAGCAGGCAGGGCTGCCAGGACGAGGGGCTCCAGGAGTCTCTGGGTTGCCGTGGGCAAAGTGAAGAGGGTCCTGCCATGGTGAGCAAGGCTCAGGGTGGAGCCACAGAGCAGCTGATCTGCCCCACTCACCCCTCCATGGGGAACCTTTGGGCCATACAGGAAGGTCACCACTTTCCAGGTATCTCTGGCCAAAACCCCTCTTTCTCAGCTTTGAGATGACCTATTTATTAGTTGCGCTTTTATCAACCTTCCCCCCATTACCACCCTTCCCACAAGAAGCCTTTTAAGAACGTTCTTTTCCTAATTGCTTCTCCCATAAAACTGTAATCCCACAGACGTCTGTCCATCTGTCCGTGGGCTGAGACCCTTTGGAGGGCATGGAGCCCTGGCTGGGTAGCAGCCAAACCACAGCTACTCAGAAAATGAGCCTTTGCATGAAGTTGATATTGCGGATGTCAGAGACTACAGATAGAAAACCCTTGAAGTCCACACTGGGTGGCTGGACCAGCCCACCACATCCTCGGACTTCTATAACATGAGCCATTCACTATCCTCCTTAGTTAAGCCAGTGTGAGTTGGGATTTTTTTTTTTTTTTCAACGAAAACACCCTGATTCACCCTCAATTGGGACCACCTTCAGTCTCATGGCTCAACGCGATGTTTGTCACTGAATGTTTAACTGAGTGTACCTGTTTGTTTATACACTCAAATAAACACCTTGAAAAATGTAAAATGCCAATTGAAACTTTTAACGTGATTTTTAAGTTTGTATTTGCATACTGTAAAATGTGTCAACAAATTAAGTAGTGATATGGACAATAAACATTGTATAATGGCAAGTACACATCCATGCAAATAGAGCCTATTAGCATACTCTTAACTAGGAGGGGGAAAAATCAGCGTTTGAGGGGATGACACTTTACCAAAATTATATTAACAGTCTCTCCCTGTGGCAGTAAAACTCCAATGCTTTGGGGGACAGTTTTAGGGTGGGATTTTAAAAGCCCCAATAAAACTAGCAAGCAAAACTGAGGTAAACAGGAATGACACTGAGGACAGCACAATGGCAGAGTCAATGTCTATTAGCCGTGTTACACTAGGGCCAGGCCTACACGATGCCAAACATCTGGTTGAAAACTAAAAATAATCCTATATAATAAAAGCCTAATATGCAAATTGTCCCCTCAACCGGGAATTCAAACAGGAGTTCAACGGCTCGCTATGACATGTGCTGACCATCAGGGGGCAGCGCGGAACATGGCAGGCGTTCGCAACACACTGTGACCTCTCACTGGCTACCTGGGGACAGGGGTGATGGGGACGGAGGTGCAGTGAGAATGCCGGGTGTCCGCCAAGCTCGCTCTCAATCCCCCTGCTACCCTCCCCCGGGATGCCAGGGCTCACACGCGCCAGGGAAGCCCCCGCACTCGGGTGCCGGCGCCTGCGAGGAGCCCGCCCCACACCCGTGCAGCGCCTTCCGGGTGAGCTGGGCCGCAGCTGCTGGGACCGCAGGGGCCCCGGGCAGGAGCTGGTCTGCAAGGCCAGCCGGGAGAGAACGTGCTGCCCACCCAGCTTCCAAGCAGCGCTGCTGGGCAGCCCAGAGGCCCACGCTGCACCCCAGCTCATGGCCTCCAGCTGTGCTCACCGCATCTCCATGTGAGGACTCGGGCCCCGTGGCTCAGGAGGAGGGGTGCACGCGGGGGCCAGGGGCCCAGGAGCTGCCCAGGGCCCAGAGGTCAGCTGGGACCTGCCCTTCCATGCCAGACGCTCGTGCTTCGGTCGCCGGCCAGGCCGAGGGACGGCACCCGTGCACGAATTTTGTGCACTGGGCCTCTAGTCAAATAATAATGCGTGTCCCAAATCGTCACAGATTGGGAATATGAAGTAGAAATTCATGTTCACATATCAAAATTTTATATGATGGTCTGACTTTAATACACTTTTGCTGTTTCTCAAAGACAGAATTAAATTGAAAAACTAAACTTTAACATTTGCGTATTTTGCTAATTAATATCTAACATGTTTTATTCATAAGCCATGAGGACTTCTCTACAAATAAAACTAGAAAATAAAACATGAAATTGAATTTAATACGGCCATCTAAATATTGAGGCTCTCATACATTTTCAAGATGTAGATTCCACATTAATTTCACAATTAGATTTTGAAACATAATTCCATTTCAAGTGTTCACAGATGTTAGAGTTCAAAAACTCAAGTTTAAGACAAATACATTCTTTGGCAGTAGTAAAGTATATACTGTATTTTTGAAGAATCCACAGAACACTTCAGAAAACATTTGTGTAAAGTCAGGAAAATAAAACATTTTAACTGAGGTTTGCTTCATGACAATTACTAAAGATTGGAAACAGATAATAAACCTATTTATTGTCATCTAAACAAACATCAGTAAGTTTTAGGTAAAATATCTAACGAATAGTCTAGAACAGTGGTCGGCAAACTGCGGCTCGCGAGCCACATGCAGCTCTTTGGCGCCTTGAGTGTGGCTCTTCCACAAAATACCACGGCCTGGGCGCGTCTATTTTGAAGAAGTGGCGTTAGAAGAAGTTTAAGTTTGAAAAGTTTGGCTCTCAAAAGAAATTTCAATCGTTGTACTGTTGATATTTGGCTCTGTTGACTAATGAGTTTGCCGACCACTGGTCTAGAATATGGCAACATGGTAAGCACCATCTCCAAAGAAAATCTTAAAATATTTGACTTAAGTGGAAAATAAAAAGCAATAGTCTTGGGATTTGCCCAAGACATGCATTCTCAAATCCTTATATTTACTTACCAGAACTACATTGTACCTTCCATCTCAAGAAGTCCAACTTCATGTTAAAAATCTTAAAAACAGTCAGAGGCAAGCATACAGCCTGATCCTCCTCAAAGATCCCAAAAGAGATTATGTCGGCATCAAAATTTAAGGACCAGCCTGGCCAGTGTGGCTCAGTGGTTGAGCATCGACCCATGGACCAGGAGGTCACAGTTCGATCCCCAGTGGAAGGCATGCAGGAGGCAGCCAATTGATCATTCTTTCTCATCACTGATGTTTCTATCTGTCCCTCTCCCTTTCTCTCTCTGAAATTAATAGAAACATATTTTTTTAATTAAGGGCCAACTTAAAGTAAACAATTATATTTAAAGAATAACTCCTCTCTCTTCTGTCCTCCTCCTTTATCCCCCCAACACACACACACACACACACACACACACACCACATGCACATACAAAGAAATAATACCAATTGGATTATTTGGGTCTGAATGAATAGGCAATAAGTAACTATTTCTCCTAATATTTTTTAATCCTCACCCAAGGATATGTTTTTATTGGTTTTAGAGAAAGAGGAGGGGAGGGAGGGAGGGAGAGAGGGAGGGAAGGAGGGAGAGAGAGAGAGACAGAGAGAGAGAGAGAGAGAGAGAGAGAGAGAGAGAGAGAGAGAGAGAGACAGGGAGAGAGACAGGGAGAGAGAAACATAGACATGCAAGAGAAACGTCAGTTGGTTGCCGCCCATACCCACCACGACCAGAGATGGAACCCAAGACCTAGGTATGTGCCCTGACCAGGAATCGAACCCGACACCATTTGCTGTACTGGAGGATGCTCCAACCAACTGAGCCACCCAGCCAGGGCTATTTCTCCAAATGTTTTTAACTACAGTCCTCGGATATATTTTTGAACACTCTCAAGTTTTTCTACACAAATTAGTAAATTTTTTACTTCAGTAGTAATATAAACATTTTCATGGAAACTTCGCTTTCTGGGCAATTTGGAAGCCTGCCTTACGTCTGAGGAGAACAGAACAATTTCCTTCGCAGTGTGCTTACTGATGATCGGCCGCCAGGCAGGACCACTTGAAGTTGGTGGCTAAGCAAGAAATGAGCTGACTAGATCGATGAGGCATTTTTCACCCCACAAAGGTAAAAGGTATACTGCATTGCAGATGGCAGAAGGAATGTATATTTTGCAATATCTGAGTAAAGGAGAGCGTTAGGAGAGTTGGATGACCTCAGGGAATGGTGGGGAAGCCTGCCAAGGAGGACACGGGGGCGGAGGGGGGGGGGAGGCAGGAGGGGGCAGGTGAGGTACAGTGTTCACATGGGAGATGTGATTTAGTTTCATGGATGCGGTTCATTTGAATTATCTCTTTGAATTTTGTTTGCATTAAATGATACATTTATTTGATTTTTGTAGTTGTATAAGATCTGTAAATATTGCTTTTATATAGATTTGAATTTTTACATATTTATATTAAATATAATAAAATCATTTATGCTTAAAAAAACACACTCAACTAGTCTCCTAAATTCTTTCACTTACACACACAAACACACAATGGGTTTCCTTATCTAATCTTACCATTTCTCTGAAATCTTCTTGTCTGATTTTCCAACAAATTGGCAGAGCAGGAACATTTCAGACCATTGCTAAATCATGACAAAAGCTGGTCCCCCTGGCCCACATCTTGCAGGCATGAAATTTAGTCTTGCAATGTGTTTTTACATAGATAGATTTGTATGCAATAATACAATTGCCTGTGGCTCTCTGAACAGAGGTTTTATTAATGTGAGGCTCTTACATTATGGCAGTAAAGAAAATAAAAAGTGTCACACTGATTCAACGTATTCAATTATTCAACCAATATTTATCAAGTGTAGTGGGCCCCGCGGATACAATGCACGCCACGGCCTCTGCCTGATGGTCTAGTGGAGGGTTAGTAATCACCAGTAACCCAACAGTTAGCCGGCAACGGAGTAAGGACCAACCATGGTATGTGCCTGGGAGCTAGCAGAGACTAGCTTTCTGGCGGTCAACACACACACAAAAACACAAACTTGGAAGTCACACAAGTCAGACATTTCATAATCTTATCTGAAAACCAACCAGCTGCTCAGGATATAGCTGAACTGATGCTGTAATTTGAGGGGAAATTTTCCTGTTGATGTACCAGAAGGAGGAGGGGAAGGAGAGAGGAAAGAGGATCTCGCAAATTTTAGAGGACAGATGGACTGCACCACCTTTGTCATCATCATACTCAACACGAGGAGAATGAGGGGGAGAGAGCAGAATCGACCCCTGATGCAGGATCCATGCCGTGTACCAAGCAGGTATGCTTCGGACAGACTTCTACAAATACTTTTTCTTGATCTTTATGAACATTGGTCAGCAGAGAGTTTGAGGTTTTACTTTGACAACCATCTGAAGTGCAAATTCTATTCTGCAAGTTACAGGCAGCTCCAACACCTTCCTCAGCAGCTGGGTTGAGGTGAATCTACCACAGTGCGCATGAGCAGAAGGCCGCTGGATCCGCAGGGAGGTGGCCCAAGGGACAGCAGGAGGCAGGGCCACCCTCCTCCCCAGAGGACAATTGTAGGTCCACTTCAACACAAAGACAGGTGGACCCTTGAAGTGCAAGTTGTAGGCCATTAAGGACACCGGCGATAATGCTCACCAGTGTTTTTATTTATTTTTAATAGATTTTTATTGATTTCAGAGAGAGGAGGGGAGAGGGAGAGATAGAAACATCAATGAGAGAGAATCATGGATTGGCTGCCTCTTGCACGCCTCCTACTGGGGATCGAGCCAGCAACCCGGGCCAGTGCCCTGACCGGGAATCTAACCTGGGACCTCTTGGTTCATGGGCCAGTGTTTCCCTTTTTAAATTGACCATGGGCTAAATGCCAAGCCCTGAGATAAGCTGTAAGGGTACAAAATGAATCAAGACCTGATTCCTACTCTGAAGAAACTCAAAGCTTCACGGAGAGAATAGATCTAAAAGCAAAGTGTAAGCGCCAGGACAGAGAGGGCAGGCAGAGCACAGAGGAATGGCCAGTCTGACCCGGGTGCGTGAAATAGGCAGCATCACACTAAAGCTTAGAGAACGGTGAATTTTCCCAGGAAAAGAAAGAGATGAAAGGAACAAATGAAATATTTAAAGAAATCAGAATTATAACCTAGCCCTAGCCGGTTTGGCTCAGTGGATAGAGCGCCGGCCTGCGGACTGAAGGGTCCCAGGTTTGATTCCAGTCAAGGGCATGTACCTTGGTTGCGGGCACATCGCCAGTGGGGGGTGTGCAGGAGGCAGCTGATCGATGTTTCTCTCTCATCGATGTTTCTAGCTCTCTATCCCTCTCCCTTCCTCTCTGTGAAAAATCAATAAAATCTATTTTTTTAAAAAAAGAATTATAACCTACACATATCTGATTACCTTCTGTGGGAAGAAACTCCTGGGCAGGAAGGGGAAAAAATAAAATCCATCTACAACTTCATGGTTGACACCCACACGGGCTTTTCTTTAAAAGCTCTGAAAAGTGAGGATGCCATCCCCGTAACCTAAATAAGTCAGAACAAAGAATTTGAAAAAAGAACATGAAAAATGAGCTCTGGCCTAAAGGGAATTATTCTTCAGATGAGTAAGAAAGAGAACTAGTAAGGGCGAATTGAAATCGGCATACCACAGACTCACCTTTGGCAGATTTAGAGCTTTCTGCTTGGAGCCTTTACAAGTCTGTGCACGTAGGCGAACTACCCAGGCCGAATATATTGGAGGCACAAAACAAAGAAAAGAGTGTCTTCCCGGTACCACCGTTTGCACGTCTGCGACGTGGGACCTTCCAACCACACGCGGCAGCACCGAAGGCAGGAGACATGATAACTAAATACAGTGGTGATTCTGGACTGGGACCCCTTTGCTATAAAGGGCATTACTGGGACAATTATTGAATGCTATCTGAGAATTACAGGATAGAACATGTCATTGTTAACTTCCTGATTTTGAAGGCTGCCTAGTACCTATGTACTAGAATACCATTTTTTGCAGGGAATACAAAGTACTTGGCGGTAATGGGGCATCCTATGGGCCAGGGCCCCTCAAAAAAGTCTGAAAAAACAAGGGTTCTTGTACTATAATTGCTTTTAGGTACATTTGAGATTGTTTCAAAATAAAAAGAAACGTTAAAATTTACAAAGTAAAAGAACGTCCTTTGTCAAATGAACAAAAAAAAAAAGGTTCAGTACTGGTAATGTGTGTGTGCAGGGGCGGGGACGGGGGGCAGGGAGGGGAGGGAAAGGGGGCGGGTTCCTTAAAGTCCTTCCCAGACCCTGAACCATTCTGCTTTTACTTAAATCCTGTTTCTAGCAGTGCCTGGAGGGAGGAAAGCATGTAAATGCTACCACCTAGTGGTTTTAGAGCAAATACAGGGTATGGCAAAAATAGGCTTACAGTCGTGAGTAGGCAAGTTTCTCGTATTATTATTGTATTATTTTCCATAATAACTGTAAACCTGCTTTCCCCCACCCTGCTTGTTTATGGCAATGGAGGCAAACTGAGGTTTCCTCTGGGTGGGGGAAGAATAGAGCTTTTTATGGGGATTAACTTTTGAATGAAGGCTGTTGGAGAAAAAGGGAACAGGTGGTTGAGCCTTGAGGCTGCATCCGGACAATGGAATACTCCTCAGTGCAAGGAAATGAGCTATCGAGCCGTGAAAAGACACGGGGGAGCCTCCAGTGCATGTTACTACATGAGAGAAGCTCATCTGACACACGGTATGATTCCAACTGTATGACATTCGGGACAAAGACAAAACTATGGAGACAATAAAAGGATCCGGCTTCCGGGGATGAACAGGTGGCGCAGAGGGTCTTTAGGGCGGTGAACCGGTCTGTCTGGTACTTGAATGGTGGATGCATGTCACTGTCTGCTGGTCACCCACCAAGCAGCCCTGCAGAGGCGACAGGACCCTCCAGCTTCTCTGGGCGGGTCCCGCTCCGTCACTACAGGGCTCTGTTCGTGGCCCTCGGCCCTGGAGGCACAGTAGGGTCACCTGGGAATCTTTTAAATCAGGCGTCCTCAAACTACGGCCCGAGGGCCACAAGCGGGTGTTTTTGCCGTTTCGTTTTTTTACTTCAAAATAAGATATGTGCAGTGTGCATAGGAATTTATTCATAGTTTTTTTTTAAACTATAGTTTGGCCCTCCAAAGGTCTGAGGGACAGTGAACTGGCCCCCTGTTTAAAAAGTTTGAGGACCCCTGTTTTAAATGATACCCATGCCGCCCTGGATGGTTTTGCTCAATGGTTAGAGCATCGGCCCGCATTTATCCACCATAATTTTAGTTAATACACAGATAAATCCATAACGTGCTGGAGTTGGCACCTAAGGTCCTCTGTCCAAACCCATTGTTTTGCATGAGAGGAATAAGGCCCCGATCAGGCTGACAGCACCACACCGGTGCGGAGTAAAGGCACCAGGACCCGGCCTGCCAGGACCTAACTCCTTGCTCTTTCTGTGCCATGTGCCAAGTCAAGCAGCAGGAGAGGAGCGAGCCGAGGGCCCTCGCAGTCCCAGGAGCCAGGCCGTCACACAGACTGGGGGTTTGGTGTTCATGAGCCTGGAGGGTACCATTATTTACGTTATGATGACTCTACTAAATCACATGACTTAATAAAAATATGTGAATATGGGCCTGGAATTTTGTGTGCAATACCAAAGGCAAACTAAGGAACAAGAACCTTCTGGCGGGGCCGTCCTGGAGCTCACGTTTCAGTGGAGAAGCTGACGTGGAATTATCACTACGTTGTGCATTGCAGTAGGAAAATACACGTTTTACTAGTGAACAATGAAGTGAAAACTATCCAGGCCCTTATAGGGTTTTAATATGGACTCACCGAAAGTCCGACTAGCAGGAAGCAGGACTCCTGAGCATTCATTCTTTCCGTCAAACCGAGACATCACGTTGTTCAGACGTGTTCCCAACGCACCTGAGAGCAGCACTCACGATTGTAAGCACACGTGCCACAGCAAACGGCGCGGCTTCACGAGACACAGGTGACCTTCACCTTGCTTTCCCAAAACATTACCTGGCAGTCCAGGGAAAGGGGCATTAGGGAAGCTCAGACTCACCAATACCAGCGGGACTAAAGCATCACTTTTTACTTAAGTCCAGAACTTTAGCTAAAATGCATCTTGTGATAATTCTACTTTTTTTCCAGAGTGTAGGCAATATTTCATGTGTGGTTAATGTTCCAAGGTGTTATGGTAACTTTATAACTTAGTAGATAAAATACTGTGCTATTACATTACCAGATGATGTTACTCCAGATAGGGAGATAGAGTTCATACGCCTTCTGGGTTTTAAGGGTAAATTTCAACTACCTACCATGTAGCATTCCTTCCCCACAGTACAAGTAAAGCACTGTAGGAGGATCAATGTTTCACACACATGCATAACAACCTCTTTGATAATTGACAGACTTTTACTAACAACCTAAAAACTTCACACTTACAACAGGAAATTAAATGTTTCACTAAAGAATTAAGTGAAAACCACCAGGATCTTACAGGGTTTTTAACATGTACTATGAGTATCTTAGAAGACAGAACGTCAGCTTGCTGGATCATAGAGTATGACTGAAAATGAGACAGTATTTATAAGTTACCTAATAGCTTTCCCAAACGGTAGTTCCCCTGAAATTAAAACAGGAAATGAAGTTTGAATTTATACCTAGCTTTAGACATGACTCACCATGCACATCCATCTTACTTTTATGATTTTGATGTTACTTTTTAAAGGTACTCAACAACGCCCAGCTGGAGTGGCTCCGTAGTTGAGCATCAATTCCCAGTGAGGGCACAAGCCCGGGTTGCGGGCTCGATCCCCAGTGTGGGGCATGCAGGAGGCAGCCAATCGATGATTCTCTCTCATCATTGATGTATCTCTCTCTCTCTCTCCCCTGCTCCCTTCCTCTCTGAAATCAATGAAAACATTTTATTAAAATAACAGGGCTGAAGAGCATCCTGCTCTCATTTTCCACTGGAGGATGGAAATCTTTCCTCTGTAAATTATCTTAGTCTCTTAGTACCTCACAGGGAGGGAAAGGCGAATCTCAGTAAGTGTGCTTCCCCTCAACGTGAAGGCAAAGCAAAAGGGAGCCTGCAGCAATGTCAGCACTGAATATGGCTGAGATCTTAAAGCGGAGTAACAGCCAACAGGCTTTATATACATCAGTCGTCTCCGCGTATCTGTTAGTTCAATACATAGCATGACCTAGCAGGACACTTCTATTCCAAAGCTCATCTTTCCAAAAGGCCCTGCCTCTCCCAGCTGGCCTGCGGAGTTCACTGCCTGTGTATAGACATACAGGCACAGAGATTATATATGTAAGCAGTGATCACATGTTTCCCTGGTACTCCAGGCAAGTCATTTTACTGTGGTATGTAGAGCTCAGTCTCTGATGTATTTTCAGGCCACACACATGCACATGCACAAAGTTATCAACTTCATCAACACTTGACAATTCAGAAAGCCTACATCCTTTTCTGTGAATTCTGAAAAAGTGCCTTGAATTTAATAGTTTTAAAAAAAACACACACAAAACTTCAGTCTTCAATATTGAAACTAAGTTATTCCATTTTCCATTTAAAAAAATAGGAAAATCAAGTGTGGGAAGGGGCAAAAAAATAAACGTGGGAAAACATTGTTACTAAATAGGTTTAAGAATAAAACCTCTGTAGATAAAATATTCCAATAGAAGGTAAAACCTATGAGGGTTGCTCAACACAGAATTATTTGTAATAAAACAATTAGAAAAAAATGAATTGTTCAGTAACAGAACTGTAAAAACCAATTAGGAAATGTCCAATTGATAAAATATTCTATAGCCATTAAAAGACGAAGGCCTTGCCCTAGCCAGCTTGGCTCAGTGGATGGAGCGTGGGCCTGCGGACTGAAGGGTCCCAGGTTTGATTCTGGTCAGGGGCGCATGCCCAGGTTGCGGGCTCAGCCCCCAGTTGGGGGCGTGCAGGAGGCAGCCAATCAATGATTCTCTCTTGTCGTTGATGTTTCTATCTTTCTATCCCTCTCCCTTCCTCTCTGAAATAATAAAAATATATTTAAAAATAAAAAAAGATGAGGCCCTAGCCCGTGTGGCTCCGTTGGTTGGGTGTCATCCCGTGCACCGAAAGATCAAGGGTTTGCCTCTCGGTCAGGGAACATACGGAGGCTGCGGGTTTGATCCTGGAATGTTCCCTGACCGGGGGCACCTGCAGGGGGCACCCAGTTGATCTATTTCTCTCTCTCTCTCTAATAACAATAAAAACATTTTTTAAAAGACAACGAGGAAGACACTGAAACATAGGATGGACAACAATGTTTAGCCAAACACACCGTGGCTACGTGCCACGTGGGAGCAGCTCCTTTTGCCACACCGAACAGAACAATCTGATATGCTGTGTTGCTGTAGGATGTGCAGTTTTCCCTTCACTGAAAACTCAAAAATCTAAAGCTTCTACAGTGACTGTACATTACCCGAAAGAGAAGAAAAACATCAAAATGGATGCAATGACTCAGACAAGTCTCGGAGCACAAATGTTCCTGCAGGAGGCACGCACTGAGCGTCACTTGCCCCTCCTTCTGGGAAGACAGCACCTGGCCTGCATCTACCCTTTGGGCACTCAGACAATACACATTTCTGTGTCTGAGGACAAAACTTCACACACAGTCTTTTATTTGCCCCTACAGAAAAACTCAGATGCACAGCTAGTTCCTTCTTACAATAAAGCAATGCTCAATTAGCAATCACATTATTTCTTTAATGACAAAATGGTGTTAACTTTGTGCAACTTGTGATCAAAAATAATTAAAGACCGTTGGTGATATCTACCAGAAGTAACATTAGACATAGGATTACTTACAAAACAAGCAATTGCCATAGAAAACTAAATATTTCCCTTGGGAAAAAAAAAGTAGTATTTTATTATTAAACAACTCAGGCTAAAGTCTAGATTTTCTGTAAGTGCAGAACAGATCAGACAGGCTTCCACAGGGGCCCCAACAGTAGAGGGATGTGATTCTTTGGATGGCTTTATGATGACATTTATAACCTCCTGGGTATTTTAGCTCTCTGAAGAAAATGTCCATTCAAAAGGCTAAATTATACAAAGCATTTAATATCTTCAAATGGATGCCCAACAACAAAACTTTGTAACAAGAAGTGAGTCCTAGCACTAAACTGTGTTTATCAAATACTTGAATAAGCTACATTCAGAAACGACAGAGCAGCTTACAGGTGCACGGGGGCGCTCTGCACTGCCACAACAGCAGCCACCAGAGCTTTATGCACTCGGTGTCAAGCTGACGTTTACTTTTTGCAGGCCATGTATCTCTGCGCTACATTCTCCCAGCTGATGATATTCCAAATAGCTTTCAGGTAGTCAGGCCTGACGTTTTTATACTGCAGGTAATAAGCATGCTCCCACACGTCAATCCCCAGCAGTGGAACAAGACCTATTGGAAGGAAGGAGAAAAAGCAAAAACTATCAATTTCAATTTAAACGCTGCATCTTCTCAATGTAACCTTGATCCTATGCATCCACAATTGTCCTTTACAACATTCATATCCATTTTGCAGTTTCTTATATAAACAGGATATGTGATAAGAATAAATACCCCTATAAAGAGATTTTCAACTTTACTCTTTGGAAGGAAAATGTGATTAGTACTAAAAATAATTACTAGTAAAACAGACCTGAGAAAAATAAATTAACTCCAGTATTTTATTTTGTTTTTTAATATATTTTTATTGCTTTCAGAGAGAAAGGAAGAAGGAGAAAGAGATAGAAACATCCATGATGAGAGATAATCATGGATCGGCTGCCTCTTGCAAGTCCCCCACTGGGGATCGAGTCCACAACCCGGGCATGTGCCCTTGACCAGAATCAAACCTGGGACCTTTCAGTTCGCAGGCCGACACTCTATCCACTGAGCCAAACTGGCTAGGGCTAACTACAGTATTTTAATAGCTGTTCTTAAAATGCCAACAGATTGATACAAGAGCCAGTTCTTAGGCGTCCTCACTGGGGGTCTCAGTAAGAGTATGTTGTTTGTGGGGTGACTGAGGACCCTCCAAAGGTCCTGAGTACTCAGGAGGTGATGAGAAACCTGCCCTGCTCCCCAAGGCTGTTAGGCTTGGAGAATAAAAGTGTTTGGGATGCTAATGGAACAAGTTAACAAGAAAAACTAAACAGGACTGAAGAGAGACACAGGAGGTGCGGCCAGGATCCCCCTGGAAATCAAGCCTCTCCAGGTCGGTCCCTTCGGAGACAGGCCTGACTCCCTAAGCATGCCAGGCTCACAAATCTTAGCTGCTTTTACAAATTCTGTAGCATCCTTCCCAGAAGAACGGCATAGGTTCTGGAAAATCCGAGTATGTCCCGGGAAGTGTAACACAACCACGTCCTCGGATGTGTGCACAGGTCAAAAAGGCAGCTTTGGCTTCTTTACAGCAGAGGTCACAGCCCCAGCTAACTGCCGGAAGACGTGGGATTCTTTCTCCTAAAGAGCTTCTAATTCCATCTGGCTCAACCTGAAACAGCACTGGGTGAGCCCAGCCTGGCGCCTCCAAGCCAAATATTGTCATATACCAAAACCCCTGGAGAGGCAGCATCTGGAAATCGGCGCTCTCCTCCCAGTCTGACCACAGTGCTCAGTAAAGAGTGGTCCACGGTCTGACAGCAGACGTCTTTTCCTCGTTCTTGTTGTTTATCTAATTTTAGTGCATATAATTATGTAAGCTGATATGAACTCACTATCGTATGAAGCAGTTTACATTTAAGACATTTTTTGTTAATGTACCTATTAAATTACATGTGCTTTTTATACACACTAGAGGCCCGGTGAGGGGGATCAGGCCGAAACCGGCTCTCCGACATCCCCCAAGGGGTCCCAGATTGCAAGAGGGAGGTTCTTGGGTGACGCACCCCAGAATCAGATTCCCTCCTCTCTGGTTCTGAGTGTGTCACCCGAGGACCGTAACTGCCAAGTCACCGCAGCTCAGCAGCTCCTGCGTTGAACGTCTGCCCCCTGGTGGTCAGTGCGCATCATAGCTACCGGTCAGATGGTCACTTAGGCTTTTATATAGAGAGATATTTTTATTGATTTCAGAGAGTGAGAGGAGAGACAGAAACATCAATGATGAGAATCATCAATCAGCTGCTACACGCCCCCTAATGGGGACAGAGCCCACAACTCAGGCACAGGGCCTGACAGGGAGTCAAACTGTGACCTCCTGGTTCATAGGTCAACATTCACCCACTGAGCCACACCCAAGCAGGCACATGTGCTGATTTTTTATCAGACTTAAGATTTCAAAATATCGCCGAAACCGGTTTGGCTCAATGGATAGAGTGTCGGCCTGCGGACTCAAGGGTCCCAGGTTCGATTCCGGTCAAGGGCATGTACCTTGGTTGCAGGCACATCCCCAGTAGTGGGTGTGCAGGAGGCAGCTGATCGATGTTTCTCTCTCATCGATGTTTCTAACTCTCTATCCCTCTCTCTTCCTCTCTGTAAAAAATCAATAAAATATATTTTAAAAAAAAAGATTTCAAAATATCAACAACTTTTAAAGCACTTTTGCTTAATAGACTCTGGGTATCATCTGTTAAGATTTGCTCAGATAAACCTAGAGACTTATGATGGGCATGAACCTGCTAGTTTTGTATATTCAAGTTAAATGCTTTCTAGTGAGCCATCTCCCCTCAATGATGGTAACAAGTTTCCAATCTAACCTGTTGTTCCTTGGAGGGGATCCTGGTTAGAACAAGCGGCAATCTGCAAGCGTCCTTGTTCCTTATTGAAACCAAGCCAGCCCCAACCTGAGCCCTGAACGCCAGCAGACACGGTGGTCAGCTTCTCCTTAAACGCGGCGAAGGAACCAAAGTCACGCTTGATGGCTTCCAGCAATTCCCCTATTTAAAAAAACCCAAAGATGGGGGATAAGGACACATATGTAATAACTTAATCAATAAAGAAATTTTTAAAAATAAAATAATTTTTAAAAATCCGAAGAACACTCACAAATGAACAGATGGCAAGAACTACAACATTTTATTACATATATTAAAATATTCTTGTCATGTGGCCCAAGATACAACTAGACAACACCACAAAGAAGACACAACAACGCCCAGTGAGCTCCACAACACGGCATTACTCGGCCCGGGGCAACACCCCAGGTCTCACAATTTTCATTCACAGGTTTGTCACTGAAGCATTGCCGAGGGATTTCTCCCCTCACGGTGCTATTGCCATCAGGAAAGAAGGAACAGCTTCCATTAGCCTTCTTTTTTCCACTCAGTAGAAAAGTTTACTTTGACTTCTACCTACCTATTCTGTCTTAATTTGGGACTAAAACGTTATGGCTGTTATGTTTCTTCCCCAAGGCAGCCTAGATCTTTCCTATCTCAATGATATCACTTTAAAAAGGGTTATTTTCTCCCTTCTATTTCTGAACTAAGGATACACGTGAAGAGCTATAGCCCTTTTATCCTGTAGCAATGCAGAATATAATTCTAGACTGAGCACATCAACCAAATCAACTAGGCCAAAAACATCACCTCTCTGTTAAAAGGAATCATCTGTCATAAGCACAAATGAGGAATAAAGTGGCAGACAGTACCAACACCTGTTGATTGAATAGAGGTGTATCTAATACTCTGGTAACTCACAGAAACTCAACACTATTAAATCATAGTCTGAAGACCTAAGTCGCAAAAAATAAATTATCCAGTTTTTCATTCATTATTACTTCCCAATAAAATTGCTTATTTCAAGTGCCTAAGATGTCTTCTAGAACACAATTAAAACACACACACAGCCGAAACCGGTTTGGCTCAGTGGATAGAGCGTCAGTCTGCGGACTGAAAGGTCCCAGGTTCGATTCCGGTCAAGGGCATGTACATTGGTTGTGGGCACATCCCCGGTAGGGGGTGTGCAAGAGGCAGCTGGTCGATGTCTCTCTCACATCGATGTTTCTAGCTCTCTGTCCCTCTCCTTTCCTCTCTGTAGAAAATCAATAAAAAAATATATTTTTTAAAAAAAGATACAACTTTAAAACACACACACACACACACACACACACACAGAAATTTAAGGTACATCCCGGAAGCCCAGAAACAAGGGAGGGAGCTATGATCATGCCCCACACCTTCCCTGGGGCGCGGGGGATAATTAAAGTCTCCGCACACTGCACACGACCTCAAGTGAACAAGGGGAGTGGCCCAGCCATCAGCTCTGAACTCCTTCATTACCTAGGTTTTCTGGGACAACTGACTTCTTCTCACTTAGGAAGAATAGTAAAGTAATAGCAAAAAGCACTATTCTAAGTCCTTTACACATAACTCATTTAATTCTCAAAACAGTCCTATTATTCTCCCCGTATCATACAGAGGAAGAAAGTAAGGTTCAGAACGGTTAAGTCCCTCACCCAGGTCCTAGAGCTAGTGAGTGAAAGCCTGTCTTTTCTAAAAACCATTTCTCAGTCTTTCCCTAATGTATAGCGCAGTACATTTCAACCACAAGTCGACACCATACGTGACACTGCGTGTATGTATATAGAATCTGAGGACACAACTCCCTGAATGCACTCTCCATTCTTACATATGTCCCTTTGAAAGTTACCACAACTTGACTGCACTCCTTGCTATGAAAAACATGCCATTATGATACCTCAGAGAAAATCAGGGTAGCATTAAAAAAACAATAGTCATTCCCATCATGCACAAAATGTAGCTAAGCTAGCACCAATACACACCAACCTTTGGGTTCTCCGCCACCATTAGGGCTCAGGTTTGTCCAGAAAATGCTATGGTTGATATGGCCTCCACCGTTGAACTTCAGCGCAGGCTGAAGAGCTATCTGAGCTGTGACATCACCTGAAATGTTAAAATGCAAATACATTTTTTTAAATGCTTACTTTTTCAGCCATTCTATACTATTTTCTTCTTTGTAAAATGTCAAATAATTGGATCAGCTTCTCTGTAACATCTTATAGGTCCTAAAATTCTACAATTCAGGATTCTACCAAAAAAGAACTTGCCAAAATTACTTGTCCCAGTGGATTTTCAGGTGATTAGTAACATGCTCAACAACCAGTGAGGCAGCAGGGTTGGCAAAGCTACAGAAAACCCACTCTGAGCGTCAAAGAACTCAGTTTTCTCGGATAGAAAAGATTTGGGCAAATGAAATAATGAAGAACAAAGACAGAAAATGGAATGCTAAAATGTCTGGTTCCATATACTGACTATATGAAAATTTTCCACCTTGTTTCCTCAGTAGACAGCTATTCACTGGGAAATCTCTATGTTACGTTAACAAGAAACACAACTTATTCAAACCTGAACTCCTGATTGTCAACCCCAAGCTTACTCCGCATGTCTCCTCAGGTCATTCCGATACCCGGTCCTCTGGACTCCTCCCCTCACCCCCCACCTCACCCGCCAGCGTGTCCACCAGCAAGGCCCGCTCTCCCTTCAACACACGCGGACCAGCAGCATCCCTCTCCCACCAGCGCTCCTGCCACCCTAGCGCTCATCCCCTGCTCCCACATCTGCCCCCCGACAGTCTCTTCTCACCGCAGCGGCCAGAAGGCTCCTCTAGACCCCACATCTATCTCGGCACTCCTCTAGCCAAACCCCTCCCCAGGCTGCTCTGCTCAGAGCGAACCCCAGGTCCTCACAATCAGCTACAGAAATGCACGCCATGTGACCTCTGCAGCTCCTGGCGGCCCAGCCCCAGCCACACGGGCCTCCCTGCGCCCACACGGTAAGCTCAGCGCACTCCCAGCTGAGGGCTTCCCCAGCTCCCTGCGGGGCCCTCTTCCCCGAGGCAGCCTCAGGCTTCATTCCCTCCTTTGTCCTCCAAGTTTCTACCGAACCAACAGCTCCATCGTGAAGCCTTCTCTAACCACAGTCAACACTGGGCCATTCCCTACTTGGTTTTCCTGCAAGAGATTTACAACCCCTGCCATCCCACATATTTACCTGTTCATCTGTCTCCCAAGAGAATGAAAGGACTTTCATGCACTGCTATGTCCCAGAGCCCATTATGTTGCCTCATACATAGCAGTCGCTCAATCAATGTTTGTTGATTGACTAGATAATTGAATATATTGAATGTAGTTTCTAAGGTAAAAAATTCTCTGGTATCTATAGCACTTAAAAAAAAGGAATGGCCGGTGTGTCTCAGTTGGTTGGAGGGTCGTCCCATACACCGAAGGGTCATGGTTTTGATTCCTGGTCGGGGCACATACCGAGGTTTCGGGTTCAATCCCCAGTCGGGGTACACGTTGGAGGCAGTTTCTCTCTCTCCATCTCTAAAATAAAAAAAAAAGAAACATATCCTTTTTAAAAAAGTCATGTTTGAAATTTTTTTTTCTACCTTGCTTAATAAGTAGGCAAAATAAAATACTTTTTCTATGCCTTCCAAAGCTACAGATGAACTGAACTCTCAGGAAAAATGGGAATTCCCTTACTAAGCAAACATGGATTCACAAGATACCAAGAGGCAAAATGAAGGACAGAAAAACCACTGAGCGCTGCTCAGCAATTACCTAATAGAAAAATTTCTCTACTTCTGTTCTTAGGGCACACGCTAAGAACATATGTAAGGAATACTATTGTTCCCTTAAACAAGGCCAAATCTCCAGTTGCTTAGCAATTCAGAGAGGAGGAGAGGACCACGTGATATCTAAATACCACAGTTGATCTTTGAGAGTTTTTTTAAGATGCCGACATTTTGCTGTTATGTTTATAAAATGATTTTCTCACAGATCAGTGTCTCCCTTTATTAATTTTCCTTGGAAAGTCACCCTAGAAATAAATGTAAGTTATTAAATTATGTTTTGTTAAGTCAACAGTAACTACATATTTCTAATGGGAAAGAAACATATTGAAAATTAGTTTAATAATTTCAGTCTCTTAAAGTTTAGTTCATCATTTTAATAGAAATGGGGGGGCTTAGTATCTGCTTTTAAGAACACTTTTCTGAAGTTCAACATTTTCTTTGGCTTCACTTCAGCTTTTTTCTTCTGTTAAACACAGTAAAAATTAAATATATTTCTTTGAAAAATATGTTACTTACATGTGATGAGACTAATGATGTAATTTTACTTATACACCTTTAATCCCAAATTTCAAACGTGAAACTTTAGATCTTTAATGATTTTTAAAATATAACTTTTTAAATAAAAGAAAGGTCTGTGGCTACTTATTAATTTATGATCAATATAGAATAGAATATAAAGCTTTTTTCCCAGTGGCTTTCATTAAAAAAGGAAGCTTCAAGTGCAGAAGAAAAGGAGTGAAAGGAAGCTGTTTTTAAAATATTGAAGAGACAGGTTCAGGGGGGTCAAGATGTTGTCATGCAGGAACTAGTTTCACAACTGGGATATTCCCCGGCCTCACTAGTACCACCTCCTTCCCGCATTTGTCATGTCCTAAATCACCCAAACTTTTCTCATATTCAGAACCTTTTGCCACACTTGAGGTTTCTCTGTCAGAAGTAAACATTCCAGAATGTGGCAACTTCCTCTTGTTTTTGCTTAGCCATTTACCTTGCACACAATCAGGCTGAAATACTACATTTTTCCACTAGATGCCCCCAGTCAACAACATGTCGCTGTCTAAAACCGACTCCACCTGAACTGAATTTCATCGCGCTGAAATTCAATAAAAACACGTATATTTACGAAAAAACACACATTTTTTTAACCGTGTAGCTCATGAAGCCATATCTGTAGTCTGGAAACACGACTGTCAATTACTTCCTCTGCGAACCACTGCTTAAACTCACAGGTTGAAAAATGTAATCGCTTTTTGTATAGAAACACTAAAACATAGTATTCCCACACACACCCCCAGACACACAACAGGGTCCACAAGCTACCGGTTTTGCCAACCGGACTCTTTTAAAACTATAGTAGCTCCGTATTACATTTTAACGGAATTCTAAATGTTAGTAAATAAAGACACGCCTTTCCAGTTTCCCACAACTGGGGATTCTCCTTGTGAATTCCCAGAGCACGTGGAGTGGCCCAGTGAGCAGGGGAGCCCCTCCTCACGGACACGGTCCTGTTTCCCATGGGCCAGCTGCTCCGGGTCCAGGGCAGGCCGCCCGCACCTGCCCTCCGCCCGCACCTGCCCTTGGCCCGCACCTACCCTTGGCCCGCACCTACCCTTGGCCCGCACCCACACTTCTCCAGCACCTACCTTGGCCCGCACCTGCCCTTCGCCCACACCTGCCCTCCGCCCGCACCTGCCCTTGGCCCACACCTGCCCTTGGCCCACACCTGCCCTTGGCCCGCACCTGCCCTTGGCCCACACCCACACTCCGCCCGCACCCGCCCTCGGCCCGCACCCACACTCCGCCAGCACCTACCTTGGCCCGCACCTACCTTGGCCCGCACCCACACTCCGCCCGCACCCACACTCCGCCAGCACCTACCCTTGGCCCGCACCAGCCCTTCGCCCGCACCCACACTCCGCCAGCACCCACACTCCGCCAGCACCTACCTTGGCCCGCACCTGCCCTTGGCCCGCACCCACACTCCGCCAGCACCTACCTTGGCCCGCACCTACCTTGGCCCGCACCAGCCCTTCGCCCGCACCCGCCCTCGGCCCGCACCCGCCCTCCGCCCGCACCCACCCTTGGCCCGCACCTGCCCTTGGCCCGCACCCACACTCCGCCCGCACCCACACTCCGCCAGCACCTACCCTTGGCCCGCACCAGCCCTTCGCCCGCACCCACACTCCGCCAGCACCCACACTCCGCCAGCACCTACCTTGGCCCGCACCTGCCCTTGGCCCGCACCCACACTCCGCCAGCACCTACCTTGGCCCGCACCTACCTTGGCCCGCACCAGCCCTCCGCCCGCACCCACCCTCGGCCCGCACCCGCCCTCGGCCCGCACCCGCCCTCCGCCCGCACCCGCCCTCCGCCCGCACCCGCCCTCCGCCCGCACCCACCCTTGGCCAGCGCCTCCTGGTACTTCTCCTCCGTGGCGTTGAGGTTGTTCACGTAGGCCGCGTGGTGCTTGCTGTGGTGCAGCTGCATGATCTGGCCGGTGATGTGCGGCTCCAGGGCGCCGTAGTCGTACGGCAGGTCGGGGAGGGTGTGCTTCCGCCGGGCGCCCAGGGTGCCCAGGGCTGGCACCAGCTCCCGGCTCGCGCTGGAGAGACAACCACAGACCGCTCGCTGCCTTCCACGCGCCGGTCCGCGCAGACGGGGCTGCAGGCAGGCGGCGCCGCGGGCCTCTCCATCGTCCGCCCGCCACCTGCCTTGAAGCACCAACTCACGCAGCGGCCCCGCGCCCTGGCCGCCCCGGACGCGCTCCACGCACACCCGTCCGTGGGCAGGGCCGCCCGCCGGGCCCGCGCCACCTGCGCCCGAAGGTGCCCTCCGCCCGCCGCGGCCCGCATCCGCCCGCCGTCCGTGCCGCCCCACCCCGGGGCCGGGACCGCGTCCCCCGCCCCGCGGCCCGGGCGCCTCACCTGCACGCCGCCCGGCACAACATGGTGACGCCGCCGCAGTCCTCGCCGCGCCGCGCTGACCGCTGGGGACGAACCAGTGACCCGTGACCCGGGCCGCGCCGCAAGGACACCGCCGCCGGCCAGGCTCCGCCCCCTGCGCGCCAGGCTCCGCCCCCTGCGCGCCAGGCTCCGCCCCCTGCGCGCCGCTCCCACCCCGGGGGGTGCGCGGCCCCCGGACCCGCCCCGAGCCCGCCCCGCCCGCGCCCCGGGCCCAGGGAACGCGGGGAGGGAGACCGCAGAGTCTCTCTCCAACGGACCGCGGGGCCGGGGCGCCCTGCCGTGCTGTCCGCCGAGTCGCCCAGGGGAAGGCCGCCCCCCGCCCCCCCCGTGTCAGATGGTGCGGTCCGCGCTCCGCCCGCGCCGGCGCCGCCCCGCGGGTCCGGGTGGAGGAGCGGGGTCGCGGGGTCTGGAGTGCGTCCCGCCCTTCCCTGGCGGCGGCGGCGGGGCAACCCCGGGTCGGGCGACTTTCCGGGAGGACAGACTCGCGTTTCCCTGAACGGCCTTGGCGCCGCCCCAGCGCGTCCGCGGGGAAGGCGGGTCCTGGACGCTGGGAAGCTGTAGGGCCAGGCCCGCCCCCCCGCACCCCACGCACACACTGCCCCGAGGGGCCTTTCTGTCCGAAACCACTGACCTTGGGGCCTCCCAGGCCTGAGCCAGGCCGAGGGCGGTTGCTGAACCCCAAGCGTGGGCCGGGGACTGCGCTGCAGGGTTTGCATCCATTTACCTTTGTTTCACCCGGATGGGCGTCCTGGGCTCCAGGCTACAGTTAGAGTTCACTGAAGCTGAGCAGGTTGTCCTGGTCACACGGTTAATTAGTAAAAGAGTCAAGATTAGAGCCCAAAGTTCGTACTCGAGTACTAAGTCCTCTCCGTCTAGTCTTGAGTATTTGTCAGGAGTGACTTCCATGGACCACTAACCGCTGGGAGAACAGGAACGTGGGCAGGAGCCCCGGGGTTGAGCGTGGACCTATGAACCGGGAGGTCACGGTGCCATTCCTCGTCAGGGCACATGCCCGGGTTGCGGACTTGATGTCCAGTGTGGGGCGTGCAGGAGGCAGCCGCTCAATGATTCTCTCTCCCTCTCCATTCCTCTCTGAAATCAATCAATCAATGTGAGCAGGAGCCGGGTAGAGGGGATTAATGGGGGGAAATGGGGGACATCTATAATACTTTCAACAATAAAGATAAATTAACAAAACAAAACAAAAAGAAATACAGCAGAGGATTCTTTCCTACAGTATCTAGTAGTCTAATAAGTTGTAAGTATCAAATGCTTTCTTAACAATTAAAAAAAAAAATCCTGAGTTGTGTGAATATAGAAGTTGGGACAGCTTTACACTGTTTTGGGCCTGAGTGGGGCCCTTATTGAACAGAATAATATAAAAGGAAGCAGATAGGTGCTTAATAAAGAATTTCAGCCGAAACCGGTTTGGCTCAGTGGATAGAGCGTCGGCCTGCGGACTGAAAGGTCCCAGGTTCGATTCCGGTCAAGGGCATGTACCTTGGTTGCGGGCACATCCCCATTAGGGGTTGTGCAAGAGGCAGCTGATCTATGTTTCTCTATCATCGATGTTTCTAACTCTCTATCCCTCTCTCTTCCTCTCTGTGAAAAATCAATAAAATATATTTAAAAATAAAAATAAAAAGAATTTCAGCCCTCCGGGCAGGATGGCCGAGGTGGGGGTGCGTGGTGAGGGGAAGCTAGAATGACTCTGGGCTGCTGCATCTTTCTCCCCAGGATCTCGCAGATTTGGATGTTACCAAATTGATGCCACTTTCACAGGAAGTTATCAGCAGACAAGCCACCATAAATATCGACAGTTAATATCAGTACAATTGCTCATGTAGCTCACGGGAAATCCACATTTGTAAAGCTGTTTCTGGGGTTCACACTGTCAGGTTAAAACACGGCCTAGAAAGAAATATTATAGTCAAGCTTGGATAACCAATGCTAAGGTTTATAAACTTGATGTCACAAGTTGTCCTCCAGAATGTTACAGATCCTGTGGATGTAGTACACACAATGAGTTTCCTACAAACACTCCAGGGACCAAAGGAAACTTCACATTAGCCGGACATATTTCCTTTGTCGATGTCCTGGCCACGATGTATTTTTTAAATATATTTTTATTAATTTCAGAGAGGAAGGGAGAGGGAGAGAGAGAGAATCATTGATCTGTCGTCTCTGCACACCCCTTACTGGGGTTTGAGCCTGCAACCCAGGCATGTGCCCTGACCAGGAACCGAACTGTGACCTCCTGGTTCATAGGTCGCTGCTCCACCACTGAGCCACACTGGCCGGGCTTGGCCACGATATTTTGAATGCTGAACCGTGCAGCAGTGATGGAGGCAGCTCCTCTGTTGGTAGCTGGTCATGAGTCTTGTCCTCAGCCTCAGACTTCTGAGCACCGAGCTGCTATAGAAATCATGAAACTAAAGCTCATTTGGATTCTACAAATTAAAATTGATTTGGTAAAAGAAAGCCTGCCTAAAGAACAGTATGGACAGGTCCTCGCATTTGTACAAGGTACCATAAAAGAAGGAGCTCCTGTTGTTCCAATTTCTGCTCAGCTTCAAATACTTACTGTTATTAGCTCCTTTGATGTCAACACACGTGGCATACAGTTGATGACCTTAAGGGGGTGTAGCTGGTGGTAGTGTTCTTTTTAATTTTTTTAATATATATTTCTTTATTGATTTCAGAGAGGAACGGAGAGGGAGAGAGAGATAGAAACATCGATGATGAGAAAGAATCATTGATCGGCTGCCTCCTGCACGCCCCCTACTGGGGATCGAGTCCGCAACCCAGGCATGTGCCCTTAGCCGGAATCGAACCTGGGACCCTTCAGTCCGCAGGCTGACGCTCTATCCACTGAGCCAAACCAGTTAGGGCTGGTGGTAGTGTTCTAAAAGCAGCATGAAAGGTGGGCCAGGAGATAGAAGTCAGACCTGGTATTGTTTCCGTAGACAGTGAAGGAAAACTCACGCGTAAACCAATGTTTCCCCAAAATTGTGTCACTGCTTGCAGAACATAATGATCTTCAGTATGCTGCTTCAGAAGCTCTTACGGGAACTGGAACAAAAATCGACCCCACTTTGTACCGGGCTGACAGACGGTGGGGCAGGTGCTGGGTGCAGGTGGAGCTCCACCTGCGACCTTCACAGAATGGGAAATCTGTTTCCTGTTTAGCCGGCATCTAGGTGTGCGCACGGAAGGAGACAAAAGAGCAGCAATGGTGCAAAAGCTGTCCAAGAATGAAGTGCCCGTGATGAACTAGGATCCCTTCGAATGGAGAAGTTAACGCAGTCAAGGCCGATTTGGGGCGAAATCATTTAGACTTATTCCTGTGTCCACAGAAGTAGGAGAAAAAGTTGCCCTTCGCCGAAGAGTTGAGAAACACTGGTGTTTAATTGGATGGGGTCAAATAAGAGTGATGATCGCCCTAGCCGGCTTGGCTCAGTGGATAGAGCATCGGCCTGCAGACTGAATGGTTGAGGGTTTGATTCCGGTCAAGGGCACATGCCTGGGTTTCGGGCTCGGTCCCCAGTAGGGGGCGTGCAGGAGGCAGCGATCAATGATTCTCTCTCATCATTGATGTTTCTCTCTCCCTCTCCCTTCCTCTCTGAAATCAATAAAAATATATTAAAAGGAAAAAAAAAGAGTGATGATCAAGCCAACAGTAGATGATGGCTGAAAATCTTGAGTAAAGTCAGATTTTCTCTTAAACAGGGTATATTTTCAAAGCAATGCTGGGGAATGACTTTCACAGCTCATTACCTTAATAGTAGCTGCTATTTTCATGTTTTGGTGATGAAAATGTAATCTCCAGTACTTAAAATAGTGTCTACAATAAATGCAAAAGTTGGCATAATGTTGGGTTGAATCCACCAGAAGGTAATTACTTCCAAATAACGTCTAACATGTCCACGCGGGTTTGAAGTGAAACGATCTGCTCCAGCCAGCTCCTGCTGGAGCACACGTGGCGCAGGACCTGTTTGCAATAACGTTTTTCTTCTCGTTTTCATCCTTCAGTTTGGAGCAGCTCCAGGCTTGAAAGGATCGTCATGCCAGTAAAAACCTGAAGACACAAATTCTTAGACCATCTTCCCTTTGCCTCATATTTCATCTTCACAATTTTGAGTGAAAAGAAATTAGTAGATTCAAATAAAATTATCCTTTAAAGCATGAAAACACAAAGAATTTCAGTTATTTTCTTCCACCTCCTTCACAACCTTCTGCCCCCACCCCACCCGCCCCCAGGGATGACTAGGCTTTGGATTGGGGAATAGCAAGGGGAAGCCCCCGGCATGACTTCCCAGCAAGAAGCCGGGCTTGCTGGCAGTCAGGAGAATGTAACCAAGGGTGTGGTTGGGTGAAAGAGGAGACTCAGGTTGAAAGCAGATGATGGATGTCCTGAAAACAAACACAAGGTTGGTTACAGGATATTGAGAAGCATTTTAGCTGAAGTGAAACACAACAAAAGTACTATTTCAGGCCCTGGGCAGTGTTGCTCAGTGGTTAGATTCCATTCCCAGTCGAGGGCATATACTTTGGTGGGAGGTTGGATCCCCAACCCAGTCCGGGCGAGTGCAGGAGGCAAACCATCAGTGTGTCTCTCTCACATTGATGTTTCTCCCTCCCTCCCTTCCATTCTCCCTAAAAATCAGTGGGGGTGGGGGTGGGGAGAGCAGCTTTTAGGCGAGGTGGTCTGGCATTGACACCACGAGGTGCAGGCTCGTTCAGAAGCTGTGGCGTGAATCCCAGTATGCAGTGCCAAGAGCCAGTGTAGGGTGTCAGCTATGAGAACTGGAAGAAAAAGCGATGGTGAGGGATGGAACCACAGGGCAGCTCAGTCACTATAAAAGGGCTTGACCTCGTGAGGACAGAGTATCGCTGAGACAGCCCAGGCAGACCGCACCCAGGTGCTTCTTGTTTGTTCAGATGATGATACTCTGAGACTTAAATTGACCCCCAGGACGTGTCTTTTTTAAACTTTTTATTTAAGTATCGTTTGTATACAATTTTGTGTGTATGTGTGTTTAATATGTTTTTATTGATTTTTAGAAAGAGAGGAAGAGAGGGGCGGGGAGAGGGGAGAGAGAGAGAGAGAGAGAGAAAACATCAATGATGAGAGAGAAACATAGATCAGCTGCCTCCTGCATACCCCTGGGCATGTGCCCTGACAGGGAATTGAACCAGTAACCTCTCGGTTCATGGGTTGACTCTCAACCACTAAGTCAGTGGTCGGCAAGCTCATTAGCCAACAGAGCCAAATATCAACAGTACAACGATTGAAATTTCTTTTGAGAGCCAAATTTTTTAAACTTAAACTATATAGGTAGGTACATTGTTATTAACTTAACTAGTAGCCCGTTTGCACAAAGATTCGTGCAATAGACCTTCATTCACCTGGCTGCCTGCACCAGTTTTCTGCCGGCACTGGGGACCCAGGCCTTGGCTGTGGCCACCGCCTTCTGCCTTCTTTCAGGGTCGGGGCTTGGCCCCGGGCTGCAGCCTTGGCTCTGCTGCACCCCAGCCTCCCTGCTATGGATCGTAGGAGCCGACCCCCGTGGTTGCCTGCAGTCCAAGCAGGCTCCCCGCTGGTGCCCAAGCCTCGGGCGGAGGCTTTCCCGGCCTTGGGCTCCGCCACACCCCAACGTCCCTGCAACGGTTTCCTGGTGGGCGTGGTTGGTGGGTGTGGCTTGGTTGGTGGGCGTGGCTTGGGCGTAGCAGAGGTGCGGTCAATTTGCATATTTGTCTATTATAAGGTAGGATTAGGGTACTCCTAAGCTGGCCTTTGCTAAAAACTCAAGGGGCCAAAGAGCCGCATGTGGCTCGCGAGCCGAAGTTTTCCAACTACTGCACTAAGTACACGAGCCAGGCAGTTGGTATACAATCTTATATTGGTTATGTTAGTTTCAGGTGTACAATATAATGATTTGACATTTTTATACTTTACAATGTGATCACCCCACTAATAATAGTATATTATATTATATTATATTATATTATATTATATTATATTATGTTATGTTATGTTATGTTATGTTATGTTATTATATTATTGACTATATTTCCCTACTCCTTTCGCATTTTTATTCAGTCATTTCATTTGCAAGAGAGGAGGAAATACAAACTGGATATTCTGATTTGCTCAGGTATCAGATAAGATATGATGAGACCAGAATGTGACAAAGGAGTTACGTGTATAATAGGTAATTACAGTAAGTGGGATATGAGCTATGAAAGGGATGAAGTACAGTAGAAAGAAGGTAAGATCAACAGTTTAGATGTACCTTATTGTGTTCAAGTATTGTTGAAACCAGAATGAGAGAGAGTGAGCTGGTGAAAATATTAAAAAAAAAAAAAAAACATTGGAGATAATCACCAGGTATAGAATATCAATTACTACCCTGGCCAGTGTGCTAAGTGGTTAGAGCATCAGCCCACACACCACAGGGTCATGGGTGTGATTCATTCTCCGTCAAAGGCACATACCTGGGTTGCAGATTCAATCCCCAGCCCCAGTCAGGGCCCGTGTGGGCGGCAACCAATTGATGTGTCTCTTTCACATTGATATCTCTCTCTCTCTCTCTCTCTCTCTCTCTCTCTCTCTCTCCTCTTTCTCTCTCCTCCCTCCCTTCCACTCTCTCTAAAAATCAATGGAAAAAATATCCTCGGGTGAGGATTAACCAAAAAAAAATTAGAATATTGATTAACTCTGAAAAGAGTGTGGGAAATGCTGCTGAGGTGGACTAGAAGTGCGATTTAATTTATTTTTGTTTCAATTACAGTTGACATTCAGTATTACTTTCTATTAGTTTCAGGTAAGACATTTGTGAAATTTAAGAAGGGATCCCCCAATAGGTCTAGTCCCACCTGGCACCATACATAGCTATTACGAAGGACATGCGCTTTAGAACATGCGACAAAGACTGGGGGGTGGGGAAGTGACAATAACCGTCAAGCAGGAGTGTCCCCAACATAATATCTGACATCAGCTACATCCTTCCAGAAGACACCCCCGACGATGGGAATACCTGAGGTTGAGACCAAGGGTCTGGGGGGCACGGAGGTAAAGAGAAGAACGTTTCTACATCCTCTGTCTACCACATCCAAAGTACCTTTCCTTCTCATGTGGCCACTGTAAGCCGTTCTCATTCAATTAGCCCAGGGACCTAGATAGACGACAGTTGGCTGGGTCTGTCCCAAATCCCTCTAGCGGCTCAGGATGTCATCTGCCACATCAGGGCCCCAGGACTGTGGATTCCCCTCGAATAAACTTCTGAAGGCGACTTCACAGCCACCCTCAGACCCACCACAATCTAGACCAACACATTGGTTGGAGGAGGCAAAATGTGGGTACAGATGAATCGTGTTGAGCCAGTTATTAATTGCATTCATATGCTAATAACAGAGATCCAGCCACCGTATGTCACAACAGAAGAGTGTGTTCCCTCGTGTCAAAGGGCCCCGGAGTGGGCAGGCCAGGGCTGGGATGACAGCGTCATCGGGGACTCAGACTCCTCTGGCCTCAGAGTTGCCCCATGATCCATTATGGCTCCTACAGGGCCAGCCATCTCACCTCCTTTCCCCAAACAGGGAAGGGCAGAGGTTGGGCCCCAGCTGTCTCCCTTTTAAGGATCCTTTGTGGTAGGCTCACCCAACAAATTCCACTCGGAATTTAGGTACCAGGCTACACCTACACCTAGCTACAGAGGATGCTGGAAAACATAGTCATTTAGCTATGCCCATTTCCAGTCTGAAAAAAAAAGTGGAATTCTGTAACTAAAGGGAAATTAAGTAATGGCTTGGAAAATACAGTCTCTGCCACATATCCTCCTACAAGGCAGTATTTCCACATACTTGGATATGAACTCTGACCATTCATGGGATGATCTTAGCCTCTCTCTCTCTCTCTCTCTCTTTCTCTCTCTTCCTTTTCAACCTTTGTATCACAAATCTTACCCAGGTAGGAATCTAAGTGAAAATACCAACTTTCCCTTTGTATAACTGGGGTTGTTAAGAGGACCGACAGTAGCACTTAAATTGCTAAAATAAAAGTAGTGATCCAGCCCAGCTGGTGTGGCTCAGTGGTGAGCATCGACCTATGAACCAGAAGGTTATGGTTCAATTCCCCGTCAGGGCACATGCCCTGGTTGCAAGCTCCATCCCCAGGGTAGGGTGTGCAGGAGGCAGGTGATCAATGATTCTCCCTTATCATTGATGTTTCTCTCTCTCTCCCTCTCCCTTCCTCTCTGAAATCAATAAAAACATATTTTTTTAAAAATCAGTGATCCAGGCTAAAAGAGAAAGTGATGATAGAGAAGTAGCCCTAGCCAGTTTGGCTCAGTGGATAGAGCATTGGCCTGCAGACTGAAAGGTCCCGGATTCAATTCCAGTCAAGGGCACATGCCTGGGTTGGGGGCTCCATCCCCAGTGGGGGGCATGCAGGAAGCAGCCAATCAATGATTCTCTCATCATTGATGATTCTATCTCTCTTTCCCTCTCCCTTCCTCTCAGATTAAAATCTTACCTAATACCACATGATCTCACTCATTTGTGGATAATAAAGAACATTATAAACTGATGAACAAAAAGATAGATACAGAGGCAGTAAAGCATCAAACAGACTGTCAAATTACAGCGGGAAGGTTAGGGAGAGGTGGGGGAGATAAGAGATCAACCAAAGGACTTGTATGCATGCATATAAGCATAACCAATGGATGCAAGACACTGGGGGGTGAGGGCATGTATGAAAGTGGAGTGGGGGGGGCAATGGGAAGATATGTACACATGTAATACCTTAATTTAAAAAATGGGGAAAAAATAAACAAAAATAAAAATAATAAAAAAAATAAATCTTACCTAATAATAGACAAACATGTAAATGGACCGTACCTCCTCTACACCCACAGCCAATCAGAGTAAGTATGCAAATTAGAAGGCCAAAGATGGTGGCAGCCCAGCTGTTCCAGGCACCCAGTGGCCAGGCAGAGCAGGACGCCTGCTATGAGAGGGAGGACGGGGGGAAGGGGGGAATCTACAGGAGCGGGGTGCCACAGCGAAGAGGAAGACGGCAGACTCTGGCTGGAGCAAAGGCCTGCGTCCTGGTGCTGGAGGAAAACCAGTGCTGGAAGCCAAGGGAAGGAAGGCCTATTGCACAAATCTCTTCGTGCAATGGGCCTCTAGTAATAATAATAAGTTTTTTTAGAGAAGTAGTATCATTAACAAAGGGTTCAAAGTGAGCTTCCCGCCCCCCCCCCCCCCCATCGTCAGGCTCATTATAATCAGACTAGAGGCCCAGTGCATGAATTCATGCACAAGTGAGGTCTGGCTGGCCTACCCAAATTGGGGGAGGGCGGCGTACAATCAGGGGCTGGGCCGGCTGGGGGGAGGGGTCTCGGGCAGTTGGCCGGCCAGCCCTGCCCCCTGGTCAAACTCCCAGTCGAGGGGACAATTTGCATATTAGCCTTTTATTATATAGGATTGCAACCTCAAAGAACACATTAACTACTGGAAAGGAAAGTACTATGTAAACTGATTTTTAAAAAAGAGCTTGAAAAGGAAAAAGTTATTTTAATGAAAACTAAGTGGAATGTTCAATAAAGGTGAGCCACTAAAAATGATGGCTGTTCAAACAGATGTGGGCAAAAAAAATGTATAAGACTGGGAAAATCAGCCGAAACCGGTTTGGCTCAGTGGATAGAGCGTCAGCCTGTGGACTGAAAGGTCCCAGGTTCGATTCTGGTCAAGGGCATGTACCTTGGTTGCGGGCACATCCCCAGTAGGGGTTGTGCAAGAGGCAGCTGATCGATGATTCTCTATCATCGATGTTTCTAACTCTCTATCCCTCTCTCTTCCTCTCTGTAAAAAATCAATAAAATATATTAAAAAAAAAAAAAGACTGGGAAAATCATTCAACAGCTGAAGGATCAGATGCTTGACAGGTGTCATTAAATTCCCACTCCACTTCAGAAACTTGAAAATGAAAATCACAGACAATGCATTAGTCATGTGGTGATCTGTAGGTCCAATAATTTCCTGCCTCTTCATCTGAAAAGCATTAAAAGAATATGCATTTGTATGTTTTAAGTTAAAATGCATTGTTTAAGGTAAGTATGTGACATTTTATTTTGACTTCAACTTGGATCACATGTACTAAAAAGCCTTCATCTTTTAGTGCTAAGAACAAATATCTCCAGAGTACACTCTGGAAGCTATGTTTAAATCTCTGGTCTGTGCTGTACACTAAGCTCTGGGCTCTATGAACTCTGGGGTCCTGATCAGTCTGAGACATCTTTCCACCTGGGCAATGGTGTTCATTTGCACACTGTGGTTACTCCATCTTCTCCCCCACCCCCAGCTCTATTGAGGTAACATTGACAAATAAAATTGTAGGACCATGAGATATAATTCAGGTTTAATTAAGGATATATATATATATATATATATATATATATATATATATATATACACACACACACACACACACATATATATATATATATCCTTAATTATATATATAATTATATATATATGCCTGAACAACTGGAACCTATGACGTGCACTGACCACCAGGGGGCAGACACTCAACACAGGAGCTGCCCCCTGGGAGTCAGTGCGCTCCCACAGCCAACCTCCCCTGGCCAGCCAACCTCCCCTGTCTGGCAGGCCCCGGTCAGCAGCCAGCAGGCCCCGACCTGCCTGGCCCCAATTGGGATTTGGTGAGATGGCCCCATAGGCCCTGATCATCAGCCAGGCCTAGGGACCCCACCCATGCATGAATTTTGTGTACCTGGACTCTAGTTGACAAATAAAATAGTAAGACAGTGAGAATAAATGTCAGATCTTTGACACGGTGCCTATTTTTGTTAAAAGATGACTTTCCATTGACCGACTTTTCTTTTCGGTTTTCCTTTTGACATCCAAAGAAGAGGTTTGGTTTTCTTTTCTTAAGGTTCCCTGGAGCACAACATAGTCTTAATTTTTGGACTGAAGTCTAGGTGAGAAATTCTCAGTGACAGAGTGGTCTCCAAAACCAGGAGAGAAAGAGTCTGCTTTGAACAAGAGCCAGGCAAGACAACAGTGATCAAATACGATGCCCCACAAGGTGCCCCACACAGGCTGCCACATGAACAGTAACCCCACATCTCCTCCCTCTCCTCTTCTCCCCCCCCCCCCCACCCCATCTGCAGCTCCCTGCCTGGAGAAGTCAGAAACCAGGATTAGGGGAGGAGCAGAACAAGGCAGGAAAGTAGAAGCCACCAACCAGCTCCCCACCACTTCCTCCCACCAGCTCCCCAGCTCCCCACCTCTTTCTCCCACCACAGCTGCTAGCCTGCTATAGGCCTGAGCTGAAGAGGGAGAAGCCTCAACCTGAAGAGTCAGAGCTTTATTGCATAGGACTGGGCATTTAAGATTGAGCCTGTGTTCTGACTTTAAGTGATTATATGACCTTTTGTTACCTAAGAATTAAAAAAAAAAAATCAGTGTGGTGAACGCCTGGAGTGGGGGGGGGGATGGAGACAGGGTGGAAGGGGCCATTGGGGACAAAGAAGGTATATCTGTAATACTTTCAACAATAAAGGTACATGTTTTTTTAAAAAAAATCAAGGGACTAGCATTTTGGTTCAGGGACAAAGAAAAAAACAAATCCACCAGGCCAATATGAAGACATGGTGGGTGATGTAAGGACAGGAAAAAGGCCTTTCTTTTTCTTCGCTGTGGCTTTCCACGATTTATGAGAAGCACCCGGTAGTTAAACCCCAAGATTGTTAGCTTCTCTGGTTCAAACAGCCCCTCTGTTCAAACTACAAGACAAGATAGGCTACTCTCAAGGCTACATTCTTGCATTCCCCCTCCTCCCTGCTGTTTTCAGAACTGAGGGATAATTTGCACTAAGGAGTCTCTAGTTGGTAGAAAGTTCCCTTCCCCCTGCTCTTCAAACAAGGCTCTTTTGAACTCTTCATAACTTTTACTCTAAGCATGTTTACAGGCTTAGGAAAAATACTGATAAGACACCTCCCTAGGACATCTGCCAGACTATCTCCTGAAAAGCAAACAAACTGTATTTTCAAGACAGCCCCTGATGTCTGCTCAACGTCAGCCCCAAATCCTCCCCCTTTCCTTGTCACCTAGCACCAGCAGCCATTACCCTTTAAAAGGGGGAGCCGCCTTTTGTTCCTTGCCCTGTATTGATTAGCAATGCACCAGCCCTTTCCTCTCTTGGGAAGTAAACATAAACTTTCTCTCTGCATCTCTTCTTTTACTTGTGAATTCTTTCACAGCCTATGTCACTGGCCAGGCCCTAACAGGTGACAAAAGGGAAGTCACGTTGTAATCACATCCCATGAGTCATTGTTACTCAATGTAACTGTTACTCAATGTGCTAGTAACACAACATCAACAAATTGCCTACCAGAAATTCTCCCTTATTTCTGGCACTTGAATGTAATGCCAGATTTCTAGCACTAATGTGGGTTTTTTCCCCCATGAGTCATTTAGGTGGGGATTTTAGAGCTTACACCACTATCTTGACTAGGAGCATACACCCCCAAACAAATGTGACCTTTAAATTTAGAAAGTAGTACACATATTTACAACTTAGATTCTCCCTGTTCATGGCTTCCTTGGTTGTTTTCAAACATTTCTTGAAATTATTTTATAAGTGTGTTAAGAGTATCAAGCATTACCTGCTCTGGCAGATAATAAACTCCTACCTCTTCAGGGTTTACACCCCTGTCACAGTCCAGTATGCATGTTCCCTGCCTCTCTCTCCATCAGCTGGAGAATGGGAAAGAGAATGAGAAAGGTGGTTTTAGGCCCAGCCTTGAAATGGCATATACCCTCTCTGGCCACATACCATTATCTGGAACTCAATCACATGGCCACATTTGACTGCAGAGAAGAGGGACCATGTAGCTCATCTCTATGACCAGGAAGAAGAGGAAAGGAGCTTGGTGAGTATTTAACAAGTCCAGTCACTAATATACATTATGTTAAGGATTCTATAACTGGCCGATACCGGTTTGGCTCAGTGGATAGAGCGTCGGCCTGCGGACTGAAAGGTCCCAGGTTCGATTCCGGTCAAGGGCATGTACCTTGGTTGCGGGCACATCCCCAGTAGGGGTTGTGCAGGAGGCAGCTGATCGATGTTTCTCTATCATCGATGTTTCTAACTCTCTATCCCTCTCTCTTCCTCTCTGTAAAAAAATAAAAATAAAAAGAAAGGATTCTATAACTGGTAAATGTTAAGATATAAATTAATATTCACAGGATACCAAGAAGTATGATGACAACATTCTATTAGTCAAGTAGGGAGGGAAATTTTTTCCTCTACCCTTCTAGGTTCTCTTAACTGGTCTAATAATTAAGTTGACATAGATTAACTGGAGAAAAAAAAAACAAATTTAATTTTGTATGTACAGGAGCCCCAAAGCTATGAGACTCAAGGGCAAGGCAAGCAGTTGAGGCTCATGTGCCATCCTGAGCTCGGGAATGGTAGTAGGAGCCTGGGTCTTCAAAGGAGAGGAGGGCAATTATAGGACAATAAGAAGAGATGTTTGGTAACCAGATGTTTGCCCTGCCATACAGACAAGTTTTATAGATAAAAAGTTATCTCTGATAATGGTACTCATTCTGGGCCTGGCCCCCTATGTAAATTCTTTTAGGTAAACAGGGAAAGGTAAACATTTTTCTTGAGTCTGCTGGGTCTTGATTGACTTCAGCTCAAAACAATCTCCATGCCAAAGTGGCACATTTTGGGGTGGCATATTCTGTTCTCCTTCATGCACTTTCTAAAGCATTTGGAAATACAGTAAGTGCACACTTTAGCTGAATGCCTAATGGACCAATTGTTATGATCAATATTTGGTCAAAGACAAATAACACCATTACAGAAGGAACTTCAGAAATTCAAGAATAAATCTGAAGCTGTATTAAAAATAAAATTATTCTTTTATTAAAATATATGGAAGTAGTAGTTTGAATTTAAATTACTTTTAAACATGATATTGTAATAATTTCCCAGCATGTCAGCTGTTAAGATTATTACTGAGGTCATTGCTGAACCTCATGACGTCACTCCACCTTTTCCAAAGGCCAAGGCTAAAGCCACACATGTAGTGAATTTTGGAAAATACCAAGGCCAAAGCCGTAGCATAGTTTATCCTTTAAAAACTTAATGCTCATTACCTTTGTAATGCCTTTTAGTAAGATTCCTGTACAGAACAACCACGTTCATCTGCTGGCATTTATCCCGTGTATCTTTTTTTTTTTTTTTTTAATATATCTTATTGGTTTTTTACAGAGAGGAAGAGAGAGGGATAGTTAGAAACATCGATCAGCTGCCTCCTGCACACCCCCTACTGGGGATGTGCCCGCAACCAAGGTACATGCCCTTGACCGGAATCGAACCTGGGACCCTTGAGTCCGCAGGCTGACGCTCTATCCACTGAGCCAAACCGGTTTCGGCTATCCCATGTATTTTGATCATTCCTTGTTCCCAATGTCTGAGGCCCTGGAACACTTCCTGGCCCTCACTAGTCCCTTCTTCCAGGGGCTGGCTCCCCTTCTCTGCAAGTAGCAGTCCCTCCTCCTGCCTGTACACCCCAGCCCCTCCCAGTCTTCTAAGAGCCCACGTTCACTTGGCTTTGACCCAGGGCTTGGAAGCACAGCATTTAGGCCAGTGGTCGGCAAACTCATCAGTCCACAGAGCCAAATATCAACAATACAACGATTGAAATTTCTTTTGAGAGCCAAAGTTTTTAAACTTAAACTTCTTCTAACGCCACTTCTTCAAAATAGACTCGCCCAGGCCGTGGTATTTTGTGGAAGAGCCACACTCGAGGGGCCAAAGAGCCGCATGTGGCTCGCGAGCCGCAGTTTGCAGACCACTGATTTAGACTTTTTGCTTTTGTTCCCTCACTAGGTGGTGCTCTTTCCCAGAGTCCCATAAAGCACTGCCTGTAAATGACTCGGATTCGGGGTGCCCAGGTTGTGAGACAATTCTGCTCCGGTGTCACCCCAATTCACCACATCCCAGATCGCTGGTGCTCTGACCAGAGCCTGTGCTGGCGCGGATGGGGGTGTTGTCCAGAGAGCGTGGTTTGCTGTCTAAGGTTTTCTTCCTTGCTGGGCTGCCCCTCCCTGGTCCTTTGGTGAGAAAGCAGATTTGTTGGGGAGCAGGCTTTGTCTGTGCCTGTTGGTATTTCCAGATTGCCAGCTCCTGGGGAGTATGAAGCAAAAAGCAAGCCCAGGGGCCCATACCCCCCGCCCCCGGGGGGTTCTCAGGTCCCTAGTCAGTGTGCCTTGTGCTTGTTTTATAGAAAATACCAGGCGTTTGTGAGGTGTGCTCAATGAGAGAAACACGGAACGGCAGGGCACTCCATCTCCCCCGCAGGGGAGCTCTCCCAGCGCTGTGCTAGGAGCAGGCGGGCTTCTGTGTGCAGGAAGGTTCCGCGGGTGTCGGGGCCGCAGCTAGAAGGCGGTCGCGGTAGTCCGTGAGAAGAGAGGAAGACCAGGCACAGACGAGTGGGACAGAGGACAATGTCTAGGAGGTGAATACGGCAGGAAAGAGCCATGGACACACGTCTATGCAGGTCCTGGCCCATGTCTGCAGCAGGTGTTCATCATGGTCGATAGCACAACTGCCTGAAGCCCCGGGCCTTCTCCCGGGAGTACAGATGTGCAGTGTGTCCAGGGCAATACGCTGTCTCCTGGAGAAGTGGTCCTTTCCTTCATTGGGAATAAAAGGCTGTCCTTTTTACAAATTAGAAGCGGTTTCGTTGAGTGTTGGACCCAACAAAGCCTATTGCACCCACCGGTGAATTAGCAAGCAGCAGAGGCAAACAGAACAGTATTTTGAAAAGTTCTGAAAATAAGATTGTCCAGCCCCTTACATTTTTAATATAGCTAGATCTATATATTCTAAAGGTTGGTTTTCTGGGAGTGCATAATGGTATTTAAATTTCTGATCGATCACATTGCTAAATAATGAGGGCTGTCATCATAACAACAATAAAGCAAAATGCCACAGGAAAAGTAATTATTTTTGATTCATGGGTTCAGGAAAGGAAACCAACTCATATATTGAGATTTTAAATATTCAACTCTCTGCAGGTGAATTGCTTGATATATATTTTTTTTCTGGGGAAAAAAAAACAAACTTTTGTTGGTACTTTTCCATTTTCTTTAACCTGTTTATCATGTAACTACCATTTTTCTCTAATTAAGCCGGAATTGGTTAGCAATCCTGATGGGCAGTGGTTTAAATATAAAGACCTTCATATTTTACTTCCTAAAAGCCCAATAACTGGCAGTCCCTGCGTTACTCTGGAAGCTCAACCCTGTCACCCAGGACTTAGGGACTTGCACCCTCCACGATGCCGGCTGCCCTTCTCCCACGTGGCGCTCGTGGTCATGACAGTTCCTACAGATGCAGGTACCACAGCCTCTCCCACCTGCCAAGAGGCAAGGGCGGGCGGACAAAGCACGTCAGCCTCCTGCGCATCTCTGGCTGGACAAGACCATCTTCCTCAGAGCCCCGGCTTCCTCTGGGCCTGGCCAGAACTGCTCAACGGGCCAGCTCTGTCTGGAAGAAGACTGGGCGTCTCTATTTGGTACAGAAGACCAAGGGACCCACAAGTGACCGGGGCTTCTCACCAGGAACCCTGACTTCGAGAGGTGTTGGAAATATAGAAGGAGCGGTTTCAGTTGTCGCACACATAGAGAGGTGCTGTTGATATTTAGTGGGTTGGTCCAGAGTCCTAAAATGCACAGAACACTTTTGCACACGGAAAAAGATTCACCCTAGGCGGTACCCCGTCTGAGGAACACGCGGGGAGAGGCGGTACCCCGTCTAAGGAACACGTGGGGAGAGGCGGTAGCCCGTCTGAGGTGTGTCCCAGACATTGGTGGGGGGGCTTGGCGAATGAAAGGCTTCAGATGTTCAATGGGAAATACGTGGATTATTTCATATGTACATTGTATTTGACAGCCATGTTTTTAACACTGAATGTTTTTTAAACATACCTTTTTATGCAGTAAGTATGGCAATAGCATCCTGAAAACACACCTTAGAATGAGGTGAACGCAATAAAAAATTGCCAAGCCTCTCATGGCCAAAATAAATAAATAAATAAAAAGATTCATCCTGTCCCAAATACCAATACCATTCCTGTTAGGAAACATTGGCTTAGACCAGCCATAATGCATCCCCTGGGCTAAAGATATGACTCAGCACAATCATGGGACCATCAGCAAGAAGAGGAGCGTGTGCCACGGACCCGGCTGGAAGTGGGAAGGAGGATGGCGATGCTTAGTCATGCTGGCACATGGAATCCTTTTCAGAAAGTGGTGTTATTTGCATGGAACAGGTGACGGGGGAAAAAACGACAGACATCAGGACTGTCTCCAAGGGCTGACTTTATTTTCTCTAATGGAGGGACTTCCCAGTATTTGCACAAGCTTGTTTCCAAGAACTGACGCTGAGTTCTCCAAACCTCTATTATCTCTGCTCCCTGCCCCCACCAAGGATTCAAAATGATTAAAACCCAACTGTATAGCCACATTGTGGGGTTTTTTTTGGGGGAGGGGGGGAATCTTTGTAGATCCTGTACTTAGTACAATGTGGCAGGTATTCAGTAAATGTTTCTTGGGTATATGACAAATACACTAACTCAAAACAATACAAGGAAACAAAGCCTAGAAAATTGTTCAGCATTATGTTCAAGGATATAGGTACAATGAAATATAATTTTTAAAATAGTAGTAGCCTGGCCGGGGTGGCTCAGTGGTTGAGTGTCGACCCATGAACCAGGAGGTCACCAGTTCAATTCCCAGTCAGGGCAAATGCCCAGGTTGCAGGCTTGACCCCCAGTAGGGGGTGTGCAAGAGGCAGCCAATCAATGATTCTCTCTCAAAATTGATGTTTCTATCTCTCCCTCCCATCTCCTTTCCTCTCTCTGAAATCAATAAAGACATCTTTTTAAAAAAGTAGTAAAATTTGTGATAGAAATATACATTATTTTAAAAATACATTTTTTAAGAGTGCCAGTGGAGCTCTTTGTGGGGGCTGAAGGGCACGTACCTCGGTTGCAGGCTCCATCCCCAGCCCTGGGGGGCAAGTGTGGGAAGCAACCCATCCATGTATCCCTCTCACATTGATGTTTCTTTCTCTCCATCTCTCCCCGTCCCTTCCATTCTTTCTAAAAATTCAATGGAAAAAATATCCTCTGGTGAGTATTAACAACAACAACAACAACAACACACACACACACACACACACAAGCTTAGAACATTAGTCTAGAAAGTTTGGTTTAGCTCCACATTTATAAAACCACAAATCTCTATGTTTGACACAATAAGCTAAATAAGTAACGTCTCTAAAGCTAATTGCTAATGAGGGGAACAGGAGATAACCTGGCGAGGAAGCATGGGAAGAACACTGCAGACAGAATGAACCGAGCAAAGGTACTGGCTCATGGGAGAGCATGATACGTTCATGCTCAGGGTCGTGGTCACGCCAGCTCTGAGGCTCAGGAGAGCGCCCATGAATCACCATCAACTTCTTCAACCACCGTTCTGCCCGTGTCACGGGTCCCTGGACTTTATGGACATCAATGACCCAGGCCAGACAGTGTAGATGCCGTTTTCCTTCTTCCCTCTGGTCTCCCTCTGAACATTTTATTAGGCAGTTCCGAAATCAAAGCAGTAGGAATAAAGGTTATAGGCTAAGTAGGAAGCAGGTGGGAAAGAAGTGGCTGATTTATTTAACATCAATCTAACTCAATAGTGCTATTTAGAAGTCATATCTAAAAAATGTCATTATACTTTGGTTTCTCATTTGAAACTGCAGCTTGAAGTGGCATGGATATTGAGGACTATGCTGGGCCTAACCCAGGTGCTCAGTAAATATTTATTGTTGATAGCTTCATAAAGTTTTTTTTGGGGGGGGGTAATAGTTAATTTTACTAGTATTTTTAGATTTGCACTACTACTCTTTCTCCTGCACTTTCTGCAAATTGGAGGTTGTCTATTGCAGATTCTAACTTTGACCACCAGATGGCTCCACTACACAAGTGTGCTCTGCAATTCGATCAATTCCCTGTGGAGTGGTATTTTGGCGCCACATGAATACTGCCATTTCTCAGCAAGCTGTCATCTAAAGGTTGTTTCTTTTAATAATTTTTAAAAATGTTTTTAATATATTTTTATTTCAGAGAGGAAGGAAGAGGGAGAGAGAGATAGAAACATCAATGATAAGAGAGAACCATCGATCAGCTGCCTCCTGCACGTCCCCCACTGGGGATTGAGCCCATAACCCAGGTATGTGCCCTTGACCGGAATCGAACCTGGGACCCTTCAATCCTCAGGCCAACACTCTAGCCACCGAGCCAAACTGGCTAGGGCTCATCTAAACGTTTTTAAGTCCATGGATAATCCTTGCTTAAATCAATTATTTCTTTCAGATTTGTGTAATAGTCATGTTCTAACTATATCATTTAGTCTACATTTGCTAGCACCCTATTGTAAAGGTAGGGCAAATATTGTATTTCCCTTTAACAATTAATGTTCAGAGGGAAAAGCTGGTGTAGTAGTCATTTCCAATTATAGAAAAATAGTCTCCTTCTCCCCCCCCCACCCCCCACCCCCCACATCCTCTCATCAAGTATAACTATAGAGTATAGATTTTTTTATCTATTCCATTTAGTCATTTGCTACAATTGTCCTAAATGTGGCCTCTGGGAGATCTTTGTCTTTTTAAAATTTACTTTTAAAAACCAAATATACAAATGGGCGTGGCCAGACCATATACAAAAACAGAATTTTGACCCACAACCTGCAGCAAAGGGCCTAGGAAACCAGCCCCCTCCCCTCCAGTAACCGGCCCAGGAAGCCAGCCTGCTCTCCAGCAGACTCAGAGGAAGTCGGTCTGCTATCTCTGTAACACTCCAGAAAGCTAAACAAACCCTCTAGAACAGGGGTCCTCAAACTTTTTAAACAGGGGGCCAGTTCACTGTCCCTCAGACCGTTGGAGGGCCGGACTATAGTTTAAAAAAAACTATGAACAAATTCCTGTGCACACTGCACAAATCTTATTTTGAAGTAAAAAAACAAAACGGCAAAAACACCCGCATGTGGCCCGCGGGCCGTAGTCTGAGGACGCCTGCTCTATAGTAATCAGCTCAAAATGGCCAGACGTGATTACAAACTGACAGCTTCCCTATCTTTGTCCCCCTTTGCAGCTGAGAACCAACTGAAGAAAGCCAAATAGACGCCCTAACTGATCCCGGGGAGGCCCACCTCTGACCAGCTGCCGCCAGCTCCCTGCCCACAGCCCCTCGGGGCACACCTGGCCTCGCCTCTCCTCCTCCTGCTCTCCCTCTCCCACCGGCCTGGAGTCTCTGCCAATCACACGCCATGGCGGCTGACTCTCTCACTACAGCAGGTTCTGGGTAAGCGGCCTTCGCGTGTCCTGGTTTGGTTGGTCTTTCTTTCCACACTTTACTGAAGTATAATTTAAAGTTTAATTTGAAGTATAAGTGAATCCAAGATGCTCTGGATTTACTCAGTGGGAAATGGAATTTAGAAACCATGATCTGATTGGCAAGTGTGTTCATTATTACTGTAGGTGACCAACCAACATGGTTTGCCTGGGACAGTTCTAGAATTAACACTGAAATCCCAACATCCAGGGAAATCCCCAGTCCCTGGCAAACTGGAACATCTGGACCTACTGCTTCTAGGTCCTTTCAGTGCACAGAAATAGGAAGTTTATTTTAAAAGTTATGTGCTCAAAATGATATTTCCAATTTAAACATATTATAGTTTCCCTGAACTTCCTTGATCTTACATTTGTATCTCATTTTCTCTTACACTGAAAAAAGTCTTGTATGTTACAACATTCAAACATTTATGTACCCTACAATACAGTTTCAAAAGTATAGCAACAACATTACCATTTTTTCTTTCTTTTTTTTTTGTTTTGTTTAAATATGTTTTTATTTGAGAGAGGAAAGGAGAGATGGAAACATCAACTGGCTGCCTCCTGCATGCCCCATACTGGGGATCGAGTTGGCAACCCAGGCACGTGCCCTGACTGGGAATTGAACCCGTGACGTCTTGGTGCATGGGTTGACACTCAACCACTGAGCCACACCAGCCAGGCCTTATTACCATTATTTATAAACCACCAAGTGAAGCTGAAGATTCCTTTGCAGTTCTTTTTTCATCCTTAGATTATATACACTTTGAGTACGATGTTAAAAATACCTGGGGAAGCCCTGGCTGGGTAGCTCAGGTGGTTGGAGCATCCTCTCAGACACCAAAAAGGGTGCCAATGTGATTTGGTCAGAGCACATACCTAGGTTGCAAGTTCAATCCCTGGTCGGGGTGCATATGGGAGGCAATAGACTGATCTCTCTCTCTCTCTCAAGTCAATAAGAACATGTCCTTGGGTGAGGATAAAAAATAAAAATACCTGGGGAATAATTCTTTTCTGTTTAATGACATAGTTACCAGTTTGACCCGGAGTTAAATTCACTGATTTCAACTTGGCTTTGGCGATGTAAAAACTTTAGTTCAAAGACGGAGAAGTCTTGCTTCTGTTTATCTCCCCCCACCCCTCCCACCACCCTGTAGGTAACCATTGTTTTTGCTCCTAGGACAGCCTTCCGATTTTACCTGGGGCTCATTCCAAAGCACCAAAACTGTACCGTCCTAATAAAGTGCACTCCGCTGCCAGGGAGGACCAACGGGGCCATTGCTACTCTCTCCTGTGCAATGTCTGTCCCTGTTCTTGCCCCTTTTCCTCTCTGGGCTTTGGTCTTTTTCAGTGTTGAAGAGTCCTGGAAGTTGCAAACATTTTCTCCCTACCGATCTGATTGACCGGGCGATCCCTTTGACCGTCTGGAGCTCTCTTTAATCTTATCCTTGTAAGTCGCCGCATTCCAGGACACCTGGGGGGTCAGCAGTTTTGGAAAAGCCGGATAAGAGCGGACCGATCAACGGCCAGACCTGACCCCACGGTGAGCGGAAGAGACGGCTTCTCCTTCACCAGGCAACACCGGCGCTCTTCTGCAGCGGACACAGCTCCGCGTAGGAGAATCACAGAACTTATTTTACCGGGCTCCTTAAGACCACTCCGGGTGAGCCTTCCCCTCGTTTCTGGGTCAGCAAGGCGCCCCGGAGCTGCTGACAAAGGCACAGCCTCCATCTGCCCAGAGCGCCTCCGCTGCGCCTCGAGATGTCAAGTCAGGGATGAGCCGAGCGGTCGGGAGGCTGCACTTCAGGACGGAAGGCAAAGCGTCGGCTTCTCGGCTCCCAAATCCGCAACCGGGAGGCTAAGCGCCGCCCCCGGCCCCGCCCCGGGCTCGCACCTGGCCGCGGCGCGCGGAGGCATCCCGGGCGGCTGCTGTGCGGCGGAACATCCAATCACGCGCCGCCTTTGCCCAGATCCCTCCGCCAGGGCCGCGCCGCAGCCGCAGGTGGCCGGCGAGCGCGTCCAACCCCCCGCCGCCGGCCGCGACCCCCGCCGCCCTTCCCGTGATGCCTTGCGGCTGACCTCCGACCTCGCGGCCCACCCCTCCCCGCGGGCCGCCTCTCTCCCCGCCCCCGCCGAGCTCGCGGCGCTCCAGCCGCCGTGGGGGTGCCACCTGAGCGCAGTCCTCCCTCAGCGCCTCGAGCCCAGGTCGGGCGCCGTCCCTTCGCCTTCCCTGCCCGCGGCGGGGCCCGGCGGCGGCCTGGTGGTTACGGCCCTGACGGGAGGCGACCCTCGGTGAGGGGGCGGGCCGCGCACCAGGCGTGGCGGGAGTGGGCGGGCGGCGGCGCACACCGGCCGGGGCCGGGCCCGGCGGCGGGCGGGGAGGGGCGGGGCGGGGCGGGGCGGCGGGCGGAGCGGGAAGGGGGTGGGGCGGCGGGGCCTCACTTCCTCCCTCAGCGCCATTTTGTGGCGGCGAGACCTGCAAATAAAGGGGAGCGCGGGGGTCTTCGGGAGCGCGATCGGGCGGCCTGGGCGGCGATCCGGCAGCGCGGCCTCGGCCTATGTGAGTGGGCGGCGCCGGCGCGGCCTCCGGCTGGAGAGGTAGGTGCGGGCGGGCGGCGGGAGCGGCCGCGAGGGGCTCTGGGTCCCGAGGGCTGAGGCGCGGCCGCGCTCGCCCGGGAAGGGGCGCTGAGAGCCCTGAGGGCGACTCGGCTCCCGGGGCCCGCCGGCCTCCGCTGGCCGCGTCGCCTTCCCGCCCGAGGGACACTTCCGCCGCCTCGAGGCCATTTTACCTCCTCTCCCGTCCCCCGGGCCCGGGGCGAGGCGGGCGCTCCCGCGGCCGGCGGGACCCGGAGTCCGCCCCTTCGCCGCGCGCCCCGCCCCGCCCCGCGGCCGGCGGTTCTGCCCGGAAGGAGCGCCGCGCTCTGGACCACCGTTCTCGCCGCGCAGTCGGTGGTCGCCGCAGCCGCGTTCCCCGGTGCCTTCCATGTTCACACGGTTGGTGCACTCCGAGTTCAAGACCACTCCGAGGAGCCACTGACCGACCTCCGTGGACTTGTCAAGCCTCACCTTGGGACCCGGGGTCCTCGCCAGGCTGCTCGTTGAGTTTCTTCAAGCCCTGTCTTTCACGTGGGGAGCCCAAGTCCAAGTTCCTGTTTGGTAATGTTTAATTGGCTGTTTGGTCCCAAAGGACTCCGTTAAAAATCCCGAGGAGCCGTGCTGACATGGTACAAACCGCCTCTCCCTCACAAGGCGGAGTCAGTCCCTGAGCGGGTGACGGTCCCGGGTCGTCCCTGCCGTGTTCCGTCCTCAGAGGCTCGTTAATCCCGTCGCTGGGGGTGAGGGGGAGTCGGCGCCGGCAGCGGCCCTGAGCTGCGGACGTGAGCGGGGCGGTAATCACACACGGGTCTGTGCGGCGCGGCGCCGCCTCCCGGTCCCGCCGCACGGGAGCCCCTGGAACACGCCGGGAGTGGACGGGAGGAGGTTTGCAGCGGTTCGTGTGGGAAACAGTAGCACACAAGAATAAACACTTTCCCGTCCTCCCAACTGTAAACCTACTTCCCTCCGCTCTGTATACTTAGTAGCAGTCTTGATCATTTTCATTAGTTTTGAATAGTATGTTGCTCTGGGGGGGAAAAAAAGTGTTTTCTTGCTCTTAAAATTGTATGTTGGTAGGTCATTTAGCAAAACATGACCTAGGGAGTATTAGGTTATCTCCCACTTTTTTTTGCCTCTAAATAATTTTCTATTATTAAACTTATCAGAGAAAAACTTTTTAATATGTCCATAATCGTATATTGGTTATTAAAATGGTGTATCAGGCTAGAATTCAATGTTATCCTATATAATAAAAGCTTAATATGTTAAGTGTGGTGGTCCGTAGGCCATTCAACCAGTCAAAGCATGATATGCTAAGGCCACTCAACTGCTCGCTATGATGTGGGCTGACCGCCAGGGGGCAGACGCTCTGACGAGTGGGTTAGCTTGCTGCTGGGGTCCAGCTGATTGGGACTGAGTGAGATGGGTCAGACGTGCCCTGGAGCCCTCCTGCAGTCCCTCCCCAGCCCTGATGGTGCACTGTTGGGGTCCCTTGGCCTGGCCTGTGCCCTCTGGAGAGCCAGTTTCGGCCGATGCCACAGGTCAGGCCGAGGGACCCCACTGGTACATGAATTTGTGCACCAGGCCTCTAGTAAATAAATGTTCTCCCCTAAATACACATTAAAGTTGTCTTTTATGTTAATGTGAGTGTTTTATTTGAAAGATTCCCCCCCCCCCCCTTTTTTTTTTGTATGGCACTTAAAGCATTGAGATGTGCAGCACTTTGTGAGGCAGGCAAAATTGGTGTCCCCTTTTTGCTGTTTTGTAGACTGTAGCCCAGAGAGTTAAGTGACCTCAGGATCACATGACTGAGAAGGTACCAGAGTCAGGATAAGGTGGTCTTCCGATTGCTAACTAGTACCCTTTCTGTTGCAGCGCCAAGGCTAGTACCATGTTGTATTATTTGTTGTGAGTTTCAGCTAGGTACATGCTTTCTTACTGAAGTTGTGTTGGCTGGTGCTTGCCTCTCATTTTTGAGAGAACTGAGTTGCATAACTTAGGATCATAATGCTAAGCGTCAGGAAAGTACTGGGATTTGGGATGCTAGCCACCCAGCCAACTCAAACTAAGCCTCTAGTCTAGATCATAATCTGTTATCAATATGAAGGCATCAAGAGTGATTGGTGGTTCTGACATATAAACTTGAGCTATATTATCTTTATGAATTATCCACATGAATAACTAAAACCGTTACATAATTTTAAAATCATGTTTAACCAATTTTTTTAAATGTACTAAAAGGTAACCAAATTGGCCAATTTTGAATTTTACTTATTTTGCTTTTCTGCATTTTCTAGCTATAAGCTGCTTGATCACTATTTAGGATCAGAGAGTGGGAGAATTACCCATTTTCATTAGTTACTAATTTGTCATTTCATCATCTGGGAAATGGGGACTAACTTTGAAAAGTTGTAATTATTAAATGAATGCCTCATAGCACTGAACACATACTCATTTTTTTCCTTCAATGTTCAACTCCAAATGATATTTCGGTCATTCCATTTTTCCGATACAAGAATAGATTGATTGTACTAAGAACCTGGAATGTCCATTGTCTTTATGACTCTAGAATTGACTTTACATGGTTATTGTGTGCTGTCAGTTGTGCCAAAAAAAATTGTATTGGGAAATAATAAATTCCTTAACACATTTGTGCAATGTGAAAGTCAAAATTGAGAACCAGGTTCTATTTTGATTAATTAGTTGGATGTTGATGCTTTTAAATTTTAAACTTGTTTTAATTTGCCTTTTGCCAGACTGCCCATTTAACTATTGTGCAATATCATGGACTCTCAAGGAAAGATTGACTTTCTATCAGTTAAAGATAAGGGAGGAGTTTCTAAATGCTTATGCTTTGAATTCCCAGGTTACATATCCCATAATATGTGGAATGACCTGCGACTGATAATCGACATGTGAAATGCAAAGATTTATACCAGACCTGTATTTATCCTTGACTTATATTACAAATTTCAAAATTTATTTTTGTAAAGCAAATACAGCCCGGCCAGTGTGGGTCAGTGGTTGAGCATTGATCTATGAACCAGGTGGTCCTGGGTCGATTTCCAGGTTAGGGCACATGCCTGGGTTGAGGGCTCGATCTCCGGGCATGTACGAGGCAGCCGATTGGTGATTCTCATCATTGATGTTTCTATCTCTTTCTCTCCCTTTATCTCTAATATCAATGAAAATATATTTTTTTAAAAGAAAAAATATAAATATCCTCTAAGCAGTGTGTTGTTAAAATCTACCCAGCATCAAACTTTTAAAAGAGAATGTAAGCCAATGTAAGAAATTAAAATAACTCACTGTTTATAATTCTAAACATCGGAGATCACCAAGAATTCTACAGTGAGGCTTAGAAACAAATATTGTTACTGTCAACCTGTCGATTCTCCCTTGGGCTTTTCGAGAAATAGTGACTGAGGGTCTTTGGGTTTTTTGTTTTTTTTATGAGTAGTAGACTAGTAATTAAATGCTTATTTTGTGCCAGTCACCATGCTAATGCTAAAGTCTAATGTTTATCTTTAAAAATAGCACAATAATTTTGAGCCTTGGTGGTGGTAATCATTTTTTAAATGGGAAAAAAGGCTCTGGGGTTATGCTGCCTTTTTTACTTGCAAAGTTTGTCACCCTGTTCTAGAAAAGCAGGGCTAGGAGAACTTCTCCATCATGTAAATGCCATTAAAACAAACACTTTAGCATATTTATTGCTAGTTAAGTTTGCAATTAATTTTATTTTAATAGAATAAGAAGCTGAGTAACTTTGTATTAAGAGAAGAATAGACAAATAGACCTGGGCAAAGTGTCAGGTTATAGAAACATAACTGGAATTTAATGTTTAATCTATATTAAACAGCACCCATAATACTTAAGTTTTATAACTAAGATTTTGAGTGTCTCTAGTGCCCAGTAACTAGATAACAGGTAGACTACCTATCTACAGTGGTAAATATAGCTGTTTTCAAACTGTCGCTAATAGAGCTCTATCACAATACCTATTAAATTAAGTTCCACATATATACTCGAAATTTTTCAGGATTGTCATCTTGGTTGATTTTGGGGGAAAACTAGATTTACTTATTTAGCTCACTTTTAAAAAAATTTTAAATTCTTTATTCTTGAAAGTATTACATATGTCTCCTTTCTTCCCCCCATTGACCTCTCCCTGGCTGCTCCCACCCGCCAGGGTATGCCTTCATCCCCTTACTGTCTGTGTCCATTGGTTATGCTTATATGCATGCATACAAGTATTTAGCTCACCTTTTATGATTTAATAGTAACAGGCTAATTCACTTGTTTGTTTAGCATATTTTTTAAAAATATATTTTATTGATTTTTTTACAGAGAGGAAGGGAGAGGGATAGAGAGTTAGAAACATCGATGAGAGAGAAACATCGATCAGCTGCCTCTTGCACAACCCCTAATGGGGATGTGCCCGCAACCAAGGTACATGCCCTTGACCGGAATCGAACCTGGGACCCTTCAGTCCACAGGCTGACGCTCTATCCACTGAGCCAAACCGGTTAGGGCTGTTTAGCATATGTTTGAGTGCCTACCATGTACTGAGGCATCAGCAGTGAATGGAAATTTTCTCATGGAGCTTATTTCATAACTGGGAGAAACATCCTATATAATAAAAGCCTGATAGGCTAAGTGTCTGGTCAGCCGTTCAATCTAAGTGTAATATGCTAATGATATGCTAGGGCCACTCCACTGCTCGCTATGACATGCACTGACCACCAGGGTGCAGACACTCGACTGGTCGACCAGTCACTATGACATGCACTGACCACCAGGGGGAAAATGCTCTGACCGGTAGGTTAGCTTGCTGCTGGGGTCCAGCCAATCGGGACTGAGCAAGACGGGCTGGACATGCCCTAGAGCCCTCCCATGGACCCTCCCTGGCTGGCCAACCTCCCATGTCCCTCCCTGGCCCTGATCGTGCACTGGTGGGGTCCCTTGGCCTTGCCTGCGCCCTCTCGCAATCTGGGACCCCTCAGAGGATGTCGGAGAGCCGGTTTCAGCCCAATCCCGCAGGCCAGGCCGAGGGACCCACTGGTGCACGAATTCGTGCACTGGGCCTCTTGTAAGTATATAAAATGTCAAGTCGGGCTAAGAGCAATGAAGAAAAATAACCTAAATAAAAGGGCAAGGAATTGGCATGCACTGTTTTGAGTAAGATGAAAAGCCTTGAGAAAGATTTACCTAGAATAGTGACATACATCGGTACACATTTATATACTAGTTAAAAATGGCTATAATTGTCTTGTAGGTGTTTTTTTTTTTTTTTAATTAAATAGATTATTGATGTGTACCTATTATATTTAGCTCTGGATAAATGGGCAATTGCAAGTAAATGCCAAACTTTCTGGGTTTTAAGAGGTTACAGTATAGTGGAGTGAGTGCACATTAAAGCTAAAATAGAAATAGTGAGACCTCTGTGGAGATGAACTTGGAGAGGGTTTGTTTCCCAAATGATTGGGATCACTGGTCTCACATTAACACTGAGCAGCCATCAGCTCAGAAAAAAAATGATATACTCGGATTTTTGCTAGCAACATCCAATGATAAGCTTATTAAGGAGGGAAGAATTAAGCCAGTAATTTATGATGTGATCAATTTACAATTATTTTCTAACGTGTCCTGTTCCTTCACAATGTACCTAATCTGAAAGTCAGGGTTTAAGAGTATTTGACTTACAGAGTTGGGATTGTATCTGACATAAAAATGGAATACCATTCTCAAATATTTACCATGCTGTACATTACATTTCTGTGACTTATTTCTATTGAGTTAAAATTTTAATAATTTGGAATATGTAGTGAGTATGGATAGGTAAAATAAACTATAGAGAAAGTTTATAAGGGAACATTCATTACTATACTATTATAAATGATACCTAGCAATAAGTTTAAATTAGCTTGCCTCCTTGTTAAATTTGAGTATTAGGAAGTAACCAGAAGTATTTTCAGTAAGCATATAAAGTTAATGAGAATAGTTCTTCAATTTATCTTTTGCTACAAGAGTAAGTGAATTTTGTATAAATTTATATAAAGAAACGTTTTGAGATACAAATTACTGTGACATGAGATCAAATGGTGTAGGAATATTTTTATTAAGGTGTATATTATATGTAAACATTGTACAGTAGTGAATTATGGCAGTGATAGCTTCTACCTTAACCATAATGCTGTAAAAGAAAAGGCTTAGCAACTGGTACTGCTCTTCTATATCAATTCAGCAAGATGCCTGGGATACTGCCTGAGGTCAATATCTGACTTCAGCACAAAGTTGTCACTTCTGCAAGATTTGTCTTTCATAGGGCAGTTGTAAGAATGCTTTCAAAAATTATCTATCAATCCTTTATGGCAACATCAAAAAGAACTACTTTTTTACAACAGAATGTTTTTAATAACCTAATAACAGTTGCAATGTAATGTAATAGTAATGCTAATGTAAAGTGTTAACTTGAGAGACTAAGTGTGGCGTATTCAGGAACCCTGTAATATCTTTGCAATTGTTCTGTAAATCTAAAACTAAAGAACCCCTAATGATTTGGTCATAATTGAGTTCACTAATAAATTGGTTTCAAAAGGCTAGTATTTTTTGTTCCTACTTTCAATGGAATAAAATCAATTGAACCTCATCTCTCTATTCCTTTTTCTAGGATTCAAGATGACCAACGAGGAACCTCTTCCCAAAAAGGTGTGTTTTTCCAGCAGTTTTTAAGCATATTTTTGTGTGTATATATATAGAGAGAGAGAGAGACTATCTCTAGTGTTTAATGTTCACTCCTTTGCCTATGATAATAATAGCATCATGGGTATATAATGTACTAGATATTGTATCATATGCAGTGTATTTTTAGAATATTTTTAAATTTTGGAAAACTCTTATAATGTTTTTCCCTTGCTCTACTCTTAGCCTTTATTATATGAACATTATACAAATAATGTCAGAAAAGGAGATTTTTTTCACAAGTTTCTATAAGTTAACTTCTTTTTTACTAATTTAAATTTCTTTGATTGTAATGTAAATTCATTTTTATATTTTTCAAAAATATATAGTTCTTAGGTTCTACCTTTTCCTCTGGTCTCATTATCGCCCTGTTCTGTATTCCTATTAGTTCAGTATAGTCACTATTTTATACACACACACACACACACACACACACACACGCGCAGTTACAAAGAATTAATAAAATCTTAGACATTTCTCGTAGCAATATTTTTTCTGATATATCTCCTCGGGCAAGGGAGACAAAAGAAAAAAAATAAATGGGACTACATCAAACTAAAAAGATTTTACACAGCAAAGGAAACCATCAGCAAAGTGAAAAGACAACCCACTGAATGGGAAAACATATTCACTAATACATCTGATAAGGGGTTAATATCCAAAATTTATAAAGAACTTATAAGACTCAATACAAAAAAAAATTTTTTTTAATGACTAGAAGACCTGAATAGACACTTCTTTAAATAGGACATTCAGATGGTCAATAGACAAATAAAAAGATGCTCAATGTTACTAATCAGTGAGATGCAAATTAAAACCACAATGAGATACCACTTCACACCTGTCAGAATGGCTATCATCAATAGATCACAAGCAACAAGTCCTGGCTAGGATGTGGAGAAAAGGGAACCCTCATGCACTGTTGGTGGATATGCACATTGGTGTAGCTACTGTGAAAAAGCAGTATGGAGTTACCTAAAAAATTAAAAATGGAACTGCCTTATGACCCAGTGATTCTATCTCTGGGAATTTATCCGAAGAAACCCAAAACACTAATTTGGAAGACTATATCCACCCCTATGTTCATTGTAGCGTTATTTACAATCGCCAAGATTTGGAAGCAGCCCAAGTGTCCATAGATGAGTGGATAAAAAAAGCTTTGGTACATTTACACAGTGGAATACTACTAGGCCTTAAAAAAGGAAATCTTACTTTTTGTGACAGCATGGATGGACCTGGAGAACATTATGCTAAGTGAAATAGGCCATTCAGAGAAAGACAAGTATCGTGGGGTTGCATTCTTATGGGATCTAATGAACAGAAAGAATTAAGCAAAATATAGACAGACTCATAGATAGGAGGCTGACGGCTGTTGGGGTTGGTTTGGGCAGGTGGAGGGATTGAGGGAGAAAAAAACTCACGGACCCAGACAACAGTATAATGATTGGTAGGGGAGGTGGAGGGTATATGGGGTGATAAATGGTGTTGGAAGGGTACTTGACTTGGCATGGTGAACACACAGTACGGTGTACAGATGATGTGTGGAACTGTGCATCTGAGACCTGTATGATTTTGTTAACCAGTGTCCATCATTACATTCAGTTGAAAGGGGGGAAAAAGAAATAGTGGAGATGGGGCTTCATATTCTAGTTGTTAGCTTGCCTTGGTACAAAGTACAAAGTCAAATCATTACATCAAACTTGTTTTATTAAAAGAAGAAGTAACATTTCTAAGAGGAATTTATAATTCAATTGGGAAAGCAGGATATAAGTGTATGTTATAAGGGAAACTATAATATAGCCATAATTTTTTTAAAATACACTTCTATTGATTTCAGAGAGGAAGGGAGAGAGCGAAACATACATCAATGATGAGACTCATTGATTGGTTGCCTCCTGCACGCCCCCTACTGGGAATCGAGCCTGCACCTGGGCATGTGCCCTGACTGGGAATCAAACTGGGGCCAATGTCCAATGCTCTATCCTCTGAGCCAACCAGCTAGGGCTATAGCCATAATTTTATACTAGAGTAGAAGAGGTACCTCACCTTTATAATCTTCATTTGGTATAGAGAAAACACTTAATATTCCTCAATTTATGAAGCAATTTCAGCTAGCTAGACTATTATGCCCATTTTTTAAAACTTTATCTTAGCCGAAACCGGTTTGGCTCAGTGGATAGAGCATCGGCCTGTGGACTGAAGGGTCCCGGGTTCGATTCCGGTCAAGGGCATGTACCTTGGTTGCGGGCACGTCCCCGGTGGGGGGTGTGCAGGAGGCAGCAGATCGATGTTTCTCTCTCATCGATGTTTCTGACTCTCTGTCCCTCTCCCTTCCTCTCTGTAGGAAATCAATAAAATATATTTAAAAAAAAAACTTTATCTTATATCTATCTTCTATATATATAAAAGGCTAATATGCAAAGTGTCCCCTGGGAGTTTGTCATTCACTATGATGGACGCTGACCACCAGGAGGCAGTGCCGAATGAAGGAAGGCCCCGGCTGGCAGCTGGAAGGCCCTGATCAACCCTAATTGCTGGCCAGGCCTAGGGACCCTACCTGTGCATGAATTTCATGCAGTGGGCCTCTAGTTTTGAAATAATTATTGATTCACAAAAAGTTGCAAATAAATATGCTGAGAGGTTCTGTATACTCTTCCTCCAGCCTCCTTCAATGTTGACATCTTGCATAACATCATCAAAACCAGGAACTTGACACAGAGCTTATTGATATGATCCACGGAGCTTATTCAGATTTCACAGGTTATACATGCAGAGAGTGTGTATGTATGTCTATGTAGTTTTATCTCGCATAACTTAGTGTTACCACTAGTTAACTGACTCATTACCTCAAGTTTCCCTTGTGTCATTTCTTGATAGCCATATCCATTCCCTCCTTCTCAATCCCCAACACCTGGCAAACATTAACCAGTTTTCCATTTCTATAATTATGCTACTTTACAAATGTATATAAATGAAATCATGCAGTATATGTATTCTTTTGAGATTTATTTTTCCCACTCAGTATAATTTTTCTTGAGGCTTATCCAAATTGCTTATGTCTGTTTCTTTTTAGTATCCCATGGTGTGGATGTATCATAATTTACATAACTATTCACCTGTTGAAGTATGGGTAGTTTCCAAGTTTTGGCTGTTGCAAATAAAGCTGTACATTCATGTACAAGTTTCTGTGTGAAAATACATTTTCATTTCTTTAGGATATGTGCTTGAGAGTACAAATGCTAGGTTGTCTAGCACATCTATTTTTAGTTTTAAAAGGAACTACCAAACTTTTTCAGAGCAGCCATACCATTTTACATTCTCACCAGCAATATTATTCTGCATCTTTACCTACTATTTGGAGTTGTTACCACAATTTTTCATTTAGCCATTTTAATAAGTGTGTAATGATAGCTCATTGGGGTTTTAATTTGAATGTCCCTAAAAATGATACACATCCTATATAATAAAGAGGTAATATGCAAATTGACCGTCACTCCACAAGATGACCAGCAGGGGGTCCAGTTGAGAGGGACCAGGCCTATAAGGGAGGGCAGTTGGGGGCGACCAGGCCTGCAGGGGAGGGCAATTGGGGGCGACCAGGCCTGCAGGGGAGGGCAATTGGGGGCGATCAGGCCAGCAGGGGAGGGCAGTTAGGGGCGACCAGGCTGGAAAGGGAGGGCAGTTAGGGGTGACCGGGGCAGCAGGGGAGGGCAGTTAGGGGTGACTGGGCCAGCAGGGGAGGGCAGTTAGGGGTGACAGGGCCGGCAGGGGAGGGCAGTTAGGGGTGACCAGGCCGGCAGGGGAGCAGTTAGGTGTCGATTAGGCTGGCAGGGGAGTGGTTAGGGGGTGATCAGGCTGGCAGTCAGAAGCTGTTAGGGGCAATCAGGCAGGCAGGCAGGCAAGTGAGCAGTTGGGAGCCAGCAGTCCTGGATTGTGAGAGGGATGTCTGCCCATTTAGGCCCAATCCCGGTGGTCCCAGATTGGAGAGGGTGCAGGCTGAACTGAGGGACATCCCCCCGCCCCTGTGCATGAATTTCGTGCACCGGGCCTCTAGTGTGTGTGTGTGTGTGTGTGTGTGTGTGTGTGTGTGTGTGTGTGTAAAGTTAATATGCAAAGTGTCCCCTCGGGAATTCAACCACGAGTTCAGTAGCTCACTATGACGTGCGCTGACCACCAGGGGCAGCGCGGAATGAAGGGAGACCCTGGCCGGAAGGCCCTGATTGGCCCTGATCGCTGGCCAGGCCTAGGGACCCTACCCATGCATGAATTTTGTGCACCAGGCATCTAGTTTTAAAGATAGATAGTTTACTTTTTAAACCTTTTTAATAAAATAAGAGTTGTGTGTGTGTTTTTTAAGTACAGTACATACTGAACCATTTCTAAGTCTCAGGCTTGGAGATGTTTCGTGTGTCTCAGTATAGCGCTCCTTTTGGAAGGGTTTTGTATGTCTTAGTGATAAAGCGATTCCTATTAGAAACCAGCGCTTGAGGCATTAGAAGTTATCCTATCTTCAGAAAACATGAAAAGTGTAAGCACCAGTGGTATGTACATTTAAAATTTTTAGGGAAAGCATCCAGTTCATATTTTAATTCTCTTTATAGGTTCGACTGAGTGAGACAGACTTCAAAGTTATGGCACGAGATGAGTTAATTTTAAGGTAAAATGTTCTTTTATCAAAATATAAAACTATTTTTATAGAACATATTGTAATTCTATACTATAAAGTTTTTTTGTGTTGGGTATTCCTTTATTTTTAATGTGCATACATCTTCAAATCATTTAATGTACTTTTGAAATGGTTTTTTATGACCTGTTTCTTTATTATATTATATAATTGAGGAAAACATAACACTTTTATTTCTTATTTTTATTTTTTTAATATTTTGTTGATTTTTTACAGAGAGGAAGAGAGAGATAGTTAGAAACATCGATGAGAGAGAAACATCGATCAGCTGCCTCCTGCACACCCCCCACTGGGGATGTGCCCGCAACCAAGGTACATGCCCTTGACCGGAATCGAACCTGGGACCCCTGAGTCCGCAGGCCGACGCTCTATCCACTAAGCCAAACCGGTTTCGGCTACATAACACTTTTAAAGATCTAAAGCACTAGGTTGGGTAACTTCTAGACTAATAGGTAACCTGAATTTTTTCCTTGCAAAAATTGATTTAATGTAGTTAATCCTTTTCTGTTTAATATGTGAAAAGGTTATAGTCCTAAAGGATATGTTTTCAGTTATGAAAGAAATACATTTACTGATGAAGGCAAGTTACTCATAAGGAACCTTGGTCAGCTCAGTTAACTCTTTATATCCTTCGTTTTCTCATCTTGGAGTTAAAGGAGTTGGATTAAATTACTTTTAACAGTTACTTCCAGCTCTGATTTTCTGGAGTTATCTTGTGGTTGTTTTGCAAAAATAGATTTGAGAAATGCAGCATTATGGTATTCATTCTTTTAAATGCAAGAAATCCAAAAAAGCCCTAGCCGGTTTGGCTCAGTGGATAGAACATCTGCCTGCGAACTGAAGGGTCCCAGGTTCGATTCTGGCCAAGGGCACATGCCTGGGTTGCAGGCTTAATCCCCAGTAGGGGGAATGCAGAGGGCAGCCGATCAATAATTTCCTCTCATCATTGATGTTTCTATCTCTATCCCTCTCCCTTCCTTTCTGAAATCAATAAAGATGTATTTTTTTTAAAAAAATCAGAAAAAGAATCACATGTTTTGTGTTTTATAACTTAAATATATTCTTTCTGCATTTTATTACACCATGGTTGGTAAGTTTTTTACATGGCATTTTTAGGTAAAAATAAAATGAATATTTTTCAGGGTCATTGAACTTTCTCTAGAATGTTCACAGAATTTTTACTTGAAGAACTAAGTCAGTGATGGCGAACCTATGAGACGCGTGTCAGCACTGACACGCGTCACCTTTTCTGATGACACGCGGCCACTGAGGCAGCCGCATGCCGAGGATGAAACATTTGCTGCTCCTGAGGATGAAACATTTGCGAAATAATGTTTTTTCCTCAAAGTGACACACTACCCGAGTTATGCTCAGTTTTTTGGCGAAGTTTGACACACCAAAGCTCAAAAGGTTGCCCATCACTGAACTAAGTAAAGTTAACCGGCTGGAGTAGAGGAGAGAAGAGATGTTTTGTAAATAGACACAGATGACTTGTTCCATTGTTTCCTAGAGTCTGATAATTTCCCACTCGTTCTACTTACTCTGTTGTGGACTTCTTTTTATCTTCCTTTTGCATAATCTCATGCATAGGACAGTTTTTCCATTGCATACCCTTTATTTTCCTCCACATAAAATTTGAATCCTTAGTATTCTAAAACTCTCTTGTCCTCCCCTGCTGAGGTAGGCACTTGCTTATGATGTACTGCCACTCACCTGTTGTTCTCTTTGAACCTCTGATATGAGACAGTCCTTGCCTTTCATCCTTTCTTAGATAATTTCTCTGGTTAGTATGTGTAGTCTTTTTATTGATTTAATTGAGTGTGTGTGTAGGGGGGTTATTCTTGAGGTCAGATTAACTTCTTTCTTTTTAAGATTTTAAAAAGATTTTCTAAAATTAAGTTTTGATTAGCTTCAACTAAAGAGTGGCTTGAAAACATAGCTCTTCAGTAAGCAAGACAGTGATATTCAGGGCAAGTCACGCTTGCATTAGCAGGTGCTTAAACATATGACTGGGAAACGTTTGTTGTTTATGTGCAATCATTGCAAGAGCAGCTAATATAGCCTATGTTTTGTGTGTAGGGGAATTTTATGAGGCAGAAAGGCCTTCTCATGCTCTGACAGTATATGGCATTTATGCAAGTTGATAACAGTTTTACAAATAGACTTGAAAAATATTATGTTCTCTCCCCCTTTTTTTACAAGTAAAAATAAATATTATTTTTGAAAGAGTCACATGTCATTTTCACAAAAGAGCCAAGATAACTTGCAGTCTCTTATAATTAGGCATATTTTATACTCGAGGCCCAGTGCACGAATTCGTGCACCAGTAGGGTCCCTTGGCCTGGCCTGCGGGATTGGGCCAAAAACGGCTCTCTGACATCCCCCGAGGGGCCCCGGATTGCAGCAGGACGCAGGCCAGGCTGAGGGACCCCACTGGTGCATGATTGGGGCCGGGGAGGGAACATGGGAGGGCTCCAGGGCATGTCTGGCCCATCTCTCTCAGTCCCAATCTGCTGGTCCCCAGCAGCAAGCTAACCTACCTGTTGGAGCGTCTGCTCCCTCATAGTCAGTGCATGTCATAGCAAGCGGTTGAGCGGCCTTAGCATATCATTAGCATATTATGCTTTGATTGGTTGAACGGACAGCCAGACACTTAGCATATTAGATTTTTATTATATCGGATGCCTTTTGTTTGAGGTGGAAAGCATATCTGAAAGTAGTAGTAGGTTTTTTACTCAGCTTCCATTATGCAGGCATTGAGCTGAACATCAGTGATACAAAGTCCTATATGGTGTGTGATCTGACCCAGAGAAGCACACTTGGTATGTTCTCAGGAGAAAACACTTTTCTCTGTGTTTCCTTTTATATAGTTCCATTAAGTTGAGAAGGAATAATGAAGTGACTGATTTATTATTGGTTAAACTAGATTTATAATTATCTCAAAATGGAAGAGACCTTAAAAATCATGCAGTGGAATTCTTGGTGTTAAATTTATAAGTTTACAGATGTGTTTTGTTTTTTTTTGTTTTGTTTTTTTTTTAGTTTTTTGTTTTTTAATAAAGCAATTTCAATTTAACAACTAACATGAATTTATTTTTGTGCTAGATGGAAGCAGTATGAAGCATATGTGCAAGCTTTGGAGGGCAAGTACACAGATCTGAACTGTAAGTTTGAGTTGTAGCTTCCTAAAGACAATACGAATATCTCTTTTTAGATTGTTATAGACATTCAGGATAATTGATTTTGCTAAGCAAATGTAATTTTTATTCAAACATTAAAGAACTATGGGCACTATAATGGGTGCTAGGAAATAGGTGAATGAAAGATGATCTCTCTTCTTGGGGAGTTCCCAGTCATTGGGGAAGACTGACATGCAATAAAATAATAGCATGACTATTTTAGCAGAATTATGTACAAAATTCTGAGAGAATATCGATAGGGAAACTCACAACTACTTGCCACTTTCCTAGATCTGTCCCTAACCCCTTCCACAGAGGAATTTGAATTAAAGCATGAGTTATTAGTCTAGAATGTATGTACAAACAACTAGTAATAAATTTATTTAAATTGTTACTTAAATTGTAAAAATAGGATATGGCTATATTTTTCAAAATCTGCTCAAAATACCAACAAAGTTTGTAATATCAAACCTTTTTAGTCTGTCACTTTTCACTGAGAGTAACATATTATTTGTGAGTATAAAAACCAATATTATGCCCAATTGGTGTGGCTCAGTGGTTGAGTGTCGACCCATGAACCAAGAGATCACTGTCTGGGCACATACCCAGGTTTCAGGCTCGATCTCCAGTAGGAGGCTTACAGGAGATAGCCAATCAATGATTCTTTCTCATCATTGATGTTTCTCTCCTTCTCCCTTCCTCTCTCTCTAAAATCAATAAAAACGTATTAAAAATAAATAAAAACCAATATTGTTTTCCAAGCCCAGAAAGCTTAGTACCCTGAAATTTCAGTTATGTTAAAACTATTATAATCCATAGACGTTATGAACATTATGAAAACTTAACGTAATAATTGTCCATGCAGTTATAGACATGTTTATTATATTGAATAGGTTAAAATCAATCCTAACCAGGACTCTGTGAATAATGTATAATATAAGCAGATGCAAATAATGAAGTTTCCTGTGTTAAGTTGAAACAGCTTAGGCTGTAACAACGTAATTCCATCTAATATTAGGTGGCTTTGGACCACACTATAACACCATTGCCTTCTAAAAGAGCACTTGTGCTTGGGAACAAGCTTCCTTGTTCTAAAAGGAGTTAAGAGAGAAACTAAAGACTTGATGAATTTTTTACCCTGGTTTTTATTATCCTTGACATAGGCAATCACAACTTTCATTTCGTTAATTCTGTTTGGTTTTGAAATTGTATTTCATAATGTTTTGAAAAAAAATTTTTTTTTAAATCATCAGCTAATGATGTAACTGGCTTAAGGGAGTCGGAAGAAAAGCTAAAGCAACAACAGCAAGAGTCTGCACGAAGGGAAAACATCCTTGTAATGCGACTAGCAACCAAGGAGCAAGAGATGCAAGAGTGTACTGTAAGTATTTCAAATGTTTTAACTCTTAGAGGAATTGGTTTTTAGTTCACATTGTATGTGTTAATTAGTACTCAGCTAATTGTATATACTTAATAATAATTATAAATTCACATTTTGCTAGGTAGATATGCTTTGAGATATAAATAGCTAAATGTAAATTTTCAGTAGATAGCCTGTCATCATTGGATTTAAAATTAGGTTTTGTGCTCTGGCCGGGTAGCTCATCAACATTGGTTAGAGCGTCGTCCCGATACATAGGTTTCATCCCCGCTCGGCACACATACAAGAATCAACCAATGGCCCAGATGTAGTGGCTCAGTGGTTGAGCATTGTCCTATGAATCAGGAGGTCACGATTCGATTCCCAGTCAGGGCACATGCCCAGGTTGCAGGCTCGTTCCCCAATGGGGGCATGCAGGAGGCAGCCAATCCATGATTCTTTTTCATCATTGATGTTTCTCTCTCCCTTCCTCCCTGAAATCAGTAAAAATATATATCTTTTTAAAAAGAATCAACCATCTGATTAGTTTCTTCTCTGCACTCTTACCCCTAAATGTGTGAAACTATTTTTCTTAGTATCAGCAACTTCTACCACATTTTCTTTTTCATTAAGCTTTCATTTGTATCATGTCTACATAGATCTAAGATGTAGTGACATATTTGATGGTTTAGCTGTGGTTGAATTTAGATTCAATTTTATGCTGTCTTCAACAGTATTAGCCTTTTTTTTTATTTAGTGTTAGTATATTTAAGATATACTAAGTAGAGGAGCTCTGTCACTGTTGTTTCTAATTTTAAAACCTGAACTTTTCTTGAATCATTTTGTGTAATCTCCATTCGACACATTTATAAAAATCTAATATATATGCCCTAACCAGTTCAGCTCAGTGGATAGAGTGTCGGCCTGCAGACTGTAGGGTCCCAGGTTCGATTCCGGTCAAGGGCATGTACCTTGGTTGTGGGCACATCCCCAGTGGGGAGTGTGCAGGAGGCAGCTGATCGATGTTTCTCTCTCATCGATGTTTCTAACTCTCTATCCCTCGCCCTTCCTCTCTGTAAAAAATCAATAAAATATATATTTTTAAAAAATCTAATATATAAGGCAATATTCTGGTCACTGGGGACTAATGTCTGGGACACAGTTCTGTTCCTGTTTCTTCTCTCATTCTTTTACTTCCTATGCAGAGATTGTCTACATTTCCACAAAAGTCTCTTGTCCCTCTTCCTTCACTTTTTCAAAATGACTCTTCACCTGTCACTTTGCTTAAGAAAACAGTAGCCTTTGTCATTTTCTCTACCTTCTCATCACTTTTTCTCCTTTTGTTTCCATCTTCACTACCACTGATTTTTACCCCCTTTAAGGTCACTGACTAATGCATTAATAAATTTCTCTTTTTCTCAGTACTCATATGCCTTCACTTTCTGTATTTTCAACTATTAACCATTCTCACCTTTGGCCATTGATTCCAAGAAGTCTCACCAATAGTTTGAATATTACTGTTTTTCTTCCTATGTAACACCCACCACTCCAACAAAAATTTTTTTTCTCTTATGATTTTCATGTCTAATAGAATGGGCAGTGCCTCTCAGTTGCCCAGTCTCAAAACCATTTAATCCTTTCCTTTTTCTGATAGTTAGGATTCTAGATTCTACCATTTACTCATTTAATAATTTTAGTTCTCCCTGTTTGCATGGCATTGTGTTAAGATGCTTACGCAGCCCTAACTGGTTTGGCTCAGTGGATAGAGCATCGGCCTGCGGACTAAAAGGTCCCAGGTTCGATTCCGGTCAAGGGCATGTACCTTGTTTGCGGGCACATCCCCAGTTAGGAGGTGTGCAAGAGGCAGCTGATTGATGTTTCTCTCCCATCAATGTTTCTAACTCTCTATCCCTCTCTGTAAAAACTCAATAAAATATATATTTTAAAAAAATGATACTTACGCATGCAAAGGATGAATCTTACCTTCCAGTGCTAACACCTGTAGATGAGTAAGAATGGATAGTTGTGGAAATACCTCCTAATACCTGTGTGTTTTGAACTCTCTCTTCTGGAGTCCTCTTCTTGTTATCCTAGTTCAGGTACATCTCACCACTTGCTTTAGGCCAGCAGTCGCCAACCTTTCAGACCACCGTTTGGCAACCGCTGCTTTAGACAATATGTGCTACTGACTCACCTTTGTGATTCTTCAGCTGTCATATATGCACTGGCAGTTGAACATATGCCTGATCAAGCCTTTGTTGATGCCACACACTCTTTTTTGTCTTTTCCACCTAGGTTTTAAGGTTATCTCAACTAGAATCTAACCTTCCCAGCCACATTTTTTACAGCTCTCCCCTGCACAGGCCTGCTGAACAACTCACAACTGTGTTCTTTCAGTTAGAATGCAGAAAGGGCAGCAGGAACAAAAACAGGGAAAGGTCAAGGTTAATGTGGCAGATGCAGTTCACTGTGTAAATCTAAATAGCAACTATGTTGGTGTTGGAGAGGCCGTGTTTTCTTTAGTGATAGTAGTATGTGGTATGTACTGTATGACATGCTTTATTCCTATTACATTGTCTTAGCAACTGGCCTTACATTGAATAAACAGTTGTATTTTCTTGTTTAAAATGAGTTACTGAAGCCCTAGCCGGTTTGGCTCAGTGGATAGAGCGTTGGCCTGCGGACTGAAGGGTCCCGGGTTCGATTTCGGCCAAGAGCACATGCCTGGGTTACAGGCTTGATCCCAGTAGGGGCCATGCAGGAGGCAGCCGATCAATGATTCTCTCTCATCATTGATGTTTCTATCTCTCTCTTCCTCACCCTTCCTCTCCGAAATTAATAAAAAAAATTTTTAATGAATTACTTAAATCTCCTTGAGTTAAGTAAAATTTAGTTCTGTTAGCTTAATGAAATGGTAATTAAATGTATCCCAAATCCATTCGGTATATTTTTGGCTTTTACTAAATTTATTACAGAAATTAGCTACTTATGAAATGTTAACCTAAATCCTATTTAAGCCTTAGTGTGGAGCAAGATCTTGAACCATATCTTCTTTGGGTGTGAAGCAAGTGATGCATTTAAAGCCAATAAACTGTATTTCATATTTTAGAAAGGTATTTTTAAGGTGATAGTAAATAGTACAACTGAGAGAAATGGAAGGTTTCGTGTGTAAGTAGGAAAGTTCTGCTATGGTGGGAAAAGCCCTAGATCGGGGTCAGGAGGCTTGAGAGCTACAATTCTAGTCCCAGTTCTGGCACTGAACTAACTGTATTAGTGGACACTTGGTTTATTTAATTTCTCAAAAGTAAGCAGTTTGGACTAGGTCAGTCACCTTCCAGCTTTACAATTCTATGATTCAAATCTACTCTGAAGGGACAAAACATAGAATTTCTTTGGCTTAAAATGTTGTTTATAAAGTAATGCCAACTCATGTAAATATAAATACTACATATTTTTAAATCTAGAAATGCAAGTGTGTGTTTTAAATTATAATCTTGTACCTGGTATATTTTTAAGGGATTTGTATTGTACTTAAAATAACTTCCAAGGCACGAATTTGAGTAAAGTACTGTAGTGTTATATAATTAATATTTTAAACTTGGCTTTTTTCCAGTGATTGCTAGTATTTTTAATAAATATAACCGATTTTCTTTTTTTTGTACTGTTTTGGTTGCAAAGTAAGATGTAGCCTCTTTATTTAAAGGCTCCAAATATGGAAATGCAACCAAATGGCCATAATTCCTTAAATATCCTTAATTTAAGGATGACCTTAAATAGTTGTTTTTAATTTTTACTTTAGAGGATTTTAAGATCAAAGAGGGAGAGTTTTAATAAGCAAGTTGGCAAATACAGCGAATGAAATGGATTTTAGCCCACCTTCTTATGTATGTTTCCTTTAATTTGGCAGTAATTGTTTCTTTTGCTTTGCACAGACTCAAATCCAGTACCTCAAGCAAGTCCAGCAGCCCAGTGTCGCCCAACTGAGATCAACAATGGTGGACCCCGCGATCAACTTGTTTTTCCTAAAAATGAAAGGTGAACTGGAACAGACTAAAGACAAACTGGAACAAGCCCAAAATGAACTGAGTGCCTGGAAGTTTACGCCTGATAGGTAAACAAATCATACTCCCCAGTCAAGACTTCCCTGACAGTCCCACTACGAGAAAGCTGTGGTGGGACAGCCAAGTACTCGTTTCCACACCAAGACTCAGACTTTTTGAGCCAAAAAAGCCACATTCTTATACCATGCAGCTTGTAATGGTTAATGTAAAACTTACCAGATGAACCTTGTGTTTCAGCTTTTTTCTCTTCCCCCTCCCCTTGCTTCAGAGGCCTGATGGCGTCGGACTATTCCGAAGAAGTGGCCACCTCCGAAAAATTCCCCTTCTAGGACATGTAGACACTTGAGAAATGTTTCTGTTTGAAGAAAATAGAGGGAGAAACAGAAGTCTTAAGTCTGTGGCACACTGTGTCTTCAGACAGTTTGGAGGAATGAAAACCTAGAGATTTAAAATCATGAATTGAACATGTAAAATTCCAGTAAAATGTAAAAATGGAATATGCATCGCTCTTAACCTTGAGCATAGTGACTTAGAGACACTGTATATCAGTTTTGCCTATAAGACTGTGGACTTCATGATTGTTGTTGAACTTCTTGATCAAAACTTAAATGAGGTGAATTTTGCATTTCAAGGGTTTATTTGCTAAGAAACTACTTAATAGATATCAGTACAAGTAGTTCATATATTTAACCATTTCGTTTGGGGCTCTCTATTACTTGATTGAGCCTTAAATCAATGTGGTTTGAATCAATGGTTTGTTCTTTGAATGGTTGCTAATACTGTAGATAATTTTACTGAGGACTGTACAAACATGAAGGTGTGGTATCAAACTTCAGGTTTAAACTGTTTGAAGCATTATAAACATTCATTTCACAACTAGATTGTATAAGGATATTGGCTGTGAAGAAACTCACTGCATTATTTTTTAGTAGTGAAATTTATTAAATCCCCATTTCATTCAACAGGCACATGTTGAAAGAGCTTTGTCATTGGTGTTAATGGGGGAATGTGTTCCTTCATTGTATTTTGGGCCTTTTGTATCACACTCTTGATATTAAATTAAATGTGCCTTTAATAGTTGGGTTTTTTTTTAAGTTCAAGGAATACTATGATGATTTTGTTGTAATTTTAACATTTTGATTTTGGGGGCTGTGGAGAGCAGATTGATTTTGGGGAAATGGTTGCTGTGCTCTTCAAAGGAAAGGAAAGGCTGCCCCTGTTGTCCAGCTGGCATCATAAAGGACAAGGAGACTTGACACTTGTTACTTTTTGACGCCTTGTCCCAGGATGTTGAAGTAGAAATTCCTGTGGGACAGCTTCCCAGGGTGCCTGTCGAAGATTGGGAAATACTGTATGGAAACTGTGGGCTGGCCTAAGTGAGACATTTTGTGAATTGAAAAAAAAAGGTATAGTGATCATTTCCAGCAAGTTCATTTGATCATTTAGATAAATGAGGCATTTTCTTCATGCTTCCATCCAGTCCTGGAGGTGAATTTTTTTCTTCAGATCATTCTATAAGTCACCAATTCGAATTTTCTCTTGGTGATAATGGAGTCTAAGATGAGTGAAGATAAATGTTCCAGATTGTCCCAGCGTTTAAGTGCAATTTTAACAAGGGTGACTTAAGTTCTCTCTTAATCATTCAAATCAATTGTAAGTATCCTGTGTGTTTATGCTTTAGGGAACTGATGTGGGCAGAGGGAGGGTTTAAGAAGTGGTTTGTGTGTGGCCGACCTTACAGCAAGAAATCCGCTTCCGAGATCCTCATTTTTAGGGGGGTTGGCGGGTAAGGAGCCAATCTGTTTGAAATTAGCTTATTGTGCCTGCATTAAGGCTTTTGTATATATTTTATGCCATTTAAGATCATAGTAGAAATGACCTAAGTATTTTTAGTAGGTCAAGAAAAAATTTATAAAATGTATTATTAACGTGTACTTAAATATAGCCAGCATCTTTCTTTGCATTTAGGTAACAGTCAGTTTGGGGTCTGTGGGTTTTTTTCTTCTTACTGTTAAAAAGTTTTTAATGATAAGATAATACATGCTCATGAATAAAGTTGAAAAAGAATGAAGAAAAGTGAAGACGAAAAGTGAGAGTCACTCCTGGATGTGACCTTGCCCTTCCCCATTCTATTCTCCAGGAGCAGTAACCACTGTTAACATTTCTTGGGTATCATCAAGATAATTGCTATGCATATAAAGTCATCTCATATATTGGTTTTAAACAAACGTGAACATGCTACAGATGATTGGCCGCTTTGGCTTTTGTTTTCCACTTTATCTCTTGGACATTTGACTTTTTTTTTAGTTCATTTAGCTTCATATTTAATGGTTACATAATAATTCCATTGTATTAGTGTATTTTAATCACCTATAAATGGATTTTTATTATCTGAAAAAATAGGCTGTAAGCCAGGGTATTCTAGATACTGTTCGTAAATACATCATTAACTTCAAACAAATAGTACATAATCAATACTATATCAGGAATAATTCAAATAGAATGGGTTGTGATTTTGCTTTTGGTGTGTGTGGTTTTTTTTCCCTATTTTTTTTCATTTTGAGAGAGCTTCCCTGAATTACTTTGTCCACTGTAGTTAAAATATTTTATGCATGTGTTAATGCATATGTTTTACAGTATTAAGAGGGGTATGTTTCAGTATTTTGGCAGTGTTCCGTTTTCAGTTAACCATTTAGATAATTGTGTGTACAGCTCTCCAAGATATCCTGGCTCCCTTAATAACAAAGCAATGTACAGTGTCCATTCTTTTGTATAAGTTTTTTCTATGAAACTAATTCCTATTATATTTTCTTTGTGAATTATTTGATTTTAGGAATGGGTTGGATTTTTTTTTTGTAGTTAAATATTATTCCAGAAACAGTTACTTATAATTAACTCCTTATGTTTTTGTGATATAATGAACACAACACAAATTTTAAATAGCATAATTAGTAAAATTACATAAAGTTATAGAATATTTAAAGAAGAACAGTTTTGTTAAGATTTATTTTAGTAATCATTAATTTTATTTTTTTAAATATATATATTCTTTTTTTAATATATTTTATTGATTTTTTTTTTTTTTTTTTTTTTTTTTTTTTTTTTTTTTACAGAAAGGAAGGGAGAGAGAGAGAGTTAGAAACATCAATGAAAGAGAAACATCGGTGAGCTGCCTCCTGCACACCTCCTACTGGGGATGTGCCCACAACCAAGGTACATGCCCTTGACCAGAATCGAACCTGGGACCTTTCAGTCGCAGGCCGACGCTCTGTCCACTGAGCCAAACCAGTCAGGGCAGTAATCATTAATTTTAGAAGTGATAGTATTATCTTAGAGCAGGCATTTGTTTATGTAAAGGTATGACTTCATAAATGAAATGTTTTTGCATTAAAATTTGTGCTACTTTGTGAGAGTAAGTCATCTCACAAATTATTGATTTTAGTATTTTTCTAATCTTTGTTCAGTTTATATAAAAAGTTTTCTAGGTTAGTTGGAAAGCATTGAAGTTACATACTTAGCAAGAAAAAGTTGTGGGAACATGGCAACAAAGTGGAGGAAGGAGCATCAGCATGATTGACAGTGCTGCCTATTTCTTAATTCCTCATTTGATTTCTAAACACTTGTTCAGTGGAGGCCCACGTCTGCGCAGGGGAAATGGGAGCGATCTGTAGCAACAGTAGCAACAAACAGGAAAGGCAGCTAATAACCCTTTACTACAGTGCTGACTCCCGGCTTTCACCTAGGCTCTCGGAGCCAGTAGTGACCCAGGTTGTACTTCACCACAGGTTGGCATAAGGATAACAGGTTAGAACAAGTGCTCTCAGTAAAAGGACCTTGCAAGAGTCAAAGAATGAGAATTACTTACAAAGTGCTCCCATTTAAAAGTCCTAAGGCTTAATAAAATCAGATGCATTCTTAAATATATTGGGCAAGGGAGGGGGGGGGACTCACTAAAAGAATAAAGAAACACAAAGTGTCAGCAAAAAAGATTTTTTTTTTAAGCCAGTAAGGTCGTTCTGAACTTAATGCCATTATAAGAATATCAAACTTCATATCTAGGTCTCAAAGGTTATATATATGATTATATATTTAAATCAGGTCCCTTTAAAGGTCATTTCTATTGTGATTGTTGAAGCAAAAGCAGTAAAATTTTATTTAGACAGGACTCTTGATTGCATTTTTTATAATTGCTGTAGCATGTACACTCTATAGTACGTTTCATTAGCACTTGGTAACTAATTGTGAAAGTATACACCCCTAAATGGCAAATATTTGCATTATTTGTGATAAATCTTATTTTTGTGTCCTAAGGATAATCTTTTATACATCAATAAAATCTTAACCACATATCAATATTAAATTTTTTAAACCTTAATGTCACATTGTAAGATAACTCAAAAGTATATCCTATAAAAAAGTTAAATGAAGAATTGATGAATATGAATAGTCTCAAGCCTCTATTTTTAAAAGCTTCTTTAAAAACAATTATTGAACATACCTCCATTAATGTAATAAACATTCCTTTGAGAACTGCCTATTAAGAGGCATCCTTATTAAATGCTGTTCGGCAAGAATAAATATACTCGCATTTACATTTATAGGTATGGATTTTCATATATTATTTTAAAGAATTGTACATTTGTGGTGTTGCATTTATTTTTTCAAGGACTCTTCTGTTCCATAAAGCTAAGTACCTTAGTGTTTTATTAATATTGGCATATCTGAGATGTGTGTTAATTCACTGGCCTGTTTCTATTTTAAATGATAATTTGGAATAAATAGATTTCAGAGTTATTCAAGTAATAGCAATAAAAAGTGGCCATTTGGGAACTTTTGGCTTAGGGTTTATTTTTGCTGCTGTATTGGCAGAATACTGAAATGCAGAAGATGGATGTGTTCCAGAGAAGAAGATGGTAATCACAGGGAGGCACATGCTGTGACATAGTTATGTTCTGTACCTGTTACCTGAATCGCATACTAATTGCAAGCAAAGAAGGTTGTAGACCGTTTTGTCTTCATTTTGTGATGGATGGCTCTTTCCTTTGCAGCCAAACAGGCAAAAAGTTAATGGCGAAGTGTCGAATGCTTATCCAGGAGAATCAAGAGCTTGGAAGGCAGCTGTCCCAGGGACGTATTGCACAACTTGAAGCAGAGTTGGCTTTACAGAAGAAATATAGTGAGGAGCTTAAAAGCAGTCAGGATGGTAAGGGGTTTTTTGAAAAGTTTGGTTAATGTTGCACTGGCTTTAAAAACTGCCAGGCATGAATATTACAGATTAGGTTCTCTACATGGTAATCTCTGGCCAATGGTTCTATAAAATTATGAATGAAACATCTAGTTAGTTAACAAAGCCATTTAATTGTAGTGGTTTTCTCCCCACTCCTGATGGTTTGTGTAAATTTCATAAGAAGTTTTTGTTTTTCAGGGTGGAATTTGGTAAAAGAGAAAGGCTATTACATTACTAAGGCATTATACAGATCTACAAATTTATAATCAGTGCTTTCAAAGGAGAATATTTTTATTTAACCAATTTCTCTAATTGTAAATCTTGTAAGTATTTGGCTACTTCCAGTGGTCTAAAAGTGTATCATGGATTGTACCTGTTGAGGTTCTATTTAATGAATAAGAAGTCATATTTAAGTTTGCTAAAACCAAACTTTTTTTGGGCCAGTATATAGCTGTTTCTCCTCTTTATGAGGAAGATTAATAGTAAGGCAAATATCTAAACTCTGAAAATTAAATTATTAATTACTATATCTGAGAGTTAATTGCAACGATCAGTAGTCAGATATCTTTAAAACTACCTTTTCAAAGTGATAGTTCTTAGCTCTTACTCTGTAAACACAGTAAAGCTGAAACTTTGTATAGTAGTGAGGACTTCTTCCCCCAAAAGCTTTAGATCCTAATGGACATTGTATTCATAAATTTTCAAGTTATTTTCTCTGTTGGGTTGTTCTGTTTTATTTTTTGATGTGGAATGGTCCCTTCGTTACAGCCTAGGCCTCTTTGGAGTGTTAGTCGAGGACCATACTGTTCCCTGGGGGCTAACCCCGCTGTGTGGCTGAAAATAATCACTTGCTAAGAGGATGAATGAGAGGACCAGGCATGTGGGCCCACTGGTTAAAACCAAGGGTGGGGAACCTTTTTTCTGCCAACGGCCATTTGGGTATTTATAGCATCATTTGTGGGCCAAAATTCCCAACTTAAAAGTTAGCCTGCTATATTTGGTCAAACAGTTAATTACCTCTCCCTAATGCCTTGACAGGCCCTGACGAAATGATTTCATGGCCCTTTATGGCCTGTGAGCCAGATATTCCCCAATCCTGGAAACCTGAAGCAGATTTTGTGGGCTGTAATCAGTTGTATATAGCTAGATGATGTGAATCAATTTAAACTTGGTTGCTTTAATATATTTATTTTAATCATCTATTCTTCCCCACCCCACCCCACCCCACCCCAAAAAAAAAACCTCATTCTTGAATGGCTGTTTTAAAATTCCAAGCAAAATTTAAAAAATCAAGTTTAGAATTGAAGTATTTAAAAATATGCAATAAGCGATATTAAAGTAGGTTTGACTCTCCTTTGCACAGAACTGAATGACTTCATCATTCAACTTGACGAAGAAGTAGAGGGTATGCAGAGTACCATTCTAGTTCTTCAGCAACAACTGAAGGAGACACGCCAGCAGTTGGCTCAGTACCAACAGCAGCAGTCTCAAGCCCCAGCCCCAAGCACCAGCAGGACTACATCTTCTGAGCCTGCAGGACAGGCAGAGGCCCCAGGTAAAGACTGCAGTCGGCTGGCCAACGGACCAAGCAATGGCAGTTCCTCCCGGCCGAGGACGTCTGGGTCCGGATGTCACAGGGAGGGGGACACCACTGAAGATGGCTTCCCTTCTTCTCCAGGGAATGGTAATAAGGCCTCCAACAGCTCAGAGGAGAGAACTGGCAAAGGAGGTAGTAGTTACGTAAACCAACTCAGTGCGGGGTATGAAAGTGTAGACTCTCCCACGGGCAGTGAGAACTCTCTCACACACCACTTAAATGACACAGACTCCAGTCATGAGCCTCCAGAGGAGAAAACAGTGAGTGGGAAAGGTAACCGAACTGCGGGTTCCCGCCACATTCAGAATGGCTTGGACTCAAGTGTAAATGTACAGGGCTCAGTTTTGTAATATTTTTCCAGCAAATTTTTATACAGTGTCATTTAATTTGGGAGAGGATGCTATCAGAAAATTAATGCATACTTTTGTCACAATTTGCCTTTTTTGGTGGGTGTGTTTTTTGTTTTTTTTTCTTTGCTTCAATACCTCTGCCACTTTGGAAATTGTAACAGTTAATTACTTCGTTGCTAAAAGGACATTTTGTGTAAGGTCAGGTTATTTTTATATGAGTTTAATGTGAAGTTGTAAATGGAACTCTTTCCTTAAAGTATAACACAATGATGTCTGTATAAATCTGTGTCTCTAGAACCTGTGCTGTGTAGGGCATTCTTCCTCATGCTGTTACTAAGCTTATGCACCATTCAGACTTGTTAGAGTAGATGTGGGTTTATGACTGCCAAGTTTGCCCAGTACAGTAGTTTTATCACTAAAAGTTGGACTTGATGGAGTCCTATGGTAGTTTCAGTGTTAGATACAGGTTTTTTTTCCACCATACATCTGCATTTTCTCTTTAGGTGACTGAATGTTTAAGAATTTGTGTGCATAGTTACTCAGTTTTTATGAACTGTTGTACCCTGTTCATGCATATTGCTCTGTGACTCCAGTATATCTTCCCTGTACTGACCAAACCTAAATAAAGATTTTTATTGTAACTCCTGCATTCGTTTTGTTTTGTGTGTGTGCTTAGCACTTGTTATTTATTTTTCCTGAGTTGCTTAATGTTTACTCATTATCCTTCAGTATCGTACCACAAAGGTGAAACTTAAGCCTGTGCATCAATTTGACTGTGCACTAATGTTTTTAGGGTGTATGCCTTGGTGTCCTGGCTGATGTGGCTCAGTTGGTGAAGCGTCGTCTCATGCACTGGCAGGTTGCCGGTTGGGTTCCGGGTCAGGGCACATGCCCAGGTTTTGGGCTCGGTCCCTGGTTGTGGTGTATGTGGAGGCAGCCACTCATGTTTCTCACATCAATGTTTCTCTCCCTCTCTATCTTAATAAAAATAAAATATTCCTTGTTTTGAAAAATAAACTTGGAGTTTAAGGCTACACTTTAAATTTTTTCCCTGACTTGTAAAAATAAATGTTATAGCCGTAGCCGGTTTAGCCCAGTGGATAGAGCATCGGCCTACGGACTCGATTCCGATCAAGGTCATCTACCTTGGTTGCAGGCACATCCCCAGTAGGGGGTGTGCAGGAGGCAGCTGATTGATATTTCTCTCTCATCGATGTTTCTAGCTCTCTCTCCCTCTCCCTTCCTCTCTGTAAAAAAGTAAAAATATATTAAATAAATAAATGTTATAAAATATTCAAAAATACAGAAATTATAAAGAAGAAAATAATCTTTGTTTTAATTTTTAATTGAAAAGCAGACTGTTTTTGTGAAATGATTTCAGGTAATTAGTGATGTTTGTTTCAAAACATTGGCCAAATGCTACTGACTTACATTATTAACACATTTGCTAATATTACATAGTAAGGCTGTGGGGTGTTAGAATGAAGGAGAAAATGTTTTTAATATGAAAGACTGTTTGCTTTGTTATTTTAATACATTTTTATTGATTTCAGAGAAGAAGGGAGGAGAGAGAAACATCAATGATGAGAGAATCATCCATCAGCTGCCTCCTGAACGCTCCACCTGGGGATTGAGCCCAAAACCTGGGCCTGTGCCCTGACCAGGAATGGAACTGTGACCTCCTGGTTCATAGGTCAATGTCAACCACTGAGCCACACCAGCCGGGCTGCTTTATTTTAAACATTAAGTATCAAAGTCTATGGTATAAAGAATATAATTTTATGACTAAATTAATTACAGACCTATTATGTGTCATTACCAATTTTCATGCTTCTGTCGAATTTGCATTAATGAATGAACAACGTGGGCACAGAGGACTTATGATTGTGCAAAGTCAACATTCTTCATTTCTGGAACTAGATGCTTATTTGTTGGTATGACTGATAAGAAAGGTGGTAAATTACAATCGGTGCCAAGAGAAACCGTTAGAGCTAATAGGTTTGAAACCTGGCTTTACCACTTAATCTGCTTAATGGCTTGGGCAAACTACTTACTCTGTGGCTCACCTTTTCTCTGTACAGGGCATTAATGAGTTAATAAAGGAAAAGTGCTTGCCACAGTGCCAAGCACATAGTGGCTGCTCAGTCGATGTCCCCTTGTGTGTACTTCCTTGTTAAAAGTGCATTACTTCTCACGCACGAGTGCACAGCATCCTTCAGCTGTCTTGAAAACGGAGAAACCCAGAATTGGGCAAAAGCTTGATGAGTTCTGCCAAAGAAGGTTAATTTTTTAAGGACAGCCAACTTGGATAAAGTCCAAGATACAGTAAGAGAGTTTTAATGTTTCTACTTTAACACTAGAGGCCTGATGCACGAAATTCGTGCAAAAGTAGGCCTTCCTTCCCCCAGCTGCCGGCATCGGCTTCCCTCACAGACCCGGCTTAATTAGCATATTAGACATCTGGTCTAATTAGCATATTATGCTTTTATTATTATAGATTATTCCAGAGTGAGTTGAAGGTAATAAAAAATGCCTTAACATTTTTGGACATCTATTGAGTACATACATGCTGCAAACTGACAGGTATTCTATATGCATTATGGCCATCATCACCCGATGCAATAGGCACTTGGTAACCCCTTTTACAGAATAGGAAATGGACTTAGAAGGGTTAAGTAGCTGCCCAAGGGTTGGTAAGTTGGAGCTGCCCTCTGGGTACTATCATCAAAGCTCCCTGGACAGTACCTCGAAGCTGGCAGCTGAATCAAGTCTGATAACAAGAGGCCAGACTTGCCACTGTGTCATCATACATCCTCTTGAAAGGGGCGAAGGAACGTTGACCTGAGCTGCTGAGGGTGAATGTTCCCTTGAACATATATCTTAGTTGGGAACAATCACATGAAACGGTAATACAATCATGGGAAAAACGCAAATTGTAAATGGTAAAGATCTTAAGTAGCTCAAGATGCTGGCTAAGGTAAGAGTTAGTCTTAGAAGGGTTTAACTTGGTCCTTGTAGGCAATGCTGCCAGCGCAAGAGGAATGAGAACGTTTCTCAAAGGTCTGGCACTGGAGGCTGTCCCAGGTACCGTCTCTTCACGTAAGGTTTAGTGGACACAGTTTACTTCTAGGAGGCTTTGTGAGAACAAAAATGTAAAAGGGCTTGTTACATAGGCCTCACTAGGTTCAATAGATGTTAGTTCTCTTGGCCTCTCAGTTGTATTTGAAGCAACTGACAATCGGGGACACCATTCTTCCTGACAATTTTCTCTCAGATTTTTTAAAAAATATTTTATTGATTTTTTACAGAGAGGAAGGGAGAGGGATAGAAAGCTAGAAACATCGATGAGAGAGAAACATCGACCAGCTGCCTCCTGCACGCCCCCTACCGGGGATGTGCCCGCAACCAAGGTACATGCCCTTGACCGGAATCAAACCTGGGACCTTTCAGTCCGCAGACCGATGCTCTATCCACAGAGCCAAACCGGTTTCGGCTCAGATGTTTCTTATATATCTCATTAAGCAGTTTGTCCCCTGTACCCAGTCATTCCTACTGCTCTTCTCTGATGACACTTTTTTGAGAGTTCATTTAGTTCCATAGTTATAATTAATACTTCTTACAACCCTAGGTAATGCCATTATATTTGATCTTGATCGGGACCCATCATGGGAGAGTTGAGCAACCCTTGTTTTAAGGAGTACACTCCAACTCTAGCCCTTCAGACCAACAAGAGAGTTTGCTGCATGGGAGATTGGTGAGTTCTGCCTTCTGCTAAAATCTGGTCTGGACTCCTGCAACCCTGTTGTTTTTTGTCCTTGTCGTTGTTTTCTGCAACCTTGTTTGTGAAACAGCCACGAAGTGCTACAAGGCCCCTTCAGGAGACACTGGCCCAGGAGCACGGTTCTAACTGTGGCTTCCCGTTCGTACTCCTCAGTAGCCCAGGTGGCATGTGATCCTAGATCCGGATGTACTTTTTAAAATTATTTCTTCTTGCCCTAACCGGTTTGGCTCAGTGGATAGAGCGTTGGCCTGCGGACTGGAAGGTCCCAGGTTTGATTCCGGTCAAGGGCATGTACCTTGGTTGCGGGCACATCCCCAGTAGGGGGTGTGCAGAAGGCAGCTGATCGATGTTTCTCTCCCATCGATGTTTCTGACTCTCTATCCCTCTCCCTTCCTCTCTGTAAAAAATTAATAAAAATATTTAAAAAAAATTATTTCTTCTTGCACCTATTCATTATTTTTGGTCCCCATGAGGCCCATGCTTGGCTTTATGTAGATGATTGATGAACAACTAATGAGGACTTTATCCACTGAGCCAAACCAGATGCTGTGTGGCCACACAATAAAAGCAAGCAATTTTCTTCTCAATTTTTGCTCTTAAGTTGGTTGTGGATAGAGTCCCCAGGTAGGAAACAAGTAAATACTTTCCTTGCATCCAGAATATATTCATATCAGATATGTTAGGTACTGGGCATAAAGAATATATTAGCATTCATATTTAATGCCTGTAATGTGCTAGGAGCTGTGCATAAAGCTGTATAACAAGATTGTCTTTCAAAGCTTATATAGTCTAGTAGAGTGGATGGAATTAGGAATTATAGCATACTAGAGGCCTGGTGTACGAAATTCGTGCATGGAGGGGGGGTGTCCCTCAGCCCAGCCTGCACCCTCTCCAATCTGGGATCCCTCTCACAATCCAGGACTGCTGGCTCCCAACTGCTTGCCTGCCTGCCTTCCTGATTGCCCCTAACCGCTTCTACCTGCCAGCCTGATCACCCCCTAACCACTGCCCTGCCAGCCTGATTGATGCCTAACTGCTCCCCTGCCAGCCTGTTTGCCCCTAACTGCCCTTCCCTGCAGGCCTGGTCACCCCTAACTGCCCTCCCCTGCAAGCCTGGTCACCCCTAACTGCCCTCCCCTGCAGGCCTGGTTACCCCCAACTGCTCTCCACTGCAGGCCTAGGTCCCCCCCAACTGCCCTTCCCTGCAGGCCCAGTCACCCCCACTTCCCTCCTCTGCGGGCCTTGTCACCCCTAACTGCCCTCCCCTGCAGGCTTGATCGCTCCCAACTGCCTTCCCTTGCAGGCCTGGTCCCTCCCAACTGCCCTCCCCTGCTGGCCATCTTGTGTCCACAGGGGGCAGGATCTTTGACCACATGGGGGCAGCCATCTTGCGTGTTGGAGTGATGGTCAATCTGCATATTACTCTTTTATTAGATAGGATAGAGGCCTGGTGCATGGGTGGGGGCCAGCTGGTTTGCCCTGAAGGGTGTCCGGATCAGGGTGGGGGTTCCCTTGGGGTGTGGGGTGGCCTGGGCGAGGGGCCTGTGGTGGTTTGCAGGCCAGCCACGCCCCCCTGTGACCCAAGTGGAGACCCTGGTGTCTGGGATTTATTTATCTTCTAAATTGAAACTTTGTAGCCTGGAGCGGAGCCAAGCCTCCTGCTTGCTCCGTGGCAGCAGCCATTTCTATTGGGATTTATGTATATTCTATAATTGAAACTTTGTAGCCTGGAGTGGAGGCCAAGGCAGGCCAGGGCTTCAGAAGCTTGGCTTCCTCCATCACCAGGGGCAACCCTAGGCTCCTGCTCTCTCCAGCTCGTGGCTGCCGCCATTTCTGTTTGGATTTATTTATCTTCTATCATTAAAACTTTGTAGCCTTGAGTGGAAGTCTAGGCTGGCAAAGGCAGGTGGAAAGCTTAGCTTCCTCCATTGCCGGGGAAACCCAAGCCTCCCTCCTGCTCTCTGTGACCGCAGCCATCTTGGTTGGGTTTATTTGCATATTTGCTCCTGATTGGCTTGTGGGCATGGCTTGAGGGCATGGTGGAGGTACAGTCAATTTGCATATTACTCTTTTATTAGATAGGATGGAAAACAGAAATAAAGTTAAGATGCCAAGGAGCATCCAATGCAGGAGGTAGACATCACTTCCTCCAGGAAGCCTTCCTACGTGGAGTACTACAGGGTAGATTGGTTAACAGAAGGGTTACAGTGCTCACTGACATTTTGAATAGAGAAGAAACAAAGGCTAAAAGAGGTGAATATAATGAGAGGTTTAGATGTGTTAAATTTGATGGGCTTATGGGAAATTTTACTGGAGAAGGCCTGTTTACTCAGGAAACAACTAGGTTAGAGAGAGATTCAGAGGTCAGCATTTGGGTGATAACTGAAGCCATGGGAATAACTGTGCAAAGTAAGAACCTTGGGGAGTATAGTAAGGAGCAGTCAAAGTAAGCTCCCAGAGGAGATAGGAGTGGCCAGAGAGGTAAGTGGACACATAGGACAGAGCACGAAGCCACGGGACAAGTTTCCTAAATTCTTTGGAATCCCATGTGTTTCAGGACAGGGAACACATTCCAGACAGAAGAGTCTTAGAGTGTGCTGCTGAGTTCTTGGAGAGGACTGCTGATTCCATCACTACCCCACATCTGAGGCTTATGCTGTAGTTATCGTCTCTGGTTTATTTGACCCATCCACATATCTCTAAAGTCTTGATGTAGGTTCCCAGGACCAAATAAATTTTCAATCTACTCAAAAGTTTTTCAGGATTCCCCAGGCTTGTCAAAATTTTCTCTCCATAATCTTGTGACCAAGTCTCTTGCTCCAGTGTCCTCAACAAGCTGCACTGCGTATCTGAAACCCTCCTTGCTAGCATATTAGGTTGTTTCTCCTTGAATTATCAAACATCTAAAAATCTCAACTTTCTACCAAGAAATCAGCCTGGATAAATCAAGATGCTTTCAATTTTTTAAAAGATGTATTTTATTGATTTTTTACAGAGAGGAAGGGATAGAGAATTAGAAACATCAATCAGCTGCCTCCTGCACACCCCCTACTGGGGATGTGCCCGCAACCAAGGAACATGGCCTTGACCGGAATCGAACTTGGGACCCTTCAGTTTGCAGGCCAACGCTCTATCCACTGAGCCAAACCAGCTTGGGCAGGATGCTTTCAATTACTTGTAGCAGCACCTTACTGACCTCAAGCTGGCTTAAACAATAAGGAAATTTGTTTCATGGTTGCAAGATCAGAGTTTGAGTGGATTCTAGGTTTGGCTTCAAAGATATCCTCAAAGCTGCAGTTCTTGGCCTCACAGGCATGCTGACTCCGCTCATGCTCAAAACGTGTGTCCAGCACTTCCAGGTCTCACACCCAGATACCATCACCTGCGGATCTATCTTCTTTCCCAGAGCTACCCTCCACAACCTCCCCATTTTGGGAGTAAACATTGGGTCACATTTCCATTGGCCAAGGCTAATTATATGAAGTAAAATGGATCTTGGAAGTCAATCACCATAACTGGACTCATGGAAAGAGGTGAACTTCTAGGCGTCCCTGATCATCCCACCCACGTGTTTACCCTTTACTCAAACACACCTTGCGAGTATTGACAACTGATGGCTGATGGATGTTAATTACCTTCAACTACTTGTGTGGTAAGAAATGTCCAGATCTGTAGAGAATTTTCAAGGGTTCTTTGAGCCAAACTGACAATTGCCGGGAAGTAAAATCTCAAAGGACCGAGAAAATGCTCCAGAGAATGGCAGTCTTGCAGCTTATTTTATACATTACAATCAAAGAAGGAGACAAAAGTGGGGTTACATGAAATTCATTGTTGGCAGATTAGGAACACAGGAGAAAGCAAAGCAGGGAAATCTCTGAGAGTGAATAAAGAATAAAACAGACAAGTACCTCTTATACCGATGGTACAGGATAGTTAACAACGTTTACAGCACATAGAGATGGTGTGGGGGGAACAAGATAACAATCAGGGGTTGTGTGGCCTCCTGCTCTGGCGTGGTGGGTGTCACTTGAGACGTTTGGAAAAGGGTTTACTCAGATATTCCAAGGTGTTATCTTACATGTAAAGAACACAAGACAGCTCATTTAGGTAAAGACTGACTTGAGTCAAAGAAGTGAAAACTCTCCATGACCTGCTTTTCGTTAGGAACTTTTACGTTCAGACCATCCTATGCAGTTACTTTTGGACTCTTGAGTTTGTGCCTGTCCTGCTGCCCTCCCCTGAGCTTGTCAGATTTGGTACTTGAAAATCTCCCTATCGGTAGATGAATCCAACCTCTCTATCTAGGGCCTCATGCTGCCCTGGGGATTGTTAAAGCTTTTAGATTATAATCATGGAAATTCATTAAGACTTGATAAGCATTAATTAAGCCCCTACTGCGTATCCAACACTGTCCTAGGTGCTAGAGAGTAAGACAAAGTGAGACCTCTGGGAGATTAGGCAGTGAGGTGTGTCCAGGGGAAGACAGCGGAGTTGGGGCTGGAAAAGGACGGGGGCCAGGTGTTCAGGTTCCTACAGAGCTCTAGAAGTTTTAAAACTTCGCCCAATTGGAGACAGAAAGTGGTAAAGGGTTTTAACCAGGAGAGTAACCCGACTTGTTATACTTGCTCTCCTTCAGATTGTGCACACCGTCAGCCCGAGGCAATGAGGCAATCCTCTTGACTTGTGGACACTAAGACACGCCAGCCTCACCTGGAGCTGTGGTCCAGGTGAGAAAGGCACATGGTGTCAACCCACAGGCAGAGTCCTCCCATGGGCCTGCATAGAGGAGAACCAAGTTACCCCGATGGGAATGATTATGGGCACTCAGGCCCAACGTGGGGGAACTCTCGCAGCCAGGAAAGCAGCAGCACACAGCACAGCGCAGGCCTGCCCTTGGCAGATTCACTGACATTCTGGCCTTGGGCATTCCAGTGCCGGGCAGAATCTTTCACTGACTCGAAAAACACCAAGTTCAAGGACACCAACACCCCTCGCCAAACAAAAACGTCATGACAGAAAATGCAGAGAGTTCGTTGAAACATCTTACATTTGTTAGAAACTCGCTTTTCCGTGAGCCAGAAATGAGTTTGGGGCAGGTCAGTAGTAAAGAATGGTGATTTTATTTGTTATTACTCTCTGGGAAAGGTGATAATGCAACTTCAGAAAGTGAAATCACGTTTCTAAGGCGAAGAATCCCTTTTGTTGCACCTAGAAGGGTGCTATGCAGAGTGGGTGCTTGAATTGTGGGTTAAAAATATAAAACCGGTAAATTTTGAGCTTGTCTTCAAGGCTGGCTTAAGTATAAACTTGTTTGTTTAAAACACTTGAAAAATTAGCCCTAACCGGTTTGGCTCAGTGGATAGAGCGTCAGCCTGCGGACTGCAGGGTCCCGGGTTCCATTCTGGTCAAGGGCACATGCCTGGGTTGTAGGCTCGGTCCCCAGTGGGGTGCATGCCGGAGGCAGCTGCTCAATGATTCTCATCATTGATGTTTCTATCTCTCTCTCCCTCTTCCTTCCTCTCTGAAACCAATAAAAATATTTATAAAAAAAGAAAGAACTAGAAATAAGTCTTCAAAATATTTAAAAGTCAGTATGGCAGGTGCAGGGACAAGTCAGGACTGATGTTGGCCACTGATAAGAAGTATGGCTACACTGGAGTGTACCTACAGAATATCCGTTATGTCTCCCTTCAGAAATAACAATGAGATCACAACATAGACATCAACATAGAAAGATCTCCAAGTTACAGCCAAATGAGAAAATAAAAGCTGCAACAACAAAAAATAAAACACTTGAAAAATTAAAAGATTTGTTTCATATTTTTAAAAAGGAAGGAAACGCTACACTAAGACCTCCAGGTAAAGTCTGACGCGTGGTGGGCAGTGTGCGTCCCGATCAGCGGTCCCTCCCCGGCTGCCCAACCTCGCGCTTGCGCACGGCGCCTGCGGGGGCGGGGCTTCTTGCGGTCCCGCCCACAGTGTGATTCGGCGGCGGCCGGACAGGGCTTTTCCTCGCTCGCCGGAGCGTCGGGTCCACAGCTGCGCGTGGAGTGGTCCTGCGGCAGGATGAGTGCCGGCTCGGACCCCGTGGTCATCGTCTCGGCGGCGCGGACCGCCATAGGTGAGTGGCGGGCAGGCCCGGCGCGGCGTCGGAGACGTGGGCCCGGCGGGCCGCGGGGACCCCTGGGGCGCCCGGGACCCTCGGAACAAGGAGCCTCACACTTGCCCGGCAGACCCGCCCCCTCAGCCTGGGGCGGATGAGTCCCTTCCGCCTGCTCTGATTGGCTGTCCAGGTAGAGCCACTGCGCCGTCCGACCCTCCCATTGGCTGGCAGGAAGAGGCGCTCTCTCGCGAGCTCCTGATTGGCCGCCTCATCCCAGTGGCCTCAGGGGCGGGGCCGCTGGGTGGTCGGAGCCGGGGCGGGCAGGGGTCTTGCTGGGGTCCGAGGGGCGATGCCCACCGCCCTCGCCCCCTTAGTGCTGTGGAGTCTCCGAAGCCCTTGGACGCGCGGGGGGGCCGGCCTCTTGTTGGGGAGTGTGGCCCTCCCCTTTGACCTGAGAATGGACCAGCAGGCGTCCCGCGGGTGCACCCCCCGCCCCCCGCCCCGCGAGACGCCTGCCCGGGTCCCGGCGGCCGCGAGCCCCACGCGCCCCGCCCTGTGCCCAGAGGAAGGCGGTGGGCGCCTGTGCAGGGCAGAGCCGGGGCCGCCAGCCCCCCACCGTGGGCGGCCCCTTCACTCCCCTCGCCTTCCTTCTGTCCTAGGCTCCTTCAATGGTGCCTTGTCCACCGTGCCTGTCCATGACCTGGGCTCAACTGTCATCAAGGAAGCCCTGAAGCGGGCCGCCGTGGCCCCCGAAGAGGTGTCAGAGGTCGTATTTGGACACGTTTTGGCAGCAGGTACCTCCTCGGTGACGCTCAAAGAGGGTCCTGTTTATAGAAGCAGTCCATCAACCACCCCACCCCCACACAGACTTTTGTTCTGGCCTCCGTCGCCCCTCCCCTCTGCCAAGTCCCAGGAATAGCTTCTGGCCTCTCAGCATCCTGCACATATTTGTCCTGAGCCCTGCAGGAGCCTAGACCTCCCCCTCCCCTGCCCTTTCATTCTGAAGAAGCAGGGCCAGCCTGGCACGTGGGAGAGGATGCACGACCCTCCGTATTTCCCTAAAGTGTCACACATTCAGTAAGAAGGTATCCAATTCCTCTTGTGCACCGCACTGTGCTAGGTGCTGGGGATAGGGGTCCAGCAAGGCAGGTAAGGTCCTCGCCCCCATGATCTCCCTTCTGAGCTGGGAAGATTCACAGGCAGGGTGAGTCACCCCTGGGATGGGCACAGGTAAGTCACCAGAGTGCTCCATTCTCCTGGTTCCCACCCAGCAATCCCTGCCAGTGCCTGGGGAGTAATTATAACTAGTCTCATGCTGGGTATAAACTCCAGTTCTTCATACTGATCATTGGTAATGCTCACCAACAACCAACTTTTGTCCTTACCCCTTCTTAGACCTGATCCATTTTTCTGTGTATTTACTTTGTAGTTTTGTAGTTTCTCGTCCCAGTTCTCCTTTCTCCCCTTGTCCCTATGGGCCTTCAGATCGAAGCACACTGACTTCTCATGAATGCAAGGCTTTAAATATCTGAGTCCTGCCTCACACTGCCTACCTTCCGGCACTCTCCCCTTCTTCCTTCCCACCCTCACGACTTAGACTTACTCAGCTACTGTAGGGTACTCAATTACTGGTTTTTCTATTTCTCTTTTTTAAATTAAATGTGTTTTTAATTGATTTTAGAGAGCGAGGAAGGGAGAAGGATAGAGAGATAGAAACATTGATGAGAAAGATCAGTCAGCTGCCTCCGGCACGCCCCGCTGCTGGGGATCCAGCCCTCAGCTTGGGTGTGTGCCCTGACCAGACTTGAACCAGCAACCTCTTGGTGCATGGAGTGACGCCTGCCAGGCTGGTTTCTCCTTCTCTTTTCCACATCGCACCTCTACAGCATCTCCACACATTATAATGAAAATAGAGCGATGTTTATTGCAGGCCTGCTTGGTGCTGGGCCTTTAAGGCACTGTGGTTAGTGCTTTCCTTTCACCCCTCAGTTGTTCTCTCAGTAAGGCTATTGGGTCATAGTATCTCCATTTCACAAATGAGCACGTGAGATTTTGCGAGGTTAAGTAACTTACCAGGATCCAGTTTGAAGACGAGCTGGCTCTTCCCCCACACCTGTCCTCCCTAAGCCTAGGTACTGTCCACAATCACATCACATATTTACTGAGCACCTGCGGTTCTCTCTCAGCTAGAAAAAAAAAATGTTTACATAAGATATAAATCATCATTCTCATGGAGCTCATTTTCTGCTAAATGGTAGACTGTTACTTATGTTAACACTCATTTCTTAACTCGTAAGTACCTGAAGACAAGGATTATAAATAAATACATAAGAAACTTATAAAGAAGTTATTTACTTAAATGCATATGTAATTCATGTTGCTTAAAAAGCAGGAATCTTATCCCTAGCTGGTTTGGCTCAGTGGATAGAGCGCCAGCCTGCAGACTGAAGGGTCCCGGGTTCGATTCTGGTCAAAGGCACATGCCCTGGTTGAAGGCTCGATCCCCATTGGAGGATGTGCAGGAGCTGGCTGATCAGTGATTCTCTCTAATCATTGATGTTTCTATCTCTCGTTTCCTCCCTCTCCCTTCCTCTCTGAAATCAATAAATATATCTATATTAATAAAAGCCTTAGGTGGCCCTCGCGTCATCACAAGATGGCCGCCCCATGTCGTCACAAGATGGCTGCCACAGATAGCCACCACAAGATGGCCGGCAGGGGAGGGCAGTTGGGGGCGACCAGGCCTGCAGGGGAGGGTAGTTGGGGGCGACCAGGCCAGCTGGGGAGGGCAGTTGGGGGCGACCAGGCCTGCATGGGAGGGCAGTTGGGGGGGGACCAGGCCAGCAGGGGAGGGCAGTTGCGGGCTACCAGGCCAGCAGGGGAGGGCAGTTGGGGGCGATCGAGGCGGCAGGGGAGCAGTTAGGGCACGATCAGGCTGGCAGGCAGAAGCAGTTAGGGGCAGGCAGGCAGGCGAGTAGTTAGGAGCCAGCAGTCCAGGATTGTGAGAAGGATATCTGACTGCTGATGGGGCCTAAACCGGTAGTTGGATATCCCCTGAAGGGACCCAGATAGGAGAGGGTGCAGGCTGGGCTGAGGAATACTCCCCTTCCCCCCCCCCCCCATGCACAAATTTCATGCACTGGGCCTCTAGTATATATAGAAAAAAGCAGGAATCTATATATATAAGCCTAAGTGACCTTTAAGACCAAATGATCAGAATGACCGGAATGACTGGTCGACCAGCCGCAAGACACGCACTGACCACCAGGGGACAGATGCTCAATGCAGGAGCTGCCCCTGGTGGTCAGTGCACTCCCACAGCCAATCTCCTATGGCCCCAACCACTACCACCACCCCCCCCCCCCCCCCCCCCCCCCGTCAGCAGGCCAACCTCCCGCGGTCCCTCCCCCCAGCTGGCTGGCCCCCCTTAAAAGCCTCAATTGCTAGCCAGGCCGAGGGACCCCCACCCACGCATGAATTCGTGCACTGGGCCTCTCATCTTAAATAATAGCCTTCTTTATTGACTAGTGTCTTATGAGTTTAATTTAGAAAATATATGTTTTTTTAAAATATATTTTATTGATTTTTTTACAGAGAGGAATAGAGAGTTAGAAACAACGATGAGAGAGAAACATCGATCAGCTGCCTCCTGCACCCCCCCCCCCCCCACTGGGGATGTGCCCGCAACCAAGGTACATGCCCTTGACCGGAATCGAACCTGGGACCTTTCAGTCCGCAGGCCGAAGCTCTATCCACTGAGCCAAACCGGTTTCGGCTAGAAAATATTTTAATACTGTGTATTTAACATTTTTCCTGCATCTACTCTTCACATCCAGCTAACCCCAGATTAATAACACTGATGAATATAATCTCTACATTTTATCAATGACCCATTTGCTAGTTTTTTTCCCCCAACAAACTCACCAAGCAAAGTTGCTAGGTGTGAGTATATCAGTAATTTGCAATAGAGTGACCACTGTATAAACACTGACCTTGATACAGTGACTCCATCCCCTTCTCTAATACTTTGATTAAAGTAAGTGTGTGATATATTTCTTCCCATTTCCTGAAGGAACTCCCCACAGTTGAATTTGTCAGTACTCATGTTGTACATAGCTCGTTACATAACCAGTTAACCGAGAGTGGTGAATATTATGGAAAGAAGTGCTTCTTATCAGAGATGTCCCTGTGTAACCCTCTTTTCTTCCCTTGGGCTTAGCCATGATCACAGAAGCACAGAACCAGTGCCCATGTTCTGCCCTGTCTTTATAGGCCAGTGTGTGCTTACTCAAGCCCTATCAAAAGGTCAAGAAGACATTGCCTTCTAAGGGTACTAATGACTTTTGGAGAAGAAAGCTTATATCCATGGTATCTGTAGAACGGCACAAGATAATAGTATTTCAGGGCTAGACTCTGACAGATGTAGCGTGTACGTAGTCTTTTTTTTTTTTTAAATAATTTTTAAAATTGATTTCAGAGAGGAAGGGAGAGGGAGAGAGAGAAGGAAACATCAATGATGAGAGAGAATCATTGTTCAGCTGCCTCCTGCATGCCCCCCACTGGGGATTGAGCCCACAACCAAGGCATGTGCCCTTGACTGGAATCAAAACCGGGACCCTTCAGTCCACAGGCCGGAGCTCCATCCACTGAGCCAAACCGGCTAGGGCGGGCCTTTTTGCCTCTGGTAGAGCTTGCCTTGGCAGGCAGGACACCCACTTGCAATCTCGAGATTTTGCATAGTGCCTCCCTCAAGTATGATATCTTTCTCTTTGATTGCTGAGAGGCCTCTGGTTCCCTTCTTCCAGGTTGTGGGCAGAATCCGGTTCGACAAGCCAGTGTGGGAGCAGGGATCCCCTACTCTGTTCCAGCATGGACCTGCCAAATGATTTGTGGTTCAGGCCTCAAAGCTGTGTGCCTTGCAGCCCAGTCAATCCAGTTAGGAGACTCCAGCATTGTGGTTGCAGGAGGCATGGAAAATATGAGCAAGGTAAGGCTCCGGAGAAATGGCTGTCACAGACCTCTCGCCAATAAACCCATGTCCATGCCCCGGCAGGGTAAATCGATTCATTATCAGAGCTGGAACCAAACAGTAAACAAATAAACAAAAAATTGATTCAACCTTGATCCCAACCTGAAAGTTAATTATTTTTCAAATTAGATGGAAAATTGGGGTTGAAGAAAAAGCTTGTCAACCAGTGTGATTAGAATAGAAGGGTTTTCCTAAAATATTAACGAAACACACAGTATTTTCTGAATTAAACCTATATTAGTTGTTGGTATCCTTGGTCTTCAATTTCTTTCTCATTGTGAGGAAAAGTCAATGTTGCCCCTTACCTTCCTGCATGTGACAAAGAGGAACCCAGGGGCCAATTTTGTTCACCTTTGGGAGCTAGGAAACAGAAAAGAGGACTGCTGAGCAGCACCCTTCTCTAATGAGCTTGCTAGGTGGGATTTGTTTCACCAGGTTTGTTTCACCCTCAAACTGGCAATGAAAAAGGGAAAACTATACCCCTGCTTCCGACAGGCAGGTCAGTGGATGATCTGAGGATCCTAGGCCAGGGGTGGGGAACCTTTTTTTTCTGCCAAGGGCCATTTGGGTATTTATAACATCATTTGGGGGCCATACAAAATTATGCACCAGCTGGTTTGGCTCAGTGGAATTAGCATCGGCCCTCAGACTTGAGGGTCCCAGGTTCCATTAGAGTCAAGGGCATGTACCTCTGGGCTCCATCCCCCTGCAGGAGGTATCCAATCAGTGTGTCTTTCTCAGATCTTTGTTTCTCTCTCTATCTCTTCCCCTTCCTTCCACTCTCTTCCACTTTCTAAGAAATCCATGGAAAAAATATCCTCAGCTGTGGATTAACAAACAAAAAAAAATTAGCCTACTATATTTGGTCAAACATTTAATTAACTCACCTCTAATGCCTTGGCAGGGCCAGACCAAATGGTTGTGGAGGCCTTATATGGTCTGCCGCCTGGATGCTCCCCACCCGTGCCCTAGGCAGAGCGTCTGTTCAGCACAGCCATTGCTGAGGCCCTGGAGGAGGAGGCAGGCCTAAGGTAGCAAATACGATCAGAGTGATTATGATGGGACCCTAGTAGTAACCTGTGTAGTACTATATGAGGTGCTTTTATACAGGCAGTCACAGCAGCCCTAGAGGGTAGATGGTGTCATTGTTAATTTACAGGTAAGTAACCTGAGGTCCAGAGCCAGGATTCAAATATAGATCTGACTCCCAAGCCCTTCTATTCTAGTACTAGCGTTCCCGTTATCCTGCAATAGGGTTTCTGCTGCACTCTACCCCGCCCCGCCTCCGCTCCTCCCTTGTCCCCCGGCCCGCCTTCTCCGCCCGCCCGCCCACCAGCCTGCCCCGCTCTCCTTCCTTCTCCCCCAGCCCTGCCTCCGCTCCTCCCTTGTCCCCCGGCCCGCCTTCTCTGCCAGCCCGCCCCGCTCTCCTTCCTTCTCCCCCGGCCCCGCCTCTGCTCCTCCCTTCTCCTCCCCCCGGCTTGCTTGCTTCTCCACAGCTTTGCTCCCTTCAGCATCTCTTGGCTTCTTTCTATGCTGTCTTGATATGCAAATTAGCCACAATCTTTGTTGGGGTAATTTGCATACTCATCCTGATTGGTTGGTGGGCGTGGTTTTGGGCATAGCGAAGGTGCGGTCAATTTGCATATTTGTCTATTATAAGGTAGGATAGCTGCTATTGAGTTGGTGAGAGTTAAAGGGGGCCCCTCCCAGAAACCCTCCCGTTCAGTTAATTAGGCAACCTACTTCTTATCACTGTGGGCATTATGCCTTATGCCTCCATCAGAAGGAGTAACATTGTTCACATCAGTTAAACTCTTGGGTGAGCTCTTCATTTAACAGAGAGCTAGCTGCCTCTGGAAAGAATGAATGAGGTTCTTAAGGAAATAGGACACGGAAGAGAGAGGTTTGATGGGAAGTGGAAATGGGTAGGTAGGAAAGTAACAGGCTCCCAGGAGTAGACAGGGTGGAGCGGTTTGCTGATTCCAGGAGTTTTGGGGCCCTGAACCCGGGGTAAGGAGGAGGCTAGGCCAGAATTGGGGAGAAGGGTCACAGGGGGCCTAGATGAGGACTTCGAGGTTCCTGAGTAGTTAAGAGTGGTGTCCTGAGCAGAGGACTAGTGATAGCCAAGCCTGAATGCATTGGTCTTTCTTGTTTTCAGGCTCCTCACCTGGTTCACTTGAGGACAGGAGTCAGGCTTGGGGAAACACCACTGACTGACAGTATTCTCCACGACGGGCTTACAGATGCATTTCACAACTACCACATGGGCATTACAGGTAAGGCAGGGGTAGGGGAGAACGTTGACTGTAGAAAGGTTAAAAAGCATGGAATCAGGAACTCCTCAGGGGCTTTCCTCAGGAGGCCATATATCGTAAGTGAGCCACGTTAAGTCCAAATTGGGACATTTGACAAAAGAACTGGCCCCTGCTCTTCTAAAACATCAAGGTTAAGAAACACAGGTAATCTGAAGAACTCTTCCAAATAAAAAGAAATTGAAGAAATTGACAGTGAAATGCAGTGCATGATCCTGATTGGATCCTGGACTGAACAAATAAATTAGCTATAAAGAACATCACTGGGCCCAGGCCGGTGTGGCTCAGTTGGTTGGGCATTATTCCATGCACCAAAAGGTTGATGGTTCGATTCCTGGTTAGGACACATGCCCCTGTTGGGGGCTCGATCCAGAGTAGGGGGCATGCAGGAGGTAGCTAATTATTTTTTTTAAAAAAGACATAATTGGGACAAGTGAAACTGGAATATGGACCAAGAATTAGGTAATAGTATTGTATTGATGTTATATTTTCTAATTTTGAAAGCTGTGGTTATGTAAGAAAATGGCCTTGTTTGTGGGAAAATATACACTGAAATTAAAATTTAGGGATAAAGGAGCAGGATATCTAGAACTTTCAAATGGTTCAGAAAGAGAACGATAAAACAATTGGGACAAAGTAGGCAATTAGGAAATCTGCATAAAGGAAATTTCTGAAAGTTTAAAATTATATAAAAAGGAAAAGAGAGAAGGAAGCAAAGAAAGAAAATGGCTTCTTTTTTTTTAATTGAATATATCTTTATTGTTCAGATTATTACAAATGTTCCTCTTTTTCCCCCCCATAGCTCCCCTCCACCAGGTTCCTACCCCACCCTCTGCCCTTACCTCCCCACCACTGTCCTCATCCATTGGTGTACGCTTTTTGTCCAGTCTCTTCCCGCACGCCCACTTCCCTTTTCCCCCAAGAATTGTCAGTCCACTCCCTTTCTGTGCGCCTGATTCTATTATATTCACCAGTTAATACTGTTCATCAGATTTTTTATTCCCTTGGTTTTTAGATTCACTTGTTGATAGATACGTATTTGTTGTTCATAATTTTTATCTTTATCTTTTTCTTCTTCCTCCTCTTCTTAAAGAATACCTTTCGGCATTTCATGTAATACTGTGGTTTGGGCGTAGCGAAGGTGCGGTCAATTTGCATATTTGGTGGTGATGAACTCCTTTAGCTTTTCCTTATCTGTGAAGCTCTTTATCTGACCTTCAATTCTGAATGATAGCTTTGCTGGGTAGAGTAATCTTGGTTGTAGGTTCTTGCTATTCATCACTTTGAATATTTCTTGCCACTCCCGTCTGGCCTGCATAGTTTCTGTTGAGAAATCAGCTGACAATCGTATGGGTACTCCCTTGTAGGTAACTAACTGTTTTTCTCTTGCTGCTTGTAAGATTCTCTCTTTGTCTTTTGCTCTTGGCATTTTAATTATGATGTGTCTTGGTGTGGTCCTCTTTGGATTCCTTTTGTTTGGAGTTCTGTGCGCTTCCTGGACTTGTAAGTCTATTTCTTTCACCAGGTGGGGGAAGTTTTCTGTCACTATTTCTTCAAATAGGTTTTCAGTATCTTGCTCTCTCTCTTCTTCTGGGACCCCCATAATTCTGATGTTGGTACGCTTGAAGTTGTCCCAGAGGCTTCTTACACTATCTTCAACTTTTTTTATTCTTTTTTCTTTTTGCTTTTCCGGTTGAGTGTTTTTTGCTTCTTTGTATTCCAAATCTTTGACTTGGTATATGCAATCCTCTAGTCTGCTTTTAGGTCTCTGTATAATATTTTTTATTTCAGTCAGTGTATGCTTAATTTCTAGTTGATCCTTTTTCAAATCCTCGAGGGTCTCGTTAAATTTATCGGCCTTTTTCTAGGAAATTCTTGAAAAGCCTTATAACCGTGGTTTTGAACTCTATATCCAGTCGTTTACTTTCCTCCATTTCCTTCATTTGTGACCTGCCTCTTTTTTTTTTTTTTTTTAAATATATTTTTTTTATTGATTTTTTACAGAGAGGAAGAGAGAGGGATAGAGAGTTAGAAACATCGATGAGAGAGAAACATCGATCAGCTGCCTCTTGCACACCCCCAACTGGGGATGTGCCCGCAACCAAGGTACATGCCCTTGACCGGAATCGAACCTGGGACCCTTGAGTCCTCAGGCCAACGCTCTATCCACTGAGCCAAACTGGTTTCGGCATGACCTGCCTCTTTGTCTCTGCATTTTGGCTGCTTCCCTAAGTTGATGGAGTGGCTTTGTGTGCTAGGTGTCCTCTAGGGCCCAGTGGCTCAGCCTCCCCGGTTACCTGAGGTGGACACTCTTGGTGTGCCCCTTTGTGGGCTGTGTGTGCAGTCTTGTAGTTAAGCCTAGATTGTTGTTGGTATCACTGGGGGGAGTTGACCTCCAGGCCAATTGTCTGTGAGGATCAGCAGTATCTCCACTGGGACAGCTTCTGTGCTCAGCTTGGATGGGGTGGAGTCTCAGGGCTGAGCAGACAGCCTTTGTTTCCCATCAGCCCCGCCCTACGAGGCCCCTGTGTCTCAGTGTCCCGCAGCAATGGCTGCACGCAGCTCTGAGAGAAGGCTGCCCTCGAGTTTCGCCCACTGCTAGACAGTCCAGTTTCTCCCCGAATGAGTCTGGTACCCAAAGTCTCACCCGGAACTGGATTTCAGTGCAGTTGGGAGGTTTTGTTTCCCTCCTGAACGAGAAAGCTAGCCGCGCGCTTGCTGCCCGCCCTCTCCACACGCTGCGAGTAAGCCAGCTGCGTATTCAGTTGCCCGCCCTTTCCGCGCGTGGGTCTCCGCACCTCTGTCCGAAGCAGCTCCTCTGGGTCTCAGTGTCCTTTTATCTTTCCTTCTAGTTGTAGAATTTCCACTCAGCCAGCTTCCCGGTGGTTCTGGACGATGTCCGCTCTGTCTTCCAGTTGCAGTTTTGAAATTGTTGTGCGAGGCAGCAGTGTAGGTGTTTACCTATGCCACTATCTTGGTTTCTCCAGAAAATGGCTTCTTGAGTCCCTGTGAGAATTTCATATTCATTGCCAGTGGGAGGCGAGATTCCCAATAGATCACTGCCCCTGAGCCTGCCAGCGAGCCTGCTGGTGCTGGACGCTCAGTGCTTGTTTAAATATGAAAAGCTTGAGCTACCAAAAACGAGTTCCTGTAACTGTTTACATTTTGCTTTGTCTGTTTTTTTCACAGCTGAAAATGTAGCCAAACAATGGCAAGTGAATAGAGAAGATCAGGACAAGTTGGCAGTTCTGTCCCAGAACAGGACGGAGAGCGCACAGAAAGCTGGCCACTTTGACAAAGAGATTGTACCAGTGTCTGTGCCTTCTAGAAAAGGTGGGTTCAGGCCTGGCCGGCTTGGCCCAGTGGCTGAGCGTCGACCTATGAACCAGGAGGTCACAGTTCAATTCCTGGTCAGGTCACATACCCAGGTTTCGGGCTCAATCCCCAGTGTGGGGTGTGCAGGAGGCAGCCAGTCAATGATTCTCTCATCATTGATGTTTCTGTCTCTCCTTTTCCTTTTCTCCCTGAAATCAGTAAAAATATTTTAAAAAGAAAAGGTGGGTACATGAATCATAATGATTTAAACATCAACACAGCTCTTTATAAGAATAATATCCAAAAGTATAATATATAGGACTTGTGTATAAATTGTGTCCTAGCCAAGCCTTTCAGGCTAAAAGGTGTCCCCTGGATGCCTCTGACTAAGCTTGGGGTGGTGGGGCAACGTTTATGGGGTGAGGAAACATGGGAAGCTGTGCCAGCATTCAGACACTTGGTCCCAGTGTCCACACTGCTAGGTCGGTAGGGCCAGTTTCAGGAGAAACTAGAGCATTGACAGGTTGTGAGGCCACAGCTGACCTGTTACAGGCTAATCGCCTCAGAAGTGAACATCCATTACTTCCTGTTGCTTCTGTGTGCGGCTCATATTTCTTGGGTGGATCTCTATGGGTCCCTTTGCTTTTATTTAATATTAGAGGCCCAGCCCGGTGCATGAATTCGTGCACGGGTGGGGTCCCTCTGCCTGGTTGTAGATCGAAGCCTATCGGGGGGCCAGCCAGCTGTGGGGAGGAACCCTGGGAGGTTGGCCAGCAGGCCAGGGGGAAGGGGACGTGGGAGGTAGGCTGGCCAGGGGGAGGGGCCGCAGGAGGTTTGTTGTGGGAGCACACTGACCACCAGGGGGAGCTCCTGCGTTGAGCGTCTTTCTCCTGGTGGTCAATGTGTGTCATAGTGACTGGTCATAATGGTCGCTTAGGCTTTTATATATACAGATCCAGTGCTTCTGTCAAATTCTCTTAGCAATGAACTAACACCCCTTATGTCCAGCCATAGTGAGGTTGGCTTTCACACTCCCGGATCTAGTCCTCTGTAAGCAGCCAAGTCCTGTGCCTCAAAATGCCTCATGACTATAGTGTCCATAAAATGTCTTAACATACAATAATTTTTATTAGCGTGCATACTTTTCCTACTGGAATGAAAGTTCCTTTTAAATAAACCTTATCTTCAAATATGAATCGTCATGAGTCAGGTCTGAGGAACCCACCATTCATAGCATGCTGCCATCTCTGACCTAACCTCAGGAAATTTATTTTCCTTTTCAGGTCTTATTGAAGTTAAAACAGATGAGTTTCCTCGCCATGGGAGCAACATAGAAGCCCTGTCTAAACTAAAGCCTTACTTCCTTACAGATGGAACAGGAACCGTGACTCCAGCTAATGCTTCAGGTTAGGGTAAATTTTTACTTGATTTTAGAGAGGAAGACATGTTGTTCCACTTATTGATGCATTCACCGGTTGCTTCTTATATGTGCCCTGACCGGGAATCAAACCCAAAACCTTGGTGTATTGGGATGATGCTCTAACCCAGTGGTTGCCAACCTTTCAGACGTCACGGACCACCAGTGGTCCGTGGACCACCGGTTGGCGACCACTTTTCTAATCAACTGAGCTACCCGGCCAGGGCCAGGTTAGATTTTCTGAAGGACAGTTGGGGAATCCCATCTTCTGGTAATCTTACCAGGTTAATACCTTTTTTTCTTTTATTTCATTATCTATTTATACATGTTATTCTAAAACCTTGTTTTAGCTGCTTTAGGGGAAAATGTAGTTTTGTATATTTGGTCATTGGTTTTTCCATACTTGATTAGAAGCTTACTCTATATATACTGAATGAATGAATTTACTTTACCAATATCCTAACTTAAGGAACCCCAGTTTATCTAGTGTCTTTGTACTTTTCCAAAAGCAGAATCTGTTGTATTCTCCCGTGAGGTTATGGCTATTTCTTCCATTTCTTTTCATTATCCTTCCCTCCCCCACTGTTTTAATCTTTCCACTTTCCCATTGGAATGATTTGTGATTATGTCTTATTGCCTAACTTACATTTCAAAGTACGCTGTGAAGTCTGAAATACGGCAAACGGCTTTTGCCAAGATGTGTTCATAATTTAACTCACGTCTTCAGCTGTCAGAGAAAGTAAACGGGAACACAACTGAAGTCAGTCAGCGTTACGTGGAGATGAAGACAGTGGTGTTTTGCAGGAATGAATGATGGAGCTGCAGCTGTGGTTCTTATGAGGAGGTCGGAGGCGGAGAGCCGTGGGCTGACACCTCTAGCAGAGATCGTTTCCTGGGCACAAGCGGGTGTGGAGCCTTCCATTATGGGGACAGGGCCCATTCCAGCCATAAAGCAAGCTGTGAGTTTACTTCTGAACGTCACCCGTCCTCTGCTGTTACTGTACCTCTGAAGGACTAGACCACTGACCTGCAATTGCATATTGAGGTCTGCCTTCTTCACTTGCCCAGATCCTTCCCACTCCAAACAGCCAAGATTGAGCTTTACTTTCATGGTTATTCCCATCAGGTTTCGTTTGTTGTTTCCCTTTTATGAAAGTCTTCCAATTAGCCTTAAATGAGCCCATTCATTCCCTTGCCCATTTTCCCTACACAAAGGGCAGCCCAGAACATTTGGATCAAGGGGAACGGATGCTGTGTCCCCTCTCCTACACATGACAGATGTTACCGGTTCAAAACTTAAGATAGTTTAGAATTTCCAAGGGCTGTTTTATCCTTAAGTCACTAGGCTGATGTTGCAGCCCCAAATGAGTTTTCTGAGATCCTTCAGTATCATATATATCCTCCCCGTCCCCACCAAGGTGTTTGGTATTATTGGTGACTACATTAGGCGGGGGATCAGCCCATGTAAGGGGTCTCACCCATGAAGGGTCATATATATCCTTTTTAATGTACAATGAAGAATGGTGCCACCCGAGTTTTTAGACCTCTCCCGTTCATCTTCCCTTTAGGTTGCAAAAGCAGGCTGGTCACTGGAGGATGTGGACGTGTTTGAAATCAATGAAGCCTTTGCAGCCATCTCAGTTGCAATAACTAAGGAACTTGGATTGAACCCAGAGAAGGTAAACTTAAGCAGCCCTTCCTGAGAGCTTGCAAATGAACATTCACAATGCAGTTTAAGATTGCAAACAGCAAAACACACGGAGCAGAGTTAGATCAAGTCCCAGGTATTGGCCATCTGGTAGTCACTGGTGGGACTGCAGGTTCATTTACCCTGTTGCTTCCCAAGGCAAAACCCTAGACTTCATTAGTTTACTTCAAACATAACAGGGCCCCCAAAAAATTTTAAACGAAGGAACAGGCAAGCTAGGATAGATATCATAAGGGCATAAGTCAAAGAGGGCAGCTTACTGGTATAACATTAAGAGGGAAAAGGTACTAGTTTAGGATTTTAGCCCTCTATCTACAGAATGACAAGTCTTCTCTCCCTGTAGGTCAACATTCAAGGAGGGGCGATAGCCCTGGGCCACCCCCTCGGGGCATCCGGCTGTCGGATTCTTGTTACCCTGTTACACACAATGGAGCGAAAGGGTGGGCATCGAGGTGTTGCTGCCCTATGCATTGGGGGTGGGATGGGGATAGCAATGTGTGTTCAGAGAGGGTGAACCTGCTGAACTAAACTTGAACCTCATTTCTTTCTACTAATATATGAAATCAGGACCAATGTGAGGGTGGGAGCCATTTTCCACTTCACAAGAACCCAGGGCTTGACAGTGGGTACTTTTAATGTGTAATATGCAAGGTACAAGACAATGCATCGTACAGTGTTATAAATAAATCAGATCAGTCATCAAGGGCTCCTGAGTGAAGAGCATCTTCATACCCTCCATGCTTGTCATCTTTGCTTTCTGGATGCAATTTAATAAGATCATCAATTCTAAGAATGGTAATTGCAGCTTCTGTTGCAAACTTCAAACTTTTAACTTTAACTACAGTTGGTTCAAACACCCCTGCTTGTTTGTTGTCTCGAGGTTTACCGTTAACCAGATCAAGACCAATCCTGCAATTTAGAAAGAAATAAAATCGATTAAATGACTTCTTAACATATACCCATCCTATCCCTTTAATACTTAAGCAGTTCTTTATGAATTAACAAAAATGAGCACAAAAGAATTGAAGAAAGGCACTAGATGGTAGTAAAGCTGTAAACACCATCACTGTATTATAAAGGGGTTGCGTAAAGATGGGTATGGATTGCCCTAAAATAATATCCTGCGTTCCTCTAGCGGATCATCCTGTAGGTAAAGGGAGTACCCAGGGAGGCAAGGAGAGGTTAGTACAACCTCAGACACATCAAAGCTAATAAAACCACCAGAAAACACAACTGGTACATCGGATATACAGATGACAATGAAAAAGACAGGGAAATCGTATACTTACCATTTTAGATTCTTGCGTTCTGGGTTAACTTGAGCCTCATTATGAAAAGCTCTTAACTTTGCAACCAGATCAGTGGAGTCTTGGGCAGCATTGACTGCAAGTGTGTTAGGAATAACGAGAAGAGATCGTGCAAATTCTGCAATAGCAAGCTGTTCCCGAGACCCCTGGAAGAAAGACAACGAGGTAGCCTCAGAAAAGGAAGAAAAGCAAAAGACGCAGCGGCCGCTAAGGTTTCAGTTTCACGTGAGGGGTACTAACAATGCTGGGGACGCTCTCCCTGGCTGCTCTTACCATGCTGGTTGCGTAGTTCTCCAGGTATATGGAAAGGGCCGCTTCCACAGCACCCCCACCTGGGACCACAGACTTTGACTCCAAAACTCTCTTCACCACACAAATAGCATCGTGTAAAGAGCGCTCCATCTCATCACACATGTAGTCATTGGCCCCACGTAAGATAATTGACGCAGATGTGCGAGCCTTAGTGCTATTGAAAAAAGGGAAATTCTTAAATCAACACTTGGATAAAAAGTCTGCACAGACATTTATTTTAAGCACTGTGATTAAATCCTGCTTACATAAGGACATATGTCTAGACCATGCATGCAGAAGAGATGAAATGGTTACTCCATCTCAATTGACAATGGTCTAATGTTATTTTATCCCATGCGTATAACTGCTCATACCATTGAAAAGACTATAGCAGCAAATAAATGGGAAGGGGTCTGTTTTTACCCATTAATAAAAATCTATGTAGTTTTAAAATTTACAAAGTAGCTCTTACTTTTTGACCAGGATCAGTTCATCATCACAAATTCTCTCCTGTACCACTTCTTCTGCTTGCCCCAGCATTGACGCCTCAAAGGTTTCCTCACCTTCCAGATTGGCCAGGCTTGACACAACAATTGCTATGAAGTAATTACAAAGATATATAAACACTATTCGCCCATGAACACTTTCATACTCTGTCTTAGATTCAGAAACATGAAAAAGCGATGCATAAATGCAAGTTTAAGGTTTACACTTAGGCACCAGACATGGACTGTCATTTTGAGGTTAAGAAATTCAATAAATTAAGCAACTTTTCCAATTATATGAAAAATGGCTCTATAAACATATTTCTAGTACTAAGCATTACAGGGAGGAGTAAAAGGAAAAAGGGTTGTTTTTAAAGCTGCTTAATACTGGCACCCCCGTGTAAAGAGACAGTCACGTACAGGAACATGGGACGTCACACCTGAGAGCTGGCGGGAGACATACCTCCAGCAGCTTTCGCAATGCGCTTGAGGTCCTTCTTTAAAACTCTTCTGACTGCCATTGCGCCAGCTTCCACAAAATACTTCAGACACATGTCGTCAATTCCACCGGTGGTGAGGATAACGTTGGCTCCCGTTGCCAGGATCTTCTGGATTCGTTCCTTGCTGATGTCTGATTCTCTACAGATAAAGTATTTGCTTAGTAAGCCAAAGTTACCTTCTGTGCTTTTCATGTAACAAAGCTTTAAGTTCCATAAGTATTTTTCACAAAATAACTGCAGATTAAGTTTTATTACCTACTCTTTCCCTTTTAAGACCAGAATTTAAATCAGTCCAATTTACATAAAAGTTCCAGGCATTAAAAATTCCACTCAGCCCCCCAATTTGAATATCTAACCAAGAAATGTGATTAGAAAGGAAAATGTCCCAGCTTTCAATGATCTGGCAGGCTGTCAACCACATTTCGTGGCCAATGCTACCACAAGTACAATACGGAGAACACAAGCACACGGGAGACAGAAATCCATCCTGGCAGATGGGACAAGAAAAGCTTGAAGGTCTGGAGTCGAGGGTTCCAGAGTTGAAATTGCAGGTAGGACCAGAAAGTGAAGAACCCTGTAGGGGTGGTTAAAGGGTCTGGACGGCTTCATCTTTTAAAATTAGGAATAGCATCATCAAATCTGTTTTCAAAAGGGTCCCCTGACGTCAAAGTGGAAACCGTACTGAGGCAAAGAGGCAATCACTGGAGATGTAGATGACTGGAAGAGAGAGTAAAGTTTATAGCTTAGGGTAACAGGTTTAGCCACCGGCTCCTGGAGTAAGACAAATACTAACAGGGTGCAGGCAAGATAAGAGAGTGGAGTTGTTTTCAACAACATGAGCTTGAAGTCCCTGGTTATGTAGGTGATGCTTCCAGGAGGCAGACAGACATGTATGGAAAGCACAAGCTCTGGGAAAGAGTCATTATGTAGGCAAATGAAGCCACCTCACTTACCATTCAAAGATAGTGGATAAGATAATTGAAAGAATTCTTAAAATGAAATGAATTAAATATTAACCTCAAAATAAACCTCTTTGTATATACTGAACAAATACCGCATGCCAGAAACTACTAAACACGGGAGGCTACAAAGCCAAGGAAATTATTCAGTCTCTACCTTCAGAACTTACAATCTAAGTCATACAAACAGAGAAACTGTGCTAAGCCCCAGGGAGACAGGCATAGAAAGGCACAGTAGAGTGTAATTTAGATTGAGGGATAAAGAGAAGCTTCTTTGAGAGACTGACCACTTAAAGAGCAAGTAAGAAATTAAAACAGTCCTAGCTGGTCTGGCTCAGTGGATAGAGCAGCAGCCTACAGACTGAGGGGTCCCAGGTTCGATTCTGGTGAAGGGCACATGACCAGGTTGTGGGCTCCATCCCCAGTAAGGTGCGTGCAGGAGGGAGGTGATTGATGATTCTCTCTCATCATTGATGTTTCTCTCTCTCCCTTCTCCAAAATCAAAAGAATATTTAAAAAAATTAAAACAAGTAGGCAGAGGGAGAAGCATTCTAGGTCCCGTGGAAGGAGTTGGGCATCCTAGTCCCTGTGTGGCTAGCCTGCAATGTGAGGAACATGTGAGGTATTAAAAAGGCGCTGGTCTTGAAGTGATGACAGGGACCTGGCTGCCACGGGGAAGCAGCCTGGGAGGGATGACCGTGACCTCCACGTGACCAGTGTGCGCTTCTGCAACAGTCTGAGTAAGAGAATGCAAACGGAAAATAGATGAATTTGAGATTTGATTTGAAGATGAAAATCAAGGTCTTAAGTGAAAAAGTATGAGAGAAGTTATTAGGTTCAAAAAAAGAAAAAGAGGTAAAGATTCTTTCTAGCTTTCTGCCTGAGGGGCTCCCATCATCAAAATAATCAAGAGTAGATTTGGGGTGTATCATCACAAGTTGTTTAAAAAAATATTCAACTAGGCAAATACATGTGTGTTGGGGGCTCAGAGAACTAGATGTGGGAGTCTCCCACATAATAACGGAGGTCACGGAACGAGGCGTTATCCTGGAGAGAACAGGGAGGCAGTAGCCGTCTGGGCACAGGAATACAGATGAGGCAGTATCACAGAGCCACTCCACACTCCAAGCGTCTCAAGAAAGTAGTCAAAGGCTCGATCAAGGTCAAGTGAAGGTTGAACATGTCTGTCTAGTGAATATCAGTCACCAGTGAGCTGAGCAAGTGGTTCTCCACCGGAGAACAAAGCTGTAAAAGGCATGAGAAAGAAAGTGCCAGGAACAGTTTTTGTGTAAACCACTCTTGAGACGCCTGGCTGTAAAGAGGGGAACAGAGAGGGAGGAACTAGAGCAAATTGTGTGAGCTACAAGTGAAACCTGGAAAGGAATAAACAGTAGAATTTGTGGTTGAAGATGCAGATGAGAAAGAACTATAAATGAAGCAACACTCTAAGGCAGAATGCAACAGAATCTGGAACATTTACTGTAGAGGGAGGGAGTCGCCTTAGACGGAAGGACACTGTTATGCAGGAAGGAGGAAAGATGTTATGCAGTTACTTTGAACATCTGTCAGCATACCTCTGTCTAATCTGGTCCAGGTTCTCAGGGTCTGTAATTAGCACCTGCACACCAAGCTTCATTTTTGTTTTCTGCAGGCTGAAGTCAAGGCAAGCAATTTTTGCATTAACTATTCTCTTGGGCATGCCTATAATTGAACATAATATTAGGTTCTTTCACAGTAACTATTAATAACACTACATTTTATACACCTAGCCATAAAGCGTGAGGTTAAAGTATGTCATATGTAAACACAAATTTCAATTTTATGTTTAACATCACACATTTTTATGGCATTAAATACACGTACTTTCTTCTAACTTGCATTTTTCCTACGTTACATGCTTAAGTTACTAAAGAGAAACTGACAATGTGATGTACAATTCCTTAAAGAACAGTAAGTGCACAGCTTGGATAGTTCATCTGAAGATGAATAGTAAGCAGTCCACACAAAGCGAATTTTAACCTCTAGTCCTCTGGTTATGTGACCAAATCCCGAGCCTTACCCTGAGACCCCACCACGCAGTTGAGGGCATAGCCATTGATGAGCACACTCTCCATCTGGCTCCTCCCGTGGGCTTTCAGAATATTAATGGAATTGATTGGATAGCGAGGCTGGCCTCTTCCATCTGTGTATTTAATAGCAAGTACGGCATCTACCACCATACTAGCGAAGAAATCACCATCTCTAAGGCGATAGTTAAGGAGAACAAGAGACTTGGAATGGAGAACAGGTAAACATGGAAATGAAGGGTCCTTTTGCAATCTCATCAAGAAAACAAGCAGCAATTACCGCTACCTGCAATTCATACTACTTTTACACTTTACATTACCTCTCCCCTAAACAGCAGGAGAGGAAACAGGCAATTTCAAAACGGCACCACCTGGCATGAAAACTAACTCAAGTTCCTTCTTTAAAAAAAGCCCAAACTGCACTGGACCACCACAGGATACATCCCAATGATTTTGGATGACATCGATGTTTTAGCAGCATTAGTCAGGCAATCTCTTCCAAGTTCATCCGTGTTAATTATTAGGTTTTCACTGATATAACGCACTGCTTCCCTGTTTAAAGCGTGGGTGAGAAAACAATTACAAATTAATTCACTATTTAAACTTCTGTTTTACCGTAGTGTCAACATGTCACAGGCACCAATTTTCTGTTCCGCCATTTCATATAGGAGGAGGGCACAAATAAATCCTCCCTCTTCAGATCATGGCAGTTTTAATCTATCCCATAAGCATAGCCACCAAAATCTATTAGGAGAAAATGTGGTAGTCACATGGGAAGAGGAGATACCGGCCCTACTTCAAATATCACTTAAATGCTAAAATGTAACTTTTAAAAAATAAGATGTAGTCATTAATGAAAACATTTAAATACAGTTTGCAATTCTATCAAATAATATAAAATTTTCTCTGAATGCAAACAATCTTACTTGCAAGCAAGTCGATAGCCACTAATAACTGACGTGGGATGAATTTTCTGTTTGACTAGTTCATCCGCGTTTTTTAGAAGTTCTGCTGCAATAATAACCTGTTGAGAAAACATTCATGGCTGTAATATTAGTCTAACACTCTATGTGCAATGTGTATGTAAAAGCAGCAAAATGATCAAATATTAATCAGAATTGTGATGGCAGTAAATGATCAGAAACCTGAAAAATATATAACTCTACTCAGTGTTTCATATGCAAATGGCCAAAACCAAATAAAAGCCAGAAAAATGTTCTGGCTGATATATTAGTTCTGCAGTACAATAGTCAAAGACTATACATCCATTATTTTTACAGATCAAGTGTCCAACAGATGCTAAGAGTCTGACTAATCAAATGGCCTTTACTATTTTAGGTTATTATTTGGCTTATTATAAAAATCATTTAAAGACACTAAAAATATTTTTTAATTAAAAAGACTTCAGCCCAGCCAGCATGGCTCAGTGGTTGAGGGTTGACCTATGAAGCAGGTCAGGGTTCGATTCCCGGTGTGGGGTGTCCAGGAGGCAGCTGATCCATGATTCCTTCTCATCACTGATGATTCTATCTCTCTCTCCCTTCCTCTTAAAATCAATAAAAATATATTTAAAAAATAAAACGACTTCAAAAATTCTGCTTCTTTTGGGGGAAATTTTAAAGACCATTTTTATTATAAGAGGTAGAGACCATTCTTTCATGGCTTATAGTTTAATTTAAAAATGCAAACATTTCCCCACAGTACATTGTTTCTTTAGAGCAAATTATTTGTTTCTAGATCAATGTGCTCCATGCTCTCCAAATTTATAATACTGATCACACTCCCATTTTGAACTCATGAGATTGCCTTGCCAGCATTTAAAATATAAAAGTATCTTGTTTTTATAAACTGGTGAAATATTTTCTTTAATTATAAAGGGAAGGTTTTAGAAATTTAAGTCTCAGGTTGTGAGGGGACCATATTGAAATATCTAAGTTTCTTCTCTACTGAAAGTGTACAAACTAGCTATAACCATCAGGTTTTTCAAGTTTTCTTTCAGAATCCCACCCCCCATCGTTTCCCCCTCTTAAGTAACTTATTTTTTAACTCAGAAGCAAATTAACTTAGTTCGGTTCACTTTCTGACAATCTGACATAGCAAAGCGAGGCTTCAGCCATCTACCCAGACTACCTACCACGGAGGTAGTTCCATCTCCCACTTCTCTGTCTTGCAGGTCAGCTAGCTCACAAAGAACTTTAGCTGCAGGATGCTCTACCTCCAATAACTTCAGGATGGTCGCACCATCATTAGTAATGGTGATATCCTAAGAAATTGGCAGGGAAGGGGGGAAAAAAACAAAATCACCTACAGAAACAGGACATGTTCTCATTAACACAACCACATTATGACATACGTTCTCCCTTACCCCTTCCAATACAAAGAATTTACATAGCAAATCATTTAAGATCTCATTAATTTAAAGAAGCAAACATGTAGCTGTACTTACACCAATATCATCCACCAACATTTTATCCAAGCCGACAGGTCCAAGAGAACTCTTTACAATATTGGCAATAGAAGCCGCAGCCATAACTATAGAAATGAAATAACGAAAATTAGGAAAACCCACAACTTCAAAGGACAATTTCAGCTTCAAGGTAGTAAATGGCATCCAACAGCCTCTGAAATTTCCAAATGCACAAATCTGTCATCACTTAAAATAAAAAGGTAATCTACTAGTCATAATTTGGGTTCTGTCACCTCATATAGAAAAAGGAAAACTAGCAAGTTTTTCTTTAAAAAAAAAACCCTATTAAAACCAACAGTCTTTATGTCTGTGAATTAAAAGAGGGAAGCAGAGGTTCTTCTGACTTTACTGCAAATTCATCCAAGACCAAGATTCATCATCAATCAACTAAAGATCGACAGGCATCCATGACTTCGAAGTGTTGGCGCTCTCAAAAGGAGCTCCCAACAAGCGCTGTAATTCGGAGCCATGTTTAGGAGAAAAAGCTCATTGTTAGTATCGCTTGTGCCAACATCCACCGAAAAGCCCCTGGGCTGCTTTTACTTCAAGAGGCTGCAGCGATGGTGGGTAAGAACGAGCTCCGTCGGCGGGCCCCCGGCCCCCGCCCCCGGCCCCGCAGACAGCGCTGGGCACAGCGGGCAAGTCCAAGACACTGCGGCCATCGCTCACCAGTAAACCGAGCGAGTGGGAACTCGCCTTTTCTGTTCCCGGTCCCGACACGAGGCCTCGAGGTGGAGAGAGCTGCTCCTCGCGGTCAGAACCGGAACCAGAGGGGTCAGAGGTGCCGGAGGGCCGCCAGGCGTGTCCGCAGCGGGGGAGCCCGGGGACCCACCGCCAGCCACTCCCCCCGGCGCGGGTCTCAAACACCGGCGCGCTCCGCGGGCTTCCTCCCAACGGGAAGCGGACGCTGCGCCCCGCCCAGGAGCCCGAACCCGCGGGGTAGGCTACGCACCCCACCCCGACCCTATTTCGGGGGGAGCAGGAAACACGAGGGCCGTAACGCCGGCCCAGCGGGGAGGGCCGGGGGGAGCGCTCCGCGTCCCCCGGCAGAGGCCTCGCCGTCCTTACCGTTCTGGGAGCGGATCGCCTCCCCAGTGCTGCGGTCCCCGAACACGGACAGCGGCCCCTCCATCTTCGCGGCAGGGCACACCTCGGGCTGCACTTACACCGCGGACAGCTGGCGTCGGTTCCTAGGCCCAGCGGCGGCCACACCAGCGGCAGCGGCAACGCAGCGTGGACCGGGCCCAGCGATGCCGCAGGGAATGCTGGGGACACCGCTCCACCTCCTCCCCCGCCCACCCGGGCCCTTCAGCGCCTGCGCCGCCGCGGGGCAGGGCGGGAAAGAGAGGAGGGGCGGGGAGAGACGCGTCAATGTGCAGGAAGTGAGGAGCCGGAAGGGCGGGCTCATCACTTTTGCCCAATTAGAGAGCGAATAAGAAGGGCGCGAGGGAAGAACGGAAGTCAGGTTCTTGCACCGCGAGCGGAAATTGCTCGGGTGCGCGTGCGCGTTTGCACATTCTAGTGCCTTCTAGAAAAGGCGGTTCACGGTGGGGTGGGGCCTGGAGTGTGACGGGAGGAGGAGGGTGGGCCCTTCTTAAGGGCAGAGCGGGGCCGCTGGGTACTCCGGCGTGTTGACGCCAGCGGTTGTTTTCCATCGCACAAACTGGTACAACTGCAGCACACCCAGAACTATGTTTTTGCTTATTTTGACTCACATTGCACAGCTATTGTTGTAGTGGCTACTTTTTTGACTTCGGAAAAGAGGTCAGGGCTCCTGACTAAAGAGTCAGCTATGGCATGTTTTAAAAATCACTGGTTTACACAGTAAATGTTTTCCTAGTTCTCCTTACATGGAGGAAGTTGTTTGGAGGGCACCCGGCAAGTCGCAGGCTTTGTTTTTGGGCTCCGAGTACAAGCTGGGCCACGGTGGGACGGGCCAGGCTTTCCACGGTAAAATGACAGCCATCGTTTCTGGAGAGAAAGCTGTGCATCTCGCTCTGCCCCGTCTCCTCCCAGGGCCCAGCCGGTGTGTGGGGCGTCAGGGTCGGTAAGGTCTCCGACCGGAGGGCCCAAATAAGGAGCGTCAAGTCACGGCTTCCTCCCGGGCTCCAGCAAAAACCTGCCAACCGCGTCGCTCACACCAAGGGGTCGCGCCCACCCACGAGTGCTTTACTGTGAGGTGGTTGGTCGGCTCCGCGGCTGCGTGCACCCCGGCGTAAGCGATGATTGGAGGAGCGGGGATAACGGGTTGCCCTCTTGGCCAATCAGCGGCCAGGACATTGTTAGTTCCGGGTGGAGGGTCGTTGACCTACGCGGTCCTGAGGCTTTTCCCTGAGTTAATATGGCCGCGCCCGGCACTTCGTGGGGTCGTGGGTGAGGGAAGGTGGCCAAGTGTCCCCTAGGCTTTGCCCACGGTCCCCTCGGCGATGGCGCTTCGGTCAAGGTGCTGGGAGTTGTTGTCGGTTCGCAGGAGCCCCGGTAATCTCCCCGCTTCTCCGTGATTGCTCCCTGGGGCCTGCAGGGCGACGTGCCTGTGCAAGTCGTGTTTTATAGTCAGCGCGCCCAGCGAAGGGGAACTGAGGCGTAGGAAGTGAGGGAGCGGGTCTGAGGTCACTGCTCCCTGTGACCACGCACACCCTTTGTCCCCCTTCCAGGGCCAGGACTTGGGGGGATGGATGGGAAAGTTCTGGTCTCGTCTGCTGGCGTCGCTTTTAAACATGCGTGTGGTTTCTCTGTTCTCAGGGCGTGGGGTCGCGGCGCTCTCCACCCGTTCCGAGCCGGAGGTGCAGCCGGAGGCGGACCCTCTGGGAAATGAAGCTGTTGCCCCAGAGTTCACCAACCGGAACCCCCGGAACCTGGAACTCTTAGCCGTGGCCCGGAAAGAGCGGGGTTGGGGCACAGTGTGGCCCTCCCGTGAGTTCTGGCACAGGTAATTAGGTCGGTAGTTACTGACCGACCGAGCTGCGCACCGGGGCCTACAAATCGCCTTCATCCGTTCATTCACACGTGCCAGACGCTGCTGGGGCCTCTTCTCAGGGAGCCCGGGTGGGTGGGTAAGAGGAGGGCTCAGCGGACGTGAGGGGACGGAAACAAACTAAGAGGTGTCACGGAGGACATTTAAAAAGGATGGGGGTTGAATGGGGGTGGGGGACCACTGCCCCGCTATCTGCCAAGGAGACCATTGCCAGCAGAGGAAACAGCGGGGTGGGGGTGAGCCCCGTGTGTTGGAGGGTCTCAGTGGAGTGGACACAGGGGTGAAGGGTGTGAGATGAAGACGGAGAAGCAGGTAGGATACAGATGGTTAATTTTGTAAATCGAAGTAAGCACTTTAGACTTCATTTTCACTGCAGTGAGGAACTATGAGAGGATTTAAAGTTTGAGTCTGAATTAAAGGTCATTCTGGTTACCTTAGGCCGGGAGAAGACATTTTTAAGGGGCAAGGGTAGAAGTGAGAAGACGGGTTAGGAGTCTTGTTATAAAGAGGGTTATTTACTGAACACTTTCTATTTGCCAGGAACTATGCTAGTTGCTTTATGCATCAAGTCTTTGGTCCATCTTACACTTACTTTGGTGTGAGCTGGGAAAATGAAAGCATAGAATAAGTTTATCTTTACCCAGAGTAGGGTCAGCAACTTAGCTCTATCTACTCAAACCCTTTTTTGAAATAGATGCTGTGTAAATATATCTCCACTTTCAGAAATATCAAGTTTCTCTGTGATATTAGGGGTTAGGCGGACGTGTTTGGTTTATTATTGAGGATATCCTCATAAAGGGAAAGGGAAAATACCTTTCCCAAGTAAAATCGAGGTGAAGTACGTTGAAGTAAATGAACACAATATTTAAGCATGTATTCGCCTGAAGTCATTTATCTTTAGGAATCTTTTATTATTTTATTCTGTCCTCTCCTCATTTAGGTTGCGAGTTATAAGGACTCAGCATCATGTAGAAGCACTTGTTGAGCATCGCAATGGCCAGGTTGTGGTTTCTGCATCCACACGTGAGTGGGCTATTAAAAAGCACCTTTACAGCACCAGAAACGTGGCGGCTTGTGAGAACATAGGACGGGTGCTGGCAGAACGATGCTTAGAGGCAGGAATCAACTTCATGGTCTACCAGCCAACTCCGTGGGAGGCAGCCTCCGAATCGGTACTTTGGTTTCCATGTACTTATTTTAAAAGAATTGTGTTAATTCTTGAAATTGGATACTTACATCATAATAATAGTTCCATATTTCAGATTCTTTTCATGTGTCAGACTCTGAGGTGGGTATCCTGATGTGCATTACCTAGTTTCGTCCTCAGCAGCCCAAGGGTCAGGACTAGTGTTCCCAGTTCTGTAAATAAGTAACCTGAGACTGGCAAGTCCAGTCCTTGTGGGGGGCGTTTTCAAACCCATGGTGACACATTCTACAGCCATGATGTCGACCACTCTACTTCTTGTTCATATATTAACACCCTGTCTGTATAATATTTAAAACACTGTTCGATATCCTTGAGGTTTCTACACTCTCAATTTTCTTACCTGTGTCGTTATAAAGGTCACTTTCTGAAAAACCAGTGTAGGTGGGAAGTTAGCAAAGAGCAAATCAGTTGTTCTCTTTCTATTAGGAAGTGGACTGTTTATTGTCAGCTTACTTGTGCTGATTTAATTCTTTCCTTTTTCGGTCCTTAAAACCAGATGCAACGACTACAGAGGGCTGTGACAGAAGGTGGTGTGGTGCTTCAGGAGCCTCGGAGAATTTATGAGTGAAATCAATGAAATAGAATCATTGTTTGGAACTTGTAAATGTCAAGCTGTCAGCCATTACATCCATCAGAAGGGAGCACCTGGAAGAACAGCCGACTTGGAAGTTTTACGCGATAATGTAACTGCAGAATGTTGTTAGCAGTTACAAACAGCCCTTCTCCCCTTGTGTGGGGGAGGCTCAAGCCTTCTCTCTCTTGGACGTATCTGAGAAAAGCTGTCACCAGTTATAATTAACCTTTGAAGGACAAATTAAATGTTTATAAGAAAGAATAAAGGCATAGTGTGAACTTTAAATTTCTAATTATATTAAATTTCTTCACGTTTTCAGCTCACTCTGGCAAGAGTACATATAAGAGGCTTATGCAAAGCACTTGTTACCAGGTCTGGCTCAGAGGGGGTGATCTACATGATAGCTGTTGCTGCTCAGGATGTGGAGGTGGTTTTTTAAATAAGAAACATCAATGTCAGTGTGTTAGAAGCAGTCTTAGTAACGTGAGGTTAAAGGGACAAATTCTAACCCCAGTTGGGCTTCTGGACCCTAACAGGCAGAGCCAGACTTGGAAGGAGGAACTGGAAATGTGGGTGGAAATGGACAGGGACAGGGATTCTCAGTTTGCCGTGAAGTGAACATTGTTAGATGGGAGACGAAGCTTGGAGTGCATCCAAGTTCACCTGAAGTTGAACCTGGGCTCGATGGGGTCATGGCAGCTCCAAAGGAGTTGATGAGATCAAGGTGTGAAGAGGAAGAACCTGCCAACAGTTAAGGTGGCTTCAGCGTTTCCCCCTCGATGCTTAAATGTGTGGCCACTTTTATTCTTATATAGAAGTGGAAACATCACTGCTGTCAGTCTGGGTAATCACTATGTTTTTTAAAGATAAAAAGTGTAATTGAGTCTGAGAGGCCTTCAGAATGCAGTGCCTTAGTCCCCTTTTGTGATCAATAAATAACCCAGTGGAGACATTTATTTATTATATAAATAAACTGATTTTAGGAACAGAAACATCGACCTGCACCTGCACACTCGCTGGTTGCTAAAACCAAACTCCTTGGAGCGAGCAGAAGGTGCGGGGTCTTCAGCCCAATCGGGAGGCGCCTGGGGCGCGGGGGCGGCCCGTTTTCCTGCGCGAGCCCTTTAAGGGCAGCGCACGGTGGCGGCGGCGCGTGGCCGCGTGGGTGCCCGCGGAGCTACGTGGCAGCGTGGCCATGGACGTGGGCGCCGACGAGTTCGAGCAGAGCCTCCCTCTGCTGCAGGAGCTGGTCCAGGGCGCGGACTTCGTGGGTAAGGCCCGGGGGCTCCCGGCCTGGTCGCAGGGCCCTCGGCGCTGGGGGAGCCTGCGGAGGGGGGTGGGGGCAGGGCGGGGAGGTGAGGCCCGGCAGGGGCAGCCGCTAGGCCAGGCCCTGGAGGCTCGAGGAGGGCCCCTTCCAAGCACAGGTTCCTCCCGGGCCTGGGGGTTCAGCAGCAGTCACCCCGTGGCCCACAGTGGTCCGGGTGGAGCCACGCGGCCGGACCTGGGTGGCCTGGCCTGGCCTTGCTTCGGCTCCCTTGTTTGCCCTTTGAGCCCTCCTGGCCTCCTGAGCACCAGGAAGGTGAGCCAAGGGCTCTCCCGCCTGCAGCGCTGACTGTCTGTCACTTTCCAGCATGAACGGCGGGGGCCGGGGTCTGCCTGGGACACTTGTCGTTTTTCCCTTCCCGGCAGGTCTGGACATAGAGTTCACGGGCCTTCGCACTAACCTGTCCCGGTGCCAGCAGATCAGGTAAAGCTACAGCTGCTTAGCGCCGAGCTGGGGCGGCGCTCCCCGGGGCCCCTCGGGTGGCATCCTGGCCCGACCAGCCTGGTTTCTCAGCAGGCACCCATGGGCCCTGGGCGGGCAGGATAACATGTGGTGTGGGGCCCTGGGGACCTGGCCTCCGTCCACGGAGTGCTGGTCGTGTTCCCGTAAGTGGGTGAGCGGCGCTGACCCGGCCCCTTGATGCCCTCTCTCGGCCTAAGGAACGCGATGCCCGTTCTTTCACAGTCTTTTTGACTTGCCATCGGAGTGGTACCTCAAGACCCGCCCGAGTGTTCAGCAGTTCACCATCTGTCAGATTGGTGAGTGTGATCCTCAGCTGTTTGTCATGAGTCGCTAGGGGAGCTGCTTGTATTGTCTCCGTGTTCTTACTGATCTGACCGCTTGGGCATCTGTCAAAGAACCTGGCGATCACTTCTGAGCTTGTTTGGTTTTTGGTGGCGTTATGCCTGTCGGACCTTACGCTCTGGAGCAAGCAGAAGTTAATTTAGCAGCACTATTTCGTGCCTAACTGAATCAGCATTAAGGAACCTGAACCTTCTTTCAGGGAAAAATGTGTATGATTTTTCTTTAGAGAAAACTTACATAAACAAGGTCAGGCTGCACACGTTGTGTTCTGCATCTTTTTGCTTTCCCCGAGCGGTGGAGAGCGCGGTCTACACCAGCACACGCAGACCTCGCGTTCATTTTTAACAGCTGTACTGCAAACTGGGCATGTATCCCCCGCCTCAGTGTCCTACCGATGCATACTTTGGTTACCATTTGTGTCTGATAAGCAAGGTTGCTGACTAGCTGAGTATTTATACGTCCCTCTTGTGAGTATATGTTATCGAAGTGTGCGGGGTACTCCCAGCAGTGGAATTGCAGACTGAAACAGGATGTGTTCAAGTTTTGTCTGTGGTGCTGACCTGTTCCTCCTCCTCCCCCCAACCATCCGCAGCGATGGCAGAGACTCCACTGACAAGGGTGAATGTGCTGCTGCCTCCCTCACACTGGCTGTTCTCACTCCTGAATTGATGTTGCTCATCAATTTTTTATGTAGAGGAAAAACAATGTGCTCGTTGTTCTTATTGACATTTTTAATACAGGGTCAACCCAACTTTTCTGTGAAGGCTGTACAGTAAATCTGTTAGGTTTTGCAGGCCATGTGGTCTGTTACACTACTCAGTTTTGCCATTGTTGCTGGAAATCAGCCACAGACAGTATATAAACGAATGAGCATGGCTGTGTTCCAATAAAACTTTATTTATAAAAACAGGCCTGGACAGATTTTGCTGACCCTTGCTTGTCCGGTGAAGGATGGTGAACATCTTTGTGTGTGTGTTGCTGTCTCCTGTCCTTTGCTAATTCTATTGTGGTTCTTTAACTAGAGGGTAAGGCCTCTTTGGAAAGTGTGGGAAATAGGTCTGTTTATATTGCTCTCCCCCTACTCGGCAGTCTTTTTCACTTTGTGAACGGTCTTTTTAACAATGCAGGCGTTTGAGGGCAATTAAATATATACATCTTCATGGTTTGGGAGGTTCCCTCTGGTTAGTTTTAAAACTATAGAAATGTCGCTTTAGCCCTGGCTGGTTTGGCTCAGTGGATAAAGCATCAGCCTGCGGACTGAGGGGTCCTGGGTTCAATTCTGGTCACGGGCAGGCACATGCCTGGGTTGTGGGCTTGATCCCCATTAGGTAATGTGCAGGAGGCAGCCAATCAATGATTCTCACTCATTGATGTTTCTATCTCTCTTTCCCTCGCCCTTCCTCTCTGAAATCAATAAAGATATATTTAAAAAAATAAAATAGAAATAAAAATGTCGCTTTAACTTTACTTCTGTGTTTGAAGAACCATTCACAATTATGTTTGAGTAATTTGAGTGTGAATTACAATTTGACCTAGCTCCTGTTTTGGATCTGTCTTTTCTTCCTCTCCTCCTCCTCCTCCTCCTCCTCCTCCTCCTCCTTTTTTTAAAAATTTTTTATTTTTTTATGAGCTTTTCCTCTCCTAAAGCCCACACAGTGTTTCTGGATTCAAAGCTCCGTTCAGATGTTTTGTTCTGGTAGCTAACTTCTGGTAGCTCTTCTTTGGTACTCATCCCCCTGCCCTTCTTCTTCTAGGACTGTCTGTGTTTTCCAGTGTCGAAGGAGAGGCAAACAAGTATGTATAAACCCTTTGCAAAACACCTGGCTCTTGCCCATTGACCGTCTCCACCTCCTCTCCCCAAATTCTGCTTCAGGCTCTCAGCCACGTTGGCCCCGGACGCTCCATACTCTCCCCTGCTTCTGTCCCCGGCACCTGCTCTCTCCCCTGCAGACTCGGCTCGCCTTCGTCTCTGGAAGCAGCACCTTTCCTGGGGGCCTTTCCTGACCCCCTGCCCTGCACCTTAATCGCCCCTTTCCCTGTTGCCATGGTGTCCCGCGTGGGCCTCCAGGGTGGCAGAACGCCGTGTTACCGCGAGGGGAGGGCGAGGTAGCTCAGGCAGCAATGCTCAGAAGCGATGGGATGGCGGTGCCGCGGGCTCAGGGTGGGGGCAGATCCTGCTCTTCGAGGGCAGGGCCTCTGCCTTTTTTCATGGACGCCCCCCCCCCCCCCCGGGGCCAGTCACAGGACTGGGAACAGCCCACAGTGAGATGCTTCTCAAGGGAAGGCGCCCACTCGGAAGCCCGCTCTGCGCCAGTTTTAACAACGGTTTTGGCTTCTTCTCCTTACGCTCGCGTTCTCTCGTAGGTACGTGGCCCATTCATGTAACTTCTTTCTCTTCCCGACGACCTTTGGGATTCTGGACTCGGAATTCTCTTTCCAGGCCTCCAGCGTACAGTTTCTGAACCAGTATGGCTTCGACTATAACAAGGTGCGCCCTGGGGTGGGGGGCGCCCCGGGGGAGGGAGACGGGGCTCGGAGGGTCTCTGGTCTCGGCTCCTTCCCGTTCACGTCCACGTGAAACCGGACCAGGGAGGTTTCTTTCCGCTCAGCTCCCCGCACAGGGGGGCTCCTCCAGCCAGCCCCCCGTTCTCTTCCTGTCTTCAGTTTCTCAAACACGGAATCCCATACATGAACGAGGAGCAGGAGAAGCAAGTCAAGCACAGCATCCTGACCGGGAACTGGCGCGTTCGCAGGTACAGCCAGGCTCGGGCGGGTGCGGGTGCCCGGCGCTGGGCGTGTGCGCTGCCTGCGGGCAGGCCTGCTGCCTCCGCAGCGTGGTGACCTCGCGGGACGTCCCCTAAGCTGTGGTGGCATCTGGCCTGCGCTCAGTCCCACCCAACTGCTCCAGGGCTGGCGAGTCCACCCCACGCCCGGGGGGAGCCTCTCTGCCCGAGTGGGAGTTCAGGGCTCAGATGAAGGAAGAAGGCAAAGCCCCTTCCCTCGGTGCTCAGCAGCAGGGCCCGCCCCGGGCTGTGGGCACCGGCCCTGTGGGACTCACTGCGCATGGTGTGTGGGCCTCCAGTGTGACCGTGGGGAGTTATTTTATTTTATTTTTTAAATATATTTTATTGCTTTTTTACAGAGAGGAAGGGAGAGGGATAGAGAGCTAGAAACATCGATGAGAGAGAAACATCAGTCAGCTGCCTCCTGCACACCCCCCACCGGGGATGTGCCCGCAACCGAGGTACATGCCCTTGACCGGAATCGAACCTGGGACCTTTCAGTCCACAGGCCGACGCTCTATCCACTGAACCAAACCGGTTTCGGCTGACCTTGGGGAGTTTTTATGGGGACCCTGACCGTGCCGGTCACATGCCTCCATTGGATGGACATGTCTCCTTCTGCGCTTGACCCAGCTGTGTCCCCTGAGGGCAGGCCTTCTGCCCTTCCCCTCGGCCCCCAGTGCCAGATGTCACCCTTGAGGCCCTGCCCTCCCTCGTGCAGAGCGGGGCTGAGGGGGGCGTGGTGGGCGAGTGGCAGCGTGTATGGCCGGAGGGGCAGCCCCCCGGGCCGGGCAGCCCCCCGGGCACTTCCCTGGTTTTGAACAAACGGTTTAAGCTCAGGTTCATGCCTTGGACAGCTGTTAGCTCTGCGGAATGAGGAGGCCTCACTGGGTCCAGGTCATTGTCTTAGGCGATGTTGGAGTTTCTTGCTTCTAAAAAAACGTTATCCTTTTTGTGGTTTTCACATAAAAATGTAGCTTTTTGTGGGGAAAAGCCATTTGAAATTTGAGCCTTCTGTTATTTTCACGGAAAGGCTTTCTGTACCTCAAATAACATGATGTTCTTCCCTAAGACAGGAGGAGATGCGCTCACAGCGTTCTGTCTCCTTCCTCCACCAGATGGTGCTTTCTCACCTCTGCGCGCGGCCGGAAGCCAGGCCTCCTCCCAGGCCCGCAGCCGGGGTGGCGCAGTCCCCTGTGCACGCGTGGGAGGGGCCTGCCCAGCGCCGGGCTCCTGCCGCAGAGCCGGGCTTGGAAAACAAATGGGCTTTTCTGGGTGCCTTTTCTTGCCAGGATCACAGTGTTAACCCTGGAGGCCCAGGAGCCGCTCCCAGGTTCACATCATCGCTCGGTTCTGGAAGGTTCCTCTAACGCTCCCCCCCTCCTGTGCTCATTCTCAGTTCCCTGGATAAAGACCACATGAAGGCGGTCATCGATGAGGTGACCCGGTGGCTGCACCTGGCGGAGGAAGGCGACTGGATGGCGCTCCCGGGTATCGCTGGTAGGCAGGGCCGTCGGTCCGGTCACTCACGCACCCTCTTCTCCGCGGGCCAGGCATTCGCTCGGGGTCCTGGTGGAGAGAGAGAGCTCTGCCCTCCGGCCACGCTGAAGGCGGCTTGACTTTCTGAAAGTTAAGGTGGAGGAAGGAAGCTGCGCCTTGGAGCCCGGTCCTGAGTGTCCCGTGTCCTCTTGTTTTCTTTGACCCTGGATTTGTCCCCACGGTGCAAAAGCAATCACAACGAACAGGCCCTGGTCCGTGGACCCCCGGGGTCTCTGAGGCCCTTCCCAAGGGGTCCGTGAGGTCAAAAGTATTGTCAGAATACCACTCGGCTATCGCTTGCCGCTGACATGGTGCCGTCCGCACTGATGGCATCGAAGCACAGGCGGGCGAACCTGTCAGCACCCGGCGAGGGGGAGGCATAGCGTCATCATGCTGGTCCTCAGTGGGTTCTGTCAGTGACGCTCAGTTTGAAAAAATCCAACTTTGCCCTGGCCAGTGTGGCTCGGATGGTTGGAGCGTTGCCCTGCACATTGAAAGGTCGCGGGTTAGAGTCCTGGTCGGGGAACATACCTAGGTGGCGGGTTCAGTCTCCAGTTCGACACGTAGGAGAGGCAGCCAATTGATGTCTCTCTATCTCTCTGTCTCTCTCTCTTTCCCTTTCTGTAAAATCAATGACTCTATCCTCAAGTGAGGATTTAAAAAAATCCAATTTTACTTACTCTCCTTGGCAAAGAAGTAATATTCTTTTTAAAAAAATCTTTATTCAGATTATTACAGTTGTTCCTCTTCCCCCCCCCCCAATAGCTCCCCTCCACCTGGTTCCCACCCCACCCCATGCCCTTAACCCCCCGCCCCGCCCCATCCTCATCCATAGGTGTATGATTTTTGTCCAGGCTCTTCCTGCACCCCCACACCCCTTTCCCCCTGAGGATTGTCAGTCCACTCCCTTTCTATGCCCCTGATTCTATTATATTCACCAGTTTATTCTGTTCATCGTATTTTTTATTCACTTGATTTTTAGATTCACTTGTTGATAATGTATTTGTTGTTCATAATTTTTATCTTTACCTTTTTCTTTTTCTTCCTCTTCTTAAAGAATACCTTTCAGCATTTCATATAATACTGGTTTGGTGGTGATGAACTCCTTTAGCTTTTTCTTATCTGTGAAGCTCTTTATCTGACCTTCAATTCTGAATGATAGCTTTGTTGGGTAGAGTAATCTTGGTTGTAGGTTCTTGCTATTCATCACTTTGAATATTTCTTGCCACTCCCGTCTGGCCTGCATAGTTTCTGTTGAGAAATCAGCTGACAATCGTATGGGTACTCCCTTGTAGGTAACTAACTGTTTTTCTCTTGCTGCTTTTAATATTCTCTTTGTCTTTTGCTCTTGGCATTTTAATTATGATGTGTCTTGGTGTGGTCCTCTTTGGATTCCTTTTGTTTGGGGTTCTGTGTGCTTCCTGGACTTGTAAGTCTATTTCTTTCACCAGGTGGGGGAAAGTTTTCTGTCATTATTTCTTCAAATAGATTTTCAATATCTTGCTCTCTCTCTACTTCTGGCACCCCCATAATTCTGATGTCGGTATGCTTGAAGTTGTCCCAGAGGCTTCTTACACTATCTTCAAATTTTTGGATTTTTTTTTTCTTTTTTCTTTTCTGGTTGGGTGTTTTTTGCTTCTTTGTATTTCAAATCTTTGACTTGATTCTTGCGATCCTCTAGTCTGCTGTTGGATCTCTGTATATTATTCTTTATTTCAGTCAGTGTATGCTTAATTTCTAGTTGGTCCTTTTTCATATCCTCGAGGGTTTCACTAAATTTATCAGTGGTTTCTAGAAACTTCTTGAAAAACCTTATAACCATGGTTTTGAACTCTATATCCTCCATTTCTTTCGTTTGTGACCTGTTTCTTTGTCTCCGCATTTTCACTGCTTCCCTGAGTTGGTAGGGTAGCTTTGTGTGCTAGGTGTCCTATAGGGCCCAGTGGCTCAGCCTCCCCAGTTACCTGAGGTGGACACTCTTGGTGCACCCCTTTGTGGGCTGTGTGCACAGTACTGTTGTAGTTAAGCCTTGATGGTTGTTGGTATCACTGGGAGGAATTGACCTCCAGGCCAATTGGCTGTGAGGATCAGCTGTGTCTACGATGGGAGAACTTCTGTGCTGGAGACACCCTTATGGGGCAAGACTTGCTTCAGTGGGGCTTTGGTGCTCACTGAGTCTGCCCCTTGAGTGTGTCCCTTATGGGTCTGAGGAGTTGTAATCTGGATGGTCCCACTCTGATCACTGGGTACACTGCCTCTTGGATCTCCAAGGAGGTGCTAATTTAGCCTCTGCCTGAGGCCACCCAGCAGGAGCTACGGAGAGATCTGCAGATTCCTCTTCTTTGTTTGGGTTTTGGAGGTGCCTAGATGAGGCCCAGCTGTGAAGCAATGCAAGCTGCTGTGGGGCCTTGGGCCTTCTTTTGGATGTTCTGGGTCTCACTGACTCAGCTGCAGTTTGTTAGGTAAGTTTAGAATTCAAGGGACCAGGCCATTCACATGCAAAAGCCTCTGTGCACACTTGGGTGGGGCGGAATCTCAGGGCAGAGCAAACAGCAATGGCTTCCGTCAGCCCTGCCCTAAGAGGCCCCAGGTCTCAGTGTCCCTTGGTAATCGCTGCAAGCACCTCTGAGAGAAAGCCGCCCTCGAGTTCCGGCCCGCCTCCAGACAGTCCAGTTTCTCCCCGAATGAGTCTGGGTCCCCAGATTCTCGCCCGGAACTGGAGTTAGAGCAGTTGGGAGCTTGTGTCTCCCTCACAATTGAGAGAGACAACCGCTTACTTGGTTGCCAAGTAAGGCCCTACTGGCAGGCCCTACTCTCCGTGCGCGCCTCCATACCTCTGCACTTTACTTCCGCAGCTCCTCTGAGTCTCAGTGTGCTTTTCTCTTTCCTTCTAGTTATAGAATTTCCACTCAGCCAGCCTTCCTGTGGTTCTGGATGATGTCCGTCTTGTCTTTTAGTTGTAGTTTTGAAGTGGTTGTGTGAGGCAGCAAGTTCAGGTGTTTACCTATGCTGCCATCTTGGTTTCTCCAGAAGGAATAGTCTTAGTTTTATTAAACCTCAGCCTCTGCTCATCTTTTTAAACATTCTGTGTCCAGATGCGTACGTAGAGAAGTCAGTACGCAGTGGACGTTGCTGCCTCCTATGAAACTGTAGGGGTTGTCGTGGGGAAAAGAACTTGTGCACATTTGGAGTTGAGAGCTGAATTAGCTGCTTTTTTATTTTCTTTCATGGAATATTATTTTTACTTAAAGGAACTGACTGTAGTTATTTTGATGAGGGTATTTTCAATCATATTGTCAACTGAAAAAAAGTGAGCCTGTCCCTTCACGGAGAATAACGGACAGTCTTTGCTAGTGCTAAAGCTGGAGTTTCAGTCAAACGCTGGAGTTTTGGAAAACTTGCGTCTGCGCCGCACGCTCGCCAGCGTCCCAGTCCTGAGGCCTTTCCGCGGGGCTGCGGCCCGTACACAGGCCTCTCCCAGGCCTCTCCGCTGCGCGGCAGGGAAGCGTGTGAGCCTTGAAGAAGGGCGCAACTCGCGGTCCCTGCGCGTGGGCCGTGGGCTTGGGCGCCCTGAGGGCCGCTTTCCCATCCCACGGGGCGCTCAGCTCCTGTTCTCTCGGCCCCACTGGCGGGAAGGCGGGGAGCTGGTCAGGCTGCGGGGTCCCGTGTGAGCGGTGTCTCCCTGCTGCAGGCTTCCAGGCCTTCGAGGTGCAGCTGGTGCTGAGGCAGGCCCTCCCGGACGTCTGGACGGCGCTGAGAGACCAGGCGGTGAGTCCCCCCGCGCGGGCACCGGAGCCACCCCATCGTCTCTCCTCGGCCAAAGCTGGCCTCTGTGAGCTGTGTCTGTCTGTCTCCTTTTGTCCCCCTCCCCTCCTCCCCTCTTTGGCAGCTTTCCCAGGATCGGGGCACTGTCTCCTTTCCCCCCAGGTGATAGTGAAGAAGGTGAGCAAGCAGCATCGCTGGTACCTCCAGCACACCTCCTGCGACCGGGAGAGCTGCTGGAGGGAGAAGATCCTGCTCTCCGCCAGGGGCTTCTCGGTGTTTTTCCAGATGCTGGTGAAGGCCCAGAAGGTAGGAGCGTAGCTCTCCTCTGGGCCGGCAGCGGTCTCTGTCTCTGGCCGTGGCACTGCCGGGCTCCCACAGGGAGGTCTTGTTGATAACTGGCTGTGCGGGTCTGACGGGCACCAAAGCGTGGTGGGTGGACTGGAGGGAAGACTGTCCCTGGCGTGTCAGCACGAACTGACCTAAAACTCCCGGGAGGGAGTGCTTCTGGCTTCCCCGTTTGAGTCCCCGTGTGGCCGCCTCCAGCCCCTCCTCCTCACTGCTGTTCTCCCTCTCTGGGGGGCGGGAGGAGGTGGCGAAGGGGTGGCCACGTGGCAGGGTGCTGTGGGTTCTGAAGCCGCACCCTTTGCAAGAGGCCGTTCCCCTGCAGCGCCCGTTTCTATCCTTTTTAAAGCTTCCTTTTCCTCCCTGTCGCTTTCCTCCAAGTAGCCCTTGGTGGGACATAACATGATGATGGACCTGCTGCATCTGCATGAGAAGTTCTTCAGGCCCCTCCCAGGTAGGCACGCCTGGCCCCTCCTTCCCCTGACCCTAGTTCGCCACCCGGAGGGGCCTTGGCCCAGAATCCTGCTCCCGCAGGAGCACCCACATGCGCACCTCTCCAGGGCCCACGCTCCCTCCCCAGGGCCCACGCACCCCCTTCCCCAGAGCCGGTGCACCCCCCTCCCCAGGGCCCGCGCACCCCCCTCCCCAGGGCCCGCATACCCCTCCCCAGGGCCTGCGCACCCCCCTCCCCAGGGCCCGTGCACCCCCCTCCCCAGGGCCCGCGCACCCCCCAGGTGCTGTGAGGAGGTGCTGCCGTGGTGAGAGGTAGCGCTGGTTTCTCAGAGGGAGGTCATTGTGAAGGGCCCGACACGGGGAAAGCCACAGTCGGGCAGATGGGATGTTAGAGAGAGGGGCAGAGCCCCCACGGGAAAGAAGGGGCGCAGCTGCCTTGGGTGCAGCAATGGGAGGGCGTGGGGAGAGCATGGGGGGGTGTTTTTGTGGTAAACCTGTTTACATGCAGGAGTGATGTTGCTAAGCATAGCGATTGGTAGTTAGACATGGTTACCATGATTTTCAGTGGATTTTCCCCGGACAGTCGTTCACAAATGCTGATTTCCCATCTGGTTCCCAGCAGCACCTCTCCCTCCTTTTCCCAGTGGCTAGAACTTGGCCAGCTCCACGGCGCAGTGTTGGCAATGGCAGCGTCCTGACCTTCCTGGGAAGCCGTTGGGCTTTTGCCGTTACAAACGGTGGTGGCGGCTTGGCTGAGATTGGGAAACCCTTACTGAGCAGGAATTCGGGTCTCCTCTGTCTCTGTTCCTTTTCCTTCTTAACCAGTGGTGACACCTGAGGCTGAAGAACTCTCCTTCCCGTTTTGCCAGCAAACTCACCCCTGCCTGTCTGGTCTCTCCTTCAGAAAGCTACCAGCAGTTCAAGCGGAACATCCACAGCCTCTTTCCCATCCTCGTGGACACGAAGAACGTGACCAAGGACATATGGAAGGTAAAGCAGGACCCTGCCTCCGGGGAAGGGATGCTTTCTCCCACAGCACCGCTCGCTCCCTCCCTGCAGAAATGGTTCCTTGAACCCTCTTCTCATAGTTGACAGCCAGTTTGATTTCCTCCTGGGCGCGAGCCCCTCTGGGTCGTAGTGGCTTCCATGTCACCCTTGCCTCCTCCCTCAGCTCCCATGTTTTGACTTGTGTCCAGTTGCTGTGCTTATTCAGGTCCAACAACAGAAGCTGACACATGCCTAGTATTTGCACCATGCTTAAAGGCATGGTGGCGGGGGGGGGGTTCCCTCTTGAAAAATCTTGAGGAAATCATCTCTGTTGAGCCTTAGCCTTAAGGTCCTGGGTTTTCAACCCCACAGCCCATTAGAACCACCTGGAGCTAAGTCCTGACACCTGGGCCTACCGTCAGCTCCTCTGGTTGCGGGGAGGGGGGTGGATTTCTGAGGTGGATTTCTCAGGTGACTTCTGTTGTGCATTTGGAGGGAAGCACCCATTTGGTTTCAATACAGTTAAGAAGGTAAACTTAGGCCCAGGGGGCATGGCTCTGTGGTTCAGTGTTGACCTGTGAATGACCTGTTCCTGGTCAGGGCACGTGCCTGGGCTGTGGGCTCAATTCCCAGTGTGGGACATGCAGGAGGCAGCCGCTCAATGATTCTCTCTCATCATTGATGTTCCTCTCTCTCTCTGCCTCTCCCTTCCTCTCTGAAATCAATAAAAAAAAATATATATTTTTAAAGTTAAACTGAGTAGCAGAGAAAGAGGAATTGGATCCGTGTTGTTGAGCCTTAAGCTGATCACTTAAAGTTAACGATTCAGTAAGGGACCACAGAGAGAGGCTGGGCTGCGGGTACATCTTTGCCCGGAGACGCGCTCTTTTTGTAGCTCACCTGCCTCAGCCCTAACGGCGTCTGTGCTGCTGCTGGTCTCCGTGTCACTGCGTCGTCCTAGGGGTGAGAGGGTGGGGCTCATCTCAGGGACCAGCGGTGCTTCTTTCCACGGGACGTGGTGACCGGCACTGCCCAGGCCCACCGGTCTTGCCATGCCTGGTGCCTACATGTGTGCCCGTGGCCTGGGGCTGATGCCTTGGAGTCTGTGTTTCTAGAACCCTTAGCACTTGTCTTTGAAGGAAGGTGGGATGAGCTGTGTCTGTGGCAGCTTTTGCTCGCTTAGGTCCGTGGTCGGCAAACTGCGGTTCGCGAGCCACATGCGGCTCTTTGGCCCCTTGAGTGTGGCTCTTCCACAAAATACCACGGCCTGGGCGAGTCTATTTTGAAGAAGTGGCGTTAGAAGAAGTTTAAGTTTAAAAAATTTGGCTCTCAAAAGAAATTTCAATCGTTGTACTGTTGATATTTGGCTCTGTTGACTAATGAGTTTGCCGACCACTGGCTTAGGTGATTGGGGCCCAGAGGGACCCAGGCCCAGGCCATAGGAACCCTGGCGTCCGAAATAAGGAGGGGTGCCTGCAGAGGAAGCAGAGGTGGTGGGAACTGACATTGTTTTCCGGGTCATCTCAGTGACCATTAGACAACGGAAGCAGATAATAAACCAAAGCACAAACCTTTCTCCCCCTCGTTTGTTTTCCGTGGCGGCAGGAGCTGAACTTCCCGAGGGTGTCCAACCTCTCCGAGGTGTACGACGTCCTGAGCAGGTGCGTGGCATCGTCTGGAGCTGCTGCTGGGCGGTGTGGCTCCCAGGACCCCGTGGCGATGCCGAGACACTTAGCACGGGGGTGCCACGGATGCCTGGGAGCGAGGCCAGGACGCACCGGAGGCCAGCCCAGCGCCTCCCGCCCGATGTCCCGGTGCTGAGGTTGAGGGACTCTGTTCCAGAGGGAGGGGCCCGGGGCCATCGTCAGTACAGCTGTTGGGCGATGTGGCACTTCCTGTGGGCCGGGCTTGATGTCTCCTTGGATCTGTTTCCGGTTGCCGGGGTGATGAGCCGTGTGAGGACAGGGTGGTTTGGTTTTTCTCGGGAACCCTGACGTTTCTCTCGGGCCTAAAGCTGTGCCAGGCGTAGTAGGCGCACATTCAACATTGCATGAGTGGGCGACGCCAGCGCCTCCCTGTGGAGCGCGTGGTCGGGCCCCAGCTGCTGCCCGTGTGGGGGGCAGTGTGATCCCCTCTGTTTGTCCTGAAGGCCCCTGGACAGGCAGCCCCCGGGCAGGGCCGGTGTCGAGTTCCCGTGGGCGCCCGGGCTCAGGTGCAGGGTCCGATAGATGCTCAGAACCACCGGGGCAGCTGTGCCCGCTGCTCTCTCTCACCCGCCCCGTGGCCGAGTTCCCAAGGCCTTCTTTGCCCGGGCCTAGGTCCGTGCCTTCTTTTTGTTCCCTTTAAAGGTGTCTCGGTGCTGAGGACAGTTTTTTATATGAACTGGAGATGGCACAAGGAGACCCCGAGGGACTGTTTCAGTGAATGGTCTTCATCCTTTTCTCTCCTCACAGTGACTTGAATCCCACCAAGAATTCTGGGCCAGTGATTATTCACGCCAGCAAGTGTGAGAAATACGGTATGTGCCGCGGGGCGGGCTCCTCTCAGCTGGCACAGCACCGAGGGGCTAGAGCTGAGGCGGGGCCCCGGGCGGCAGGGTGTCCTGGGCTGTGCCCCGTTACCCCTCGCTCGAAAGGAGCCATCCTGGAGGCTCCCGAGGCCCTGGGTGGGGGCGTCGGCTCCCTGTGCCATGGTGAGCCGCCTGTAGGGGAGCTCTCGGCTCTCTGCTCCCTCCTCCTGTGGGTGCTCCTGGGCCGTGGGGAGGGCCGCCGTGAGGACGAGGTGAGTGTGGGGGGGAGGTGGGGGGAAGCGTGCACAGGTCTCGGGAGGAAGGAGTTGGAGGCTGTGTGTGCTCGGCCAATGCCAGTGTGGGGTTGGGGCGGGGACGGGGGTGGTTCACAGCCCACGCGTGTGATGCTGGGCGGGGGAGCCTCCTTTTCCAGGTGGTTCTAATCGCTGCTTGACTCTCTCCCGCTTCCGGAACACGCCTCAGCTGAGACAAAGTGCCCCCACGAAGCAGCGTACGACGCCTTCCTCTGCGGATCAGGTGGGCCGCTGTCCGTTTAAAGGGAGATGGGCCTGACGGGTGGGGCTCATCGGCCTATGAACCAGGAGGTCACGGTTCAGTTCCGGTCAGGGCACATGCTCGGGTTGCGGGCTCGATCCCCAGTAGGGGGCGTGTAGGAGGGGGCAGATCAGTGATTCTCTCTCACTGTTGATGTTTCCGTCTCTCTCCCTCTCCCTTCCTCTCTGAAAGCAATACAAATATTAAAAAAAAAAATGACTAGTCGCTGGTTGCTCAGTGGTTAGATCCTCGGCCTGTGCACGCAGTCTCGGGTTCGATTCCCAGTCCAGGGCACGTACTCGGGTTTTAGGTTTAATCCCTGGCCCTGGTCAGGTGTATGTGGGAGGCAACTAACCTCTGTGTCTCTCACATGAATGTTTCTCTCTCTTGCCTCCTCCCTCCCTTCCACTGTCTCTCAACAATCAGTGGAAAAAATACCCTCTGGTGAGGATTAACAAAAAGTAAATAAGTAAAGGAGACTCATGCCTTATTCCTGCGAATCCCTGCCATCCCATGCATTCCCAGTGGGTTGCACATATGGGGAAACGCATGCGCCTGCATGTTAGACCAGGTGTTGGGGCGGAGCCTTGACGTCTGGTCCATTTCTGGCTTTCCCCCAGTTCTCCTGAAAGTGGCGCACCTGCTCCTGTGGAGGGTGCACGGGTGAGTGTCCCTGCCTTGCCGCCTGCCTTCGCCCCACTGTGGGCCCAGACCTCCCAAAGAAGGGAGGGCGCATGCGGGGTGTCGCTGTGTGAATGCAGTCCCCCCGGGTAGCAGTCCCTTGCCCACCGCCCCGCCCCTGTGCCGGTCGCGGCCCTCCGGCCTCCTGCCGGGCGCTGGGAAGACCCGTGTGTCAGGGGCCACGGCTGTGGGGTCAGGCTTAGGTTCTCATCCTGCCCCAGTGCTTCCCATGCGCTGGGCTGGTGTGTCTGTCACCAGGTTTCTGTAACCATGGAGATGACAGCCAGGTAGGAGGCGGATGTTCAGGTCAGTGAGGGCACGTCTTTGGGGTCCACACAGTCAGGCCGCGGACGGGCACAGGGGGAGATGCCTAACCCCCAGGCTGGAGGCCTGCACTTCCTGGGGCAGCACCGGCCCTGAGGTCTGCGGTGCCGGCTCGCGGGCACCGGCCCACACCCGAAACTCGCCTCCGTAGCCCCGTCCGTGGTGATACCTTTGCTCAGGGGACTCAGCAGCCACTGAAGAGCCGATCACGTCGTCACGTGTGCTTTGTGGCTGACTTGGAAATGATTTTGGAGTTGTCTGTTCAGTTGGGTTTGGCCTCTGTCTGTCCATCTGAGTAACAGATTGTGCACAGAAACCGTCTACAGCACGTAGGCGTGAGGTTCATAACTTAAACGGGAAACCTGCCCCCCCCCCCCTTTCCTGTGTGTGGATGGCGCCCGAGTGCCCACGGGACGTGCGTGTGCCAGCGGTGCAGGCAGCCCCTGCAGGGGCGTCCCTAGTGCCTGGCGCTGGGCCTCACAGCCTTATTCCCATTAATCCTCAAGCCCTGAAGCCCCCCAGGCTCAGAAGTTCCTGCCTCTGGGACCTAGGCTTGGGGGCGCGGCCAGGCCTGGAGGGAGGCGGGGCTGGGGCGGAGCCAGGTGGTGGGAAGAGGGAGGCCAGGCGGAGTGGAGGGTGATGTCCGTCCAGGGATGATAAAGTGGACCGTCTGACCAGTGCCCTCTCTCTCATTCTCCAAGCCCTTTTGCTAATGTTGGTCCGCGGAGGGATCGTCACCAAACGGTCACCAGCAGATGGTGACGCCTGGAAGCTCTGCTCTGGCGTGGGCCCGGAGGCACCTTTCTGGGATTGGTGGGGGGCCCTGTGTGTGTGTGGTGGGGGTGGAGAGCACGGACCTGAGCCCAGGGATTGTGGGGTGGAGAGAGGGGTTGTCCCTGAGCTGCAGCCTCGGCCGAGGCGTGTGCATGGCGCCAGGTGCTGAGTGCCCGGGCGCTCTGTCCATGCAGGGCCGGCTCCGCCCTGGAGCCCTCCTTCCCCCTGTACCTGGACGTGCTGGCCCCCTACGTGAACCAGGTGAACCTGATCCGTGCCGGGGTCCCCAAGATCGTGAGTACCGTCACCTCACTGCTCCCTGGTCAGAGGCGGCCTGGTCCTGGGTGTCTGAGGGGGGCTCTGATAACAACCAGAATCAGAGCTGAGGAGGGTGTCACGCTCCGCTAAGCTGGTTCTTGTTCTCGTCTTTCTGCCAAAACCAACGTGGACCCGCTCTGTCCTCCCTCGCCCCTCCCTCTCCACCCCAGAAGGAGCCCTCCCCAGTTTCTCTCAGGGTTTTCAGACTGGGTGGGTTGTCAGGGGGAATGGTGGGAATTTCCGTCTGTCCTTCTCCTGTCTTCTAGAACTTTTCTGGCCCAGATTATCCCAGTATCCGGCCCCCCATCCTCGTCCTCAGCGTCCGGAGGTGGCCGGGGCTCACCGAGCAGCAGGTCTACCGCGAGTTCCAGAGTCTCTGCAAATTCGACGTCCGCCGACTCACGCGGAACCAGTTCCTGCTCTTGACCAACAAGTTCAAGGAGTAGGTGCCCTGGGTCTCAGCCGCCCTGGTCCCGTCTCCTCCGGCCACCCCTCTCCTCCCCCGCAGCCCCGGCACCTGCTCGGAGCCGCAGGCGTGCAGCCTACCTGACCAAGCGCCTCCTCTCGCAGCGCCCGGAGCGTCCTGAAGGAATACCGGGGCCACCCCGCGCTGCCGGTGTCCCTCTACCGGTACTGGAGGCACTCCCCGGACGTGCGCTGCCTGCTGCGGTGAGTGCCGCCGGCTGCTCCCTGCCCGTGCGCCCCCGCGGTCTGGTCGGCCCCGCTCCGTAGCTGGTGTGTGTCCCGAGGAGTGGTTGGTGACTGTGGTGAACTGAACGGCATTCTGTAACATTGTTTTGCTTGTTTGTTTTTTGTTAATCCTCGCCCGAGGATATTTTACATTGATTTTTAGCGAGAGT